>NC_136430.1:307534065-308134065 GCF_052849685.1 Lactuca virosa | reverse complement strand
CAGCACAAATTTTTTCATGAATATGATTTCCGTCTGAGTTTACTTCGAATTCCAAAGTTACTTTAAACATTTTTCAAAACACACTTGTCACTAACTATACTGGTCAAACAAGTAATTTCTGTTACAATTACTCACCTTATGTTAAGGCTGATATGTAACGAAATTCATTAAGCCACCTATGTAGCCTTACAAAAGATGCCCTTCGAAACTTCTCTACAAGTTTTCGATTGTAATTCACGGGAACATACACAAGCTGTTGATCATCTCTCTTGATGATTAACGAAGCAACCTTTGCCCGGGGTTTAACTGCATTCGTGTCAAATTAAATTTTTGACATCACAAAATTCCAAAATTTTTATTTCATTATTTCTTGTCTAACTTTCTTTGGCACACTGCACTCACGAAATCCTTGAGGTTCTGAGTAATACCGACTCAGGCTGATGATTTCAAACTTCTGGCGTATGACTTCGCTTTTCAACCCAAAAGTGAAAGAGCCTTGCTTCCATACGAAGAGTCATAACGGTTACAAATCAACTTGGGGATAACAATACAGGCTATCTACATATGACGTATAGTATTATGTCCGGTTCTCAAGGAGATGTGACAGTTCCTTTTTGACGCATGGCTACTTTTACGCAGTAATGGTCCGATTTTCAAGGTGCCACGTCGGATCTCATTAAATGCATCCCGCTTCAAATTCAAAAATCAGGGTTACATATAAAAGGGGTTTCAAGGGTTACTTTTCAATTTACGCGATCAAAACAAACAACTTTCTAAATTCTCTGTTCATCATCATCCTCAAACCCTAACAATGGCGACTTCTGCTCATGTCGATTCTCATACCACTGAAGATGCTTCTTCATTACCGATCATGAAGATTCAGGCTACAAACTACTACTTGGAGGGTGAAGTTTCTCAGTACCCATAAGAGATGAAGATGCTAATCGTTGCTTTGAAGAATTCTGTTTTGTCAAAGGCGATGTTTAACTCTTTCTCGGTTCCATTATCCTGGCTTTCACAAGCAGGATCAACTGCAACATACAACAAAGCTTCTGATACGATCACTTTTCATCTTGTGAACGACAAAAAGGTCAGGTTATCCAAGAAAATTTTCTGTCAAATTCTTGATATCCCGAATACGCCTCCATATGTTGCTGTTACTTTTCCCCAAATTGTTCACATGTTCAATGAGATGGGTTATCAGCCACCATTGTCCAAGATAAGTGATTTTAAAAAGTCTGGTCTTCCACGACTCTGGAATTTCCTATTTGGGATCTTTCTAAGGTGTTTAACTGGGCGTTCTGCTGGTCTGGATAAAGGAAGGATGGAAGTGTATGCCATGGTAGCTGGTATATATTATGATCTTCAAGTATATTATTCTACTCAACTATGGAAGGAATTTCAAAAAGGAGTAGAACACACGAATGCCACTCACGATATTTCGTGTGTAAGATGCTGGAGTCTGATTCTGGAACATTTTTACAATAAGGAAGGAATTTTGGTGCCAAATGATGAAGAAAGAGCAGTTTTCCAACCATACCACTGTCCGAAGGATGTCACTGATAATGCTGATATTTTTCCATCAGTTGCTAGATTTCCAGATGCTATGCTTAAAAGAGTTGATCCTTCGAACTCTGTCTTGGTAACATATTTGCAGACCATCGATTCTACAATTGAAACTGGCAAACTCCTGGATATCGATGAAACAAAATCCAAGAAGTCGAAGAATACTGAAACTGATTCAAAATCTTCGAAATCTCCGAAGAAGAAGCCTATGGTTGTTGAAGTATCTGTTACTGAGACCCAAGTGATTGAGCCTATCATTGCAGAAACTCAAGAGAATGTCATTCTTCCTTCGAAAACTGGAATGTTTAGAAGGATCAAAATGAAGTCTACTCATAAACGCAAGTCTCCTACACCACAAATGATTCGAAAAACCCAAATTACACATCAAGGTGTGTTAATTAGAGAGGTGCCAGCACCGGTTTCTCCAGTGTCCAAGAAAAGAATGGCTGAGGATATGGCCAAACGATTGTCCAAGAAGAAAAAGAGGAAGACTCGAAAGCTAGTGATTACCACTGAGTCCACTGAAGACGATGACGAACGAATTCCTGAAACTCCTATTGTTGCTCAGACTTCGACTCCTGAAAAAATACTCATCATTCCACCCGAAGATTCGATTGCCAAATCAGTTCCTGAGGAGGTTCGAACTTCCGGCATCCCTGCACACGTATCTGATACGGATGCACATGTCGATATGGGTGAAGATAGTTCGAAAAACGCAGCTTCAAGTCATACTACCTCTACTTTTGAACATATTATTTTGTTACCATTATCCACTACTCCTCTCACATCAACTACACATTCCCCAACATTCGAACATATTCTTGATCAACCTTTTACTTCCATTTTTTCTTCACAATCTACTGAGCCACTCAAATCAACTTCTCCTATTCAAGACACTACTTTTATGGAGACAGAGACTGACAATGAAGGGTTCGGAGGAACTTTTGAAGACTTGGAATTTCAAGATGAAGAAGAACAATTTCCAGATCACATGTTAATGACCATGAAGCAGTATAAAATTCTGAATCAGAAATTGAATTCCATAATTCAATCTCAAGCCGATCTTGGAGGGGGTTCATCTGTTTCTAGTTTAGAGATTGATTCTATGCTCAAGATGTTCGAAGCCAGAATGGTGAGCAAAGTATCTGGCATGATTAAAGATTCCGAATCTCGAGTCTTGGAGAAAGTTGATCTCAATGATCAAAACACTAAAATTCGACTCAATTCTCAAAGTTCGAAATTTGCTAGTGATTTGAAAGAGTTGAAGAATGTAGCAAAGGAACGACATGTGCTTTTTGTTCAAGATGTGAAGAAAGTACGAGAGGATGTTAACTTGCAGATTCACGAACTTCGTGAAGATATGAAAAGAGAAATTGCTACGGCTCAAAAAGACTATGTTTCCTTGCATCAAAAAGTTGATATAATTTGTGACGCTGTCACCAAATTTGTCAAGTTGTATGAGCATTTGAGTCCTCAAATTACTCAAATTTCAACAACAGAAAGTGCGAACTTTGAAGAAGTGATTTCTCTACTCAAGGAGTTAAAGGAACTTTCTGTCAAGCCGATTTCTTCTCCTTTGATAACTCCTGAATTTGTGTCTCAGAAGTTTATCCAGTTCGAAGCCATTCTTAATAAACAACTTGCTCCTCTCCTTCGCATATCAAGTCTTCTTCCAACAACAACTACCCCGCCTGTTTTCACAGGGGTGCAAGGGGGAGAAAGGAAAACGAGTGATTCGAAGACTAGTGGAGAAGATGCGAAGGTGGTGGGAAAAGTCTTTTCTTCGAAAATCCCAACAACAAAGCCAGTAATAGTTTCGGCTGGGATGGTGACTTCAACAGTTGTAACAACATTACCCATTACAAGAACTTTTTTGAAAGGGATTGTAATTGGTAAACCTTCAGAAACTGATGAAAGTGGTTCAAAACAAAAGGAGGTAATAGACAATCCAGCATTGAAAGACAAGGGGAAATCGATTGTTATTGAAAAGTCGAAGGAAGAAAAGAAGGCTGAAGCTGAAGCTGAGATCGAAAAGCTCAGAATCGTTCAAAGTATAATGGCTCAGCGAGCAAGTGATCCAAAGGGAATGGATAAAGGGGATCCAACGAAACACTATAACTATGAAACAATCGAAGCCAAGGTTGCATTCAATCACATGTATTCGTTTGAAAAGAAACCAAAGCAGAGTTACCTGGTCACGAATACTGATGCAAGCCAGCTGGATTTCCCGAAAAATGAAATGATGTTTATCATGCCTCAGTTCAAGGCAGAAGGGAATTTTAAAAACAAGGATGAAGGGACACACATGAAAATTCGTTTTCATGCTGTTCTAGGAAAAGCCCCTGAGGATGTTTGGTCTTTGATCAAAATCAAGAAGGTGATAAGTATGAAAAGGGATGTGGTTTTCGAAAACACAGTCCAAAATTTTAAATATGTGGTTGCCAGGGCAGATGGAAAAATTTGCGAATTCACTGTTGCAGATTTTCCATTAATGAACTTGTATGATCTTATACAAGTTGCATTACTTTTGAAAGACAAATCATTTTCTTATCTTCAAAACACAGAACTGGAGGAATTCAAGCTTGGAGTTGCTCACATCAAAATCTTCATCGAAAATTACTATGAGTGTTTGGCAATGACTGATGTGGAGTTAGCAACAACTAAAGGAATGGAAATAAAAGCTCTAATGGCTCCTTCGAAGACTCAGGCTGATTTAAAGAAGTATGATGATGGTGAAATTTGCCTAAAGCCTTTTGGATTAGTCTTCGCAGGAAAAGACAAAGCTGGAAAAGCGAAAAGGTTTTTATTTCAGGCAAGTGAAGTGGAAAGGTATTCAACGTCTGAATATACGAACTTAATTGTTCATATGAATCACTGCAAGAAGAACAATGAAGGAGATAAGAAAGAGTTGAAGAAAATTATCTCCTGGTACACTGAGATTCGAAGGGTGTTGCTGTACTCCATCACACTTCTTACAAGCTGAAGACTTCGACTATGATTACAAAGGGGGAGATTGTAAGGGTCTAAATGTTGTAATTAGTCGAAGTATGTTTTGTTCCCTTCGAATATTTTGTAATGTATTTTACTAGGGCACTTATGTTCGAAGCGTTAGAGTCAAAGCCTTAGTATATTTTTTGTACGCTTTCCTCTCCTATAAATAGGAGTGTTTACTAGAGTCTTTTACAGGATGGTCACTTGTACTCTGTAAAAACTTGAGAGCGTAATAGAGCTGAAACAAGATCATATTTACATCTGTGTTCAAATCTCGCAATCTTACTTTGATCATTAAACTCTGATTCATTTCATACTCGATTCATTGCTTCATCAAATACATAAATTTTTCAGAAATTTAGCATAACGAGGAATGTGTTTTATAACATCTAAAATTGGAAGATTTACCTCAACCTTGCGAAAAATTTCCATAATGTCCTCATCATCTCTTTCGCGCTTTGTACTCTTTAGTCTTGATGGGAATGGAGGTAGGAGTTTATATTCTTTCAGATTCAGCTTCACTGGTGTTGGAGTTTCTTTCTCTTCCAGTTTTTTCAGATTCTTCTTCAACCAACACCTCTTCATATTCCCCAGCTTCTACTTTTTCTTTTTCTTCCACATCTCCTTCTTCTATCAGAACTTCTTCAAATTCTTTTTCAGCTTCGTTTATGGTCCTTTAAAATCTCATTCTTCAACCAGAACTCCTTGGTTACTGATTTGAAGATTGATGCTGAAAATTCAGATTCTGGAAATTGGGCTGAAAATGAGAATTCTGCTAAAAGTTCGTTTGCTGAAAACCCGGTGGTGGATGAAATTGTTGTCTTTGTTAATAGTTATTCTGATAAAAATTTGGAGGCTGATTATAAGTCTTCTGTTGCTGGTATCCTCCAACAGCTTTGACTGGAGCAACATCCTCTTGCAAAATCGAAAACATATCAGTTGGATGTTCCGTCTTCAAGCAGATACCACATGGTTTCTTTGCAGCTACTTTTTCTTTTTTCAGGAGTAGAACAACCTTTGTTAGTTTAGATATTTGGGACTCCAGATGAGCATTTATGATTTCCTTGACACCCCTTGGTTGATCTGGATACCACTCGTCTTCATTTCCGGAATGTTTAGACTCGATCGCCAGCTTTTCGATAAGCTCTCTGATTTTAGTTGGTGTCATATCACCCAAGGAACCACCACTGGAAGCATTTATAATGTGCCTCTCCATGGGTGCTAGACCTTCACAGAAGTAGTTATAGAGTTGATAGTCGCTGATCCCATGTTGTGGGAACCGAACCAAAAGCTTCTTTAACCTTTCGCAGTAAGTGTGTAAAGCTTCTCTTTTTCCTTTTTTGATCCCAAGGATTTCTCTTCTGAGATTGGAGACTTGTGTTTCTGGAAAATACTTCTCTAAGAATAGCTTCACGATCTGTGTCCAAGTGGTGATGGAACCAGATGGGAGTTCATATAGCCATTATCTTGCTGAATCTTGAAGTGCAAAGGGGAATGCCCTTAACTTTATTTGATCTTCAGTGACAACATGTGGCTTCATTCCTAAACATACCACATGAAATTCCTTAAGGAATTTATGTGGATCTTCATTTTCTAAACCTCAGAATGTGGGAAGAAAATGTATCAACCCAGATTTTAGCTCAAAGTTCTGGGCTTCTGGAAAGGTGATGCAGAGGGGCCGCTGATTGACATCTTGAGCGGCCCCCTCTCTGAGATTCTTTTATGCTTCGTCTCCACTCATGTATGAATCTTCATATTCAGATTCTGAAGAATCCGTGGGTTTAGATTTGACGGAAGAGGGTGGGGAAATTGTTTTATAAGAGTTGTTTTGAGGAGAAGATGGGGGTACTTTCGGAAAAAAAGAATATGGTTCGTTCCATAAGGGAGTGCCTTGTGGTGTGGAGATTTCTAGAGGTACGGAAGATGATGAACCAAAGAGACCAGCTGATCATTTCTTTCTTGCTGCTTCTTTCTTCAGTTTCCTTGCAGTTCACTCGATTTCTGGATTAAAAGCTAGAGGTGTACCTGAACAAAAAATTATTGGCATAAAACTATTAGAAGGAACCGTGTCCCCAGCAACGACGCCAATTTGTTAAGACCGGTTGTCGCACCTGATTTAAACAAGTAAAATTGTCACTGTTGGTTGCACTAAAAATAAAGCACATGAAAGTAGGGTCGAATCCTCATGGACACATCCTAAAAGTCAATGCCTTTTTGCATCAGGCACAATCTAGTCAAGACATATATTATTAAGAAGGGGGATTTTAAATTAAACTAAAAACTAAAATTTCAGTGATATTAAATTAAACAAAAATCAATATAATAAAACGATTTCAGTTTCTGCTGCGACTTTCCTAATCATGCAACTAGCCCAGATCTAATTATTTAATGTGCGTTCTATCTAAGTTGGTACTGAGAAAAACTAACAAGCTCTAGTATAATCTCTTTTACCTAAATTAGTTAACCAAAACGAGCTCTTTGAATTAACCCTAACTTTTTACTGTTAAATTAAACAAGCTCTTAATCAAATAAGAAAAACTGCATTAAAATTTGTGTAAAATTACCAACAATACCCAATACTTCTCACAAGCTGAGAAGCGTAAAGGTATGATTTTTACATTTTTTATTAGAGTTAAATCCAAAAACGGAACCAATCTGATACTTGTTACATTTACCAGTTGACAAGAACAATTACAAATTCTATTAACTGATTAACTGAATGAAAAAAACCCTACCTAGGTGATCAGACTAACAAGAATTTAATCCAAACGTTCATTAAGCTCAAAATTGAAAAATCTAGATAGAAACGCAAAACGAAAATTAGATCTGAAAACTAATCACATGAGAAGTACTACTCTATGCAAAACTGAAAACTAAAGTTTAGCCAGACATGGCCACAAATGAAATCAAACTAGATAAAAGTAACATTTACTGATAAATCATCAAAACTAAATGTGTGAGATGATTCGCAGTCTTCAGATCACCAAAAGTTGCTGAAAGAATTCAAAAATCGCCTTCTGAAGAGGTTTTCTTCATCTGTAATCGTCCAACCCTTACAGTTGATTATAAGGGTTATATTTATACTCAAGGTGGATGATTCTGGAACAAGAATCTGAAGACATACGATCGCAGGTAGGCCCTATGTGATCGCAGGTTCCCTTAAAAACGTGTATCAGGCTGATTTAATGACGTACGTTGATGTTCTGGGCTTTTTGGACATACATGTGATGGCAGGTGCATGTATATGCGATCGAAAATTCTGAAAAATCTTCCAGGATTGCATCTGAATGAAGCCCAAAGTCAAATCTAAAATTTTCGAAGTTGCTGCCCAATGATTCGATCACAGGTTTGCCCCATGCGATCGCAAGTACCTCTTTTTTGAATTATGGACACAAAAGATCCTCGAAACTGATCTACGAACAAGATGCGACCAACTTGCGATCAACCTGCGATCACAGGTTCCTTATATGCGATCACATATATGTGTTTTCTGCTTGTTTCAGACGTGATTCTTCGGTTTAAGCATTCCTTGTTATTCCTTAGCATCCTTTTTCAGTTATTACACCATTTTAAGCTCCAAACGCACATCCAACTGCTCCCAAAGCACTGCTCCACTCGAGCTGACATAAAAAACATGAGTAGTACGGGAATTCTAATAAAATACATGAGCTGAACATTATTCACTACAAGAATATATGCTTTTAATGACACGTAAAACACGACACACACTGATTTATGTTACGCAAAAGAGAGTGACCTTAAAATAGTGTCATCTCTTCAAAAAATTTAAGGATTTACGTCACGCATTATTGAGTGCCCTTAAATTAGTGTCTCAAGAAAAAAAATTAAAAACACGGAGGACGCTTTTTCTTAAACGCGCGTCCTCTATACCTGTCGCTTTATAATTTTAATGAAATGCGTTTAGCAGACAAGGGGGGGAAACGAAATCCCCAAAATTTTTAAAGCCCTCTGTTCTTTTCTACCTTCTTTCTATCTTTCATCTTCGCAATCGACTCTCTCCTCTAAGATCCGCTTCTCCGCTACTCTTGACCTCCTTCTCATCAGTCTGATCAAACATCTCGTTCCTCACCTTTTCCGTTGACCATTGGTCCTTCCCTAGTGGCCATGCTCCTACCGAATGATCATCTGTCCAAGCACAATCGGTGGTGTCTATTTAATTTTCTTCCTCTATTAATTTATGCAACTCGAATCCTAGTTAAATCCACCTCCATGGACGAAATTAAAGTTAAGCAAGAGGTCTAGGGTTTCGGGTATTGGTGATTGATCTCAAAGTTCCGACGATGATTCGTCTACTTCTGGTAATGTAGTTAGTAACGGCAAGAGGTCTAAGGTTTCGGGTATTGGTGGTGGTGACGAAGGTCATGGTCATCGTCTTCATAGTTGAGTTTTGTTTTCGTTTTTAAGTTTTTGCACCATCTGTTTCCCTTTATTTTTCTATGAAATTAATCCCTTTCCACATTAATCACGCAGGACACCACATGTATGCTGTATCCAGCCAATCAAAGCCACTGCCACTCAGGCACCTCTTGCTGTTTCAAGTAAGAAGTTGTATAAGCGTTCATAGCATGCCTTCTATCTGTTCGATGTTATACTGAAGCTACTTTTTAAAATTTTCCTGTAACAAATTCTCCCTGCTTTGATTTTCCATAGAGACCAGTACCGGAGGGAAGACCAAGGTTGGAATCAATGGTATGCTTTCTCAAAATTCTTAGGTTTTTCACTCTATGTTTCCAGATTTACTTTTGAACATATACTTCATCAGATAAAATAATGAAAATAATGGTCTTAATGTTTCAGCGTATGGGTAGAATTAAAAGAACATCAACCTTGCAGGTTTTTGACAAATTGGAAGGTTAGTTTTGAGAATAGCAACATGTATAGATGATATTGAGGTTGTTGCAGTCAACGACCCTATTATTGATTCCAAGTACATGGTAAGGGTTTAAGCATATGATGATTTTGTAAAAATTACATCAATTTATTTGAAAGATAACTGTGAGATGATTCATGATTTATGATTGACCTTTTTATGCTTACTTGTTGAAGTATGATTCTACTCATGGCTTCTTTAAAGGAACCATCAAGGTTATTGATGAGTCCACTTTAGAAATCAACGGGAAGCAAATAAAAGTAACCAGCCAAAGGTATATATTTATCCCTTTTGTTACTTGTGAATTTACTTTTTTTATCCTAGAAATAAAACTCACGTTTTGTTCAGAGATCCAGCCACAATTCCATGGGGTGATTTTGGAGCTGACTATATTCAGAGATCCAGCCACAAGAAGGTAAATGTAAACCAACAAATTTGGTTCACTTCTAAAAGATGTTTATACCCCTGGGCTAATTTTGTTGGTGCGAATGACTCGATGTGCAGGGTGGTGCTAAGAAGGTGGTGATCTCAGCTCCATCAGCTGATGCGCCCATGTTTGTTGTAGGGGTAAATGAGACCACATACAAACCAAACATGGATATTGTATCCAATGCCAGCTGTACTACTAACTGCTTAGCCCATTTAGCCAAGGTACTTATCTTTTCCTGTATGTATGGATAAAATGGCTGAATGGTTAAATGCTTAATTCAAAAAGAAACAGCTCTTAATGTTTTTTATATAATGGTTCTCTTTTTATTTTTATATATAGGTGGTTCATGAGGAGTTTGGTATCATTGAAGGTTTGATGACAACTGTACACGCAACCACAGGTGTTGATATTTATTCAAACCTTCATTTTTCATTCTCTTTATATATAAAATTTTCATTTAAATTTAATAAGCTGTTGTTATTTTATTTGTTTTCTGCTACACAAAAAACGGTTAATGGACCTTCAATGAAGGATTGGCGTGGAGGACGTGGCGCTGCACAAAACATCATCCCTAGTTTCATTAGTGTTGCCAAGGTATATATTATTCTCATATAAAATAAAATTGTAAATTTTTATATTTTTTTTAATAAATCTTTTTATATTTTATAAAAAAATTTAGGCTGTGGGAAAGGTATTGCCAGAGCTAAATGGAAAGCTTACTGGAATGGCTTTTAGGGTTCATGGTTTGATGGGTTTAACCAACCAAATAGTCTTACGTTATGTTCCATAATTTCCCCTGATACAGACACGATGCTCTCATTCAGTCGTCCGTCAAATCTTCTGAATACATCAACTAGTATGATTATGATGTCATACCTTTTCTTATTTTGCTTGCTTGCCACCTCATCTTATTCACTTTGGATTCTCTATGGTTCTCTCTTCCTACCTGCTTTACTTTTTGTAGCTGGAGTCATTTCTATGGTTCGTATTGCAAATGTAGGTACATTCTCTACCCATTTGACCCATTGGAAATAAAATTTATCCCAAAATGACCAATTTTCCCTTTCTATTTTTCCAGGCTATGGGTAGCCTGTCTGTGGATGAGTCGCCAGAGCTATCTGAAGCAGACATGGTTGTCTTTTTTAGAAATTGTCATATATAGTAATGAAATTGTTTAAAAAATGGGTCTAAGTGATGCAGGCATTGTATGGAAATTATTGTTCTTCCCTATGTGTCCATTTGTACATAGAAGGTGGATTATTGCCTTACTTGTGCATTGTATTTGTTGAGAGTTGTATTTCAGTATGTAATATGTATGTCCTTAAACTTGATTATTTGTCTTTAAGTGATGCAGGTATCACATCTTGAAGCGTTACTTGAACCAGTTGGTTGTTGCTTTCACTTGTATGGAAATTCTGATTGTTGCTTTCACTTTGACTTTTAATTGACACCAATGACTAATTGTCTATACAGTTCTAGCAATTCGTTAAACCACTTCATATTTCACTTTCTACCCAAGATGCATAGATTAATTCTTTTTCTTTTATTTTGTTTATTGCATTTGGCTACTTCTAATAATTTTAAACTTAACCTCACGAAATGAATTGCATGTGTTTGCAACTCCTGAAGTTCAAATGGGATTCCATCCAGATGCAGGGGTTTCATTTTATCTTTTTCGCCTCCCTGGTTATTTAGGTTGCAATCCAACTCTTAATTCATTATTTTTTATTTTCATTATTTCCAAGAATAAAATATTCTTAACCCTTCGGAATTTTAAATCCTAATTCTGTTTTTCTTGTGTTTTTGTTGGTGAATACTAACCATGGTTGGTTTGTTGACAGGTCCAAATCATATGATGCATGAGGTACTATTAACATTTTTTGATTTAATGTATGCTTATTCATTTCATCAATTACACATATATTATTGACTATTTACAGATGTGGAATCCTCTTGGAGTAGTTGGTGTTATTACAGCACTGTGGAAGGCCCCTGGACCACAGTGAGACTAAACTATGTTGCACACGCTGCCTGCTGGCCATTAGGAAATGTTGTAGTTGCAAGTGAATTCCTTGTAGAGGATGGAAATAGATATGTGAATATCAGATCTTTGGTTTCAGTTACCAACAACACAGATTTAGTACTCGAATTATGCCTCCAGCCTGATGCTTCTTCTAAAGAGAATTTGGATACCTTAGAAGATTCCAGAACAGATTCCCCAAAAGATGCCATAGAGACAGATGTACAGAAACAGATTGTCATTGGAGAACTGAAACCTAGAGAAAGTCTTCCACTTCCACTTTTTGGACTTGTTCCCTAAAAGTTGTCAATTGTTAAGAAATCCAGAAACTCAGAAGCACCACCCGAGGGTCAAAACATGACAGATGCTTCCGAAAGTGTAATAACCGAAGAGGCTCCTCCGGTCAATGTTGTAGACGAAAGTCAAAGTCTGATGCCAAATGCAACCAAGCAAGCACTATCACCTGTTGTTTATATGTATTATTAATTATTAATCATTGATTGGTATATGTTATTGCAGGGATTTGTTTTTGAATGATATGGCTGATTATGGATTTTGAGTTCATATATATATATATATATATATATATATATATATATATATATATATATATATATATCTTACTTTTTTTTACATTTTTGCTTATTTTAATATGCATTTGTTGTTGGTATATGCAAGGTTGTTCATTTGTTCTTGAACATAACTATGAAATGGAAAGGCCTTTGGCACCCAGGACTCTAAGAGTTTATTCTCCATATTGGTTGATGATTGCTAGATGTCCGCCACTTACATTCAGGCTTGTAGATATGTCTGCAAAAAAAAGCAAAACGAAACCCTTTTAAGTCAAAAAAGACGAATGAGGCAATCTTAGAGGAGATCACTGAAGAGGAATTGCATGAAGGCTATACCATTGATTCATCTCTCAACTTCAAACTGTTGGGCCTGTCTACTTCCATTAGCGACAATGGAAATGATCATTTTGGGGATGTTACAGATCTTTCTCCACTTGCTGACATGGTAATTGTCACACCCCAAACCGGAACGACGGAAACGTTCGGGGGCGGAGGACGTCATGTATAGTATCACAACAATTGCATAATAGTAATCAAAGTACAACAACCATGTATTGATAAAGTATAAGTTTTTACATATGTGTTCAAATAATTGTATACTTGACACCAAAAATGTATATCAAAAGTTAAAAGACATGAGTCTATAATGCTTCGTCTTCTCAAAAACCCGTGAATGTACCTGTTTACTGATTTCCTCAGAATACAAGTAGTTTTGAAAAGAGTGTCAACAATTAAGTTGGTGAGTTCATAAGCATGTTTGTAATTGAAATTTTGTCGTTGTTCTTTGAAAATGTAAACATGTTTTTCCAAGAAAATCCTATATTTTCTGTTGTAATTTCTTGTACTCAAAACATGTAAATGTTATCGTACTCTGATATAGTATGCTATAGTTTTAATCCATATGAAACCATGAAAAGTATGTTTTCTCTATACTGACTTAGTATTATGTATTACTACTTGTAAAATATTGTATTATAGTTTTATTATTTAATAAAACTATGTGAAGATGTTTACTTATTCATACACTAATCGTATTGTTCAATACCAAATTGTGAGTTACCGTAATCATGCTTGATGACCTAAGATGGCCTGAACACGACGTTCTTCAGGCGTCGCAATCGGTACGACATTTATCACCTCAGACCTGCCGGGCTAGCTGTTGCAAGCAGCTCAGGTGCCGGATTGTCAGTCCCGTATAGATCTATACAGAAGTGTCACGCTCTCCCTCCAAGAGACTCTGGTTATAATATCAGGACTTGGTTGGTACTCAAATAAGTACTTGAAGTGTGTCTCACAAATGCTATATTGATGATTACATATAGAATAAAAAAAAGTTACTTTGTAATGAATAAACTGTAAGTATATCCCATAAACTATATTTAATATAGTTTATATGTTTGTTTTCCGTAAAGTGTCCTGGATATGTATAATAGTGCATATGATCCATAAACTATACTTATTATTGTTTATACGTTTGTTATCCGTATTGTAATCTGAACTTTGAAAGCAATATGTAAGTTTCATAAACTATACTTACTATAGTTTATATGTTTGTGTTTTACTAGAATGAAAACCTTTGTTTAATTTGTAAAATTTGTAATACGGTTGTTCCGTGAAATTCAACATTTATGTCCAAATGGTACTAAAACAGTTTGCAAAATTTATAATTTTTTGTTTAGCAAGTTTGAAATCATTTTATACTTATATAAATATAATATTTATATAATTATGATTAAATAGACAGTCGAATAAATAATTCGACCCCAAGCTCACAACCAAACAAGAAACAGGAAATGGTGTCAAATTATCAATTCTAAGTGTGTTGAATCCTAATTATAATATATATATATATATATATATATATATATATATATATATATATATATAATTTTAATAACGACAACAATTAATAAATATTTAAAACATTTAGATATTAACACAATTTCTTGTGTTACACTTGTATCCCCCCCCACCCCCACTAAAACAGTGAAAAACTATGAAAACGTAGGGGTATGAACTCACCTCGTGTGCGTGTTCTTGGTTGGTTATGATGTGGTTGTGAAAATTCTCGGGTTAGAATACGTGATTTTAGCTTTATCCTAATAATATTATCATACGATATGTATTTAAATTAGTGAAATAAATAGTAAAGTGTCATATTAACACTAATTAATATAAGTTACTTACCAAAAAGTTAGAAGTGGTAATTGTGAAGAACTTGAAGTGAAAGCAAAAGAAGGTTGTTTTAGTTCTTGGAAATGAAAGGAATATTTGAGAGAGAATGGAAGTGATTCGGTTATAGAGGTGGAAAAAGTGTGACATATGTTCGAAATGTGCTTTATATACGAAGAAAAGATAGGCGGTTTAGTGTTTAAATATCTAGATATTTAGGGTTTTCGGTTAGGAACTCCAACCGAGGAAAGTGATTTCGGCCGAAAAGGGAAACCCACCGAGGAGGGTTTGCTGCTGGAAGGGAGTTTGCGGTCTAAGAGGATTGCGATCCGAGGGTTATCGGCCGAAAACAGGTTATCAGTCCGAAGATGCAGCCTCGCACGTTTGCGGCCGAAAATAGGGTTTGCGGTCCGAGGTGTTTACTGTCCGAAGGGGGTTTTCGGTGGGGCTAGATGAGAGGGTTCTCGGTTGAGTAGAAATAAGTCCCAAATTTTTCCAACACTTAAATAAAAAGGAATTTCCATATATTAAATTATTAATTTAGCCTTAATAAATTGCAAATCAACAAATTTAACTTTTATTTAGCAACTTTGACTTTTGTTGACCTTGGTTGACTTTTGTTGACTTTTACAGATTCGAAACTAATGGGTTGTTACATTATTTACCGTTAGAGGGAATTTCGTCCTGAAATTGTTTCTAAAGTGGTACTCATGAACTAGGAAAATATGTCGATACTTTTGTTTCATTTGATCTTCCCGTTCCCAAGAGAATGCAGGTCCCCGCTTGGCATTCCAGCGAACCTTCATTATTGGTATACGGATTTGTTTTGTTCTTTTGACTTCCCTATCCATGATTTCTACTGGTTCTTCTACGAAGTGTAGACTCTCATTTAACTCGATTTCATCGAGTGGGATACAAGAGTCTCATCAGACAAACACTTCTTGAGATTAGAGACGTGAAAAGTGGGATGAATGTTACTGAGTTCATGCGGTAGTTTGAGTTTATAAGCAACCGGACCAATTCTAGCAAGAATCTCGAATGGTCCGATGTACCTTGGATTTAATTTTCCACGTTTTCTGAAACGTATCATTCCTTTCCAGGGTGAGACCTTTAATAGGACACGGTCACCAACCTGGAATTCCAAGGGTTTTCGTCGATGGTCCGCATAACTCTTTTGTCTGTCTCTAGAAGCTTTCAGTCGTTCCCGGATTTGGACGATCTTTTATGTTGTTTCTCGAATGATCTCGGGACTGGTTAGAGTATTGTTGGGTACTTGGTTCTTAGCTAGTTGCGTGTCACCCACTTCAGCCCAACACAAAGGGGATTTGCACTTACGGCCATAGAGGGCTTCAAATAGAGCAACTTTGATGTTAGTGTGATAGCTGTTGTTGTACGAGAATTCGACTAGTGGTACATGGGTATCCCAAGCTTTACCAAAATCTATCACACAAGCTCTCAACATGTCTTCCAGCGCTTGTATGGTTCTCTCGCTTTGCCCATCAGTCTGAGGATGATACGTTGTACTCATATCAAGATTTGTTCCCAAGGACTTTTGTAGTGATTGCCAAAACCGCGAGGTAAATCTACTATCTCGATCAGATATAATGGATATTGGCACACCATGGAATTGTACTATTTCTTTAATATACGTCCTTATTAACCTCTCCATTTTGTCAGTTTCTTTTATTGGCAGGAAGTGTGCGGATTTGGTTAATCTGTCAACGATCACCAAAATGGTGTCATGACCACCCGTTGTCCTGGGTAACTTGGTTATGAAATCCATTGTAATCCGCTCCCACTTCCACTCATGTATTTCTGATTGTTGTAGTAGACCTGAGGGCTTTTGATATTCTACCTTAATTTTGGCGCAAGTCAGACACTTGCCCACATAGGTAGCAATCTCAACTTTCATGTTCGGCCACCAATAGAGTTTCTTGAGATCCAAATACATTTTGTCTGAACCTGGATGAACGGAGTATCGAGTTTTATGGGCTTCATTCATGACAACATCTCTGTAGCCACCAAACTTCAGTGTCCAGATCCGATTCATGAGATAACGAACTCCATCACCTTTGATTTCCAAGTTCTTTTCCATTCCTCTGAAAGCTTCACCTGTCACGTTTTCGGGTTTCAAGGCTTCCAGCTGAGCCTCCTTGATCTGTGTGGACAGGTGGGAATGGATAGTCATAGTTAGAGACTTTACTCCGCGGCCCGAGTACTCTTTACGACTAAGGGCATCCGCCACTACATTGGCTTTGTCGAGATGATAACGAATTTCGCACTCGTAATCATTGAGTAGTTCCACCCATCGTCGCTGTCTCATGTTAAGTTCCTTCTGATTGAATATGTGCTGGAGGCTTTTATGGTCGGTAAAGACTGTGTATTTCGTACCATACAGGTAATGCCTCCAGATCTTTAGAGCAAAAACTACTGCTCCCAGTTCGAGGTCGTGTGTGGTATAGTTGACTTCGTGGTTCTTAAGATGTCTCGAGGCATAGGATATGACCTTTCCTCGCTGCATAAGAACATAGCCTAGCCCTTGCTTGGACGCATCGCAGTAGACTACGAAATCTTCCGTCCCTTCTGGGAGGAACAAAATCGGTGCGCTGCAGAGGGCTCACTTTAGTTTCTGGAAAGCAGTTTCTTGTTTCTCTTCCCAACTAAAAGTTACACCCTTCTGGGTCAAGGTGGTGAGTGGCTTTGATAAGTTTTGGATGAACCTCCTATAGTAGCCAGTGAGACCTAGAAACTGACGAATCTCTATTGGGGTTCGTGGGGTCCCCCAGTTTTCGATAGCTTTGATCTTGGAAGAATCAACATGTATCCCTTCCTTGCTGACTACATGACCTAGGAATTCCACCTTTCGAATCCAGAATTCGCACTTTGAGAACTTCGCATACAATTTCTCTGCGCTTAAGGTTTCCAAGACTTGTCGTAAATATTGGCTGTGTTCTTCCTTACTTCGGGAATAGACTAGTATATCATCAATGAAAACTATAACGAACTTGTCTAAGTAAGGTCGACACACACGATTCATAAGGTCCATGAACATTGCGGGTGCATTCGTTAGACCAAAAGGCATCACTACAAATTCAAAGTGACCGTAGCGAGTTCTAAAAATCAGTGTTTGGAATATCAGCCTCCTGGACTCGTAGCTGATGGCATCATAATCTTAGGTCAATCTTGGAGAAGAAACTGGCTCCTTGAAGTTGATCAAAGAGGTCGTCTACTTGTGGTAGAGGGTATCAGTTCTTGATAGCGAGTTTATTCAATTCCTGGTAGTCTATGCACATTCGGAACGATCAATCCTTCTTTTTCACGAACAAGACCGATGCTCCCCAGGGTGAGAAGCTTGGTCTAATGAATCCTTTGCTGAGAAGTTCTTTCAATTGGCTAGATATTTCCTGCATCTCTGATGGTGCAAGACGATACGGGGATTTGGCTACAGGGGTAGCTCTAGGAATCAAGTCGATTCAGAATTCGACTTGGCATTCAGGAGGAACTCCTGAGAGATCTTCGGGGAATACATCAGGGAAATCACGGACTTCAGGAATATCCTTGATGTTTTTTTCACTTCTTGTGCTTTATCAACCACGTGAGCTAAGAAGGCACATTCATCTTTGCGAAGATACTTCTGAGCCTTGACGCAAGAAAAGATTTGAAGATTCGTACCGGGTTTGTCACCATAGATAACGAGAGATTCGTTACTTGGTAGATTAAGACGAATGTATTTTTCATAACATAGGATATCAGCACGGTGAAGACTTAACCAATCCATGCCGATGATAATGTCAAAGCTTTTAATTGAGACAAGCATAAGGTCAATTTGAAAGGAATAGTTGTTTAGAGTAAGTGTGCATCCTATGTATATGTCGTTTGTACTCTCGCTCTTTCCGTTTGCCATCTCTACGGTAAATATGTCTTTTAATGTTTGGGGATTTTGTTTTAGTAGATGTTTTAATTTATGGCTCACGAAGCTTTTCTCCGCACCACTATCAAAAAGAATGCATGCGTAAGAATTGTTAAGAACAAACGTATCGGTAACCACGGTAGGATCCGCTATCGTTTCTTCATGGCCAATTGCCAGAACTCTTCCTACACCGCCAGCATTCTTTGTCTTTGGGCAGTTTCTCTTGAAGTGCCTGATTTCGCCACACTCATAACAAACTTGACTTACTCCCGTGGCGGGGACTTGAGAGATACGTTGTGCTGGTGCTTTACAGAAACGAGCAGTGTGCCCCTTCCTGTTGCAGTTTCTGCAGTGCATTTCCCTGCAAACTCCCGTGTGATGGAAGTTGCATTTATTACACTTTGGCAAAGTTCCAACATAACGACTCGGGGTTGCTGGAGTAGCAGAAACAGTGGTAGGTGTAGAAGTAGGAACTGCAACAGGAACAATAGCAGTGTGTACTGCCACAGTTTGTTGCTTTTTAGAAGGATCTTGCGATGATTGCCCCTTTCGTTTATTCTAGAATTTATTTTTGCTGCCTCCTTCTTTGGGCTTTTCAGGGATGGCTGGCATGGAGCCTTGACAAACTCCATGATCTACAAGTATCTGAACCAGACGTTTGACACTATCGAATGTAAGTGGATTGGCGGCAATAACGTTTCCTTGAGTCGGGGGAGTTAATCCCCAGATATAACTCTCCACTTTCTTACTCTCTGGGGTGACCATCCCGGGACAAAGTAGAGCCAGGTCACTAAATTTAGCAGTCTAAGCAGCAATATCAGAGTCCTTCATCGTTAGACTCCAAAGTTCCTGCTCTAACTTTTGAATCTCACCTCTGGGACAATATTCTACCAGCATTAGAACCTTTAAGTCTTCCCAACTCATGGCATTGGCGACTAGGAGGGATAACGACTTGACATAGCCGTTCCACCAAGAGAGAGATCTATCCAAGAAAGTGCATGCTGCAAACTTCACTTTGCTAGTATCAGGGCACGCACAGATTTCAAACACCGATTCGGTTTTCTCGAACCAGGGAGTCAGAGCAATGACACCTCCGGTGCCATCAAAGAATTTGGATTATCATTCGTAAAATCTTTATAAGAACACTCCCTTGGGTCTCCAAGACTTTCCCCGTGATTAGAGTTATGAGCACCACTGCCGCCTCCACTAGTACCACTAGCGTTAATTTGCGTCATGGCAGCAGCCACGACGGCGGTTACTGCTGCTTGGAATACATCAGGGTCATACTGTGGAGGTGGTGGTGGTGGTGGATTGTTGTTGAAACGCCTATTTGATTTACGTGGCAGCATCTTTTTCTATAAGATTTAAAGAGGAAATAATGATAAGTCCTCTATAGTAGTTACGAGTCAAGTGATATTGAACAAGATATATCTTAGTTCTAAACATATCATATCCTGACTTTCATAGTGTTCTGCGATTTACAATAGAAGTTTACTAATATAAGTAAACAATTGCAATTTCAATTTATGAAATTTATAGCAACACTTCTAAGGAATTTGTATAGTATGACTCATACTGCCCCCCCCCCCCTATAATCACATAGTGTATACGAATTATATATAACCAATAGACCTTCGAATAAGTGATTCTACTTTAAGTCCACAACCAAATAAGGAACAGGAAGTAAAGCTAAATCACCAATTCTAAGTCTATAAAATCTTAATTATATATAACTCTTATGTATACACTTTGTAATAATAAATCTACCGGTAAGAGTCCTTTGTTTCCACATGATTGTTTCTAGTAAGAAAGACCTTCTCGAATATTGTTGTTCCAGTGTTATAACTCTTATGTATACACTTTATTATACACTTTGTAATAATAAATCTACCGGTAACAGTGAAAAACTATGAAAACGTAGGGGTATGAACTCACCTCGTGTGCGTGTTCTTGGTTGGTTATGATGTGGTTGTGAAAATTCTCGGGTTAGAATACGTGATTTTAGCTTTATCCTAATAATATTATCATACGATATGTATTTAAATTAGTGAAATAAATAGTAAAGTGTCATATTAACACTAATTAATATAAGTTACTTACCAAAAAGTTAGAAGTGGTAATTGTGAAGAACTTGAAGTGAAAGCAAAAGAAGGTTGTTTTAGTTCTTGGAAATGAAAGGAATATTTGAGAGAGAATGGAAGTGATTCGGTTATAGAGGTGGAAAAAGTGTGACATATGTTCGAAATGTGCTTTATATACGAAGAAAAGATAGGCGGTTTAGTGTTTAAATATCTAGATATTTAGGGTTTTCGGTTAGGAACTCCAACCGAGGAAAGTGATTTCGGCCGAAAAGGGAAACCCACCGAAAAGGGAAACTCACCTCGTATACGTGTTCTTGGTTGGTTACGATGTGGTTGTGAAAATTCTCGGGTTAGAATACATGATTTTAGTCGTATCCTAATAATATTATCACACAATATGTATTTAAATTAGTGAAATAAATTGTAAAGTGTCATATTAACACTAATTAATATAAGTTACTTACCAAAAATTTAGAAGTGGTAATTGTGAAGAACTTTTAGTGAAAGCAAAAGAAGGTTGTTTTAGTTCTTGGAAATGAAAGGAAAATTTGAGAGAGAATGGGAGTGATTTCGGTTATAGAGGTGGAAAAAGTGTGACATATGTTTGAAAGGTGCTTTATATATGAAGAAAAGATAGGCGGTTTAGTGTTTAAATATCTAGATATTTAGGGTTTTCGGTTAGGAACTCCAACCGAGGAAAGTGATTTCGGCCAAAACGGGAAACCCACCGAGGAGGTTTTGCTGCTGGAAGGGAGTTTGCAGTCTAAGAGGATTGCGATCCGAGGGTTCTCGGCCAAAAACAGGTTTTCAGTCCGAAGAAGCAGCCTCACACGTTTACGGCCGAAAATAGGGTTTGCGGTCCGAGGTGTTTACTGTCCGAAGGGGGTTTTCGGTGGGGCTAGATGAGAGGGTTCTCGGTTGAGTAGAAATAAGTCCTAAATTTTTGCAACACTTAAATAAAAAGGAATTTCCATATATCAAATTATTAATTTAGCCTTAATAAATTTCAAATCAAGAAATTTAACTTTTATTTAGCAACTTTGACTTTTGTTGACATTGGTTGACTTTTGTTGACTTTTACAGATTTGAAACTAACGAGTTGTTACAGTAATTATATTTATCTACTTACCAATGATATTCCTTTTCTTTTATGTGAACTCTGTGAGTTCATTTATCTCCTATGTGTTTCTTAGGATGGTTCATTGGGTGTCTTTGCTTATGATGCAGACAAGAACTACATGCGCCTCTTCGTATCATCAAAAGCAACCCCCTATCAATCTGTTCCAACAAAGGTTAGTTACCATCAGCTTTTTTGAAAGTTTAGTTGGTTTGTATTTCTGTCTAGAACTTAAAACTTTTTCATTGTCCACTTTAGGTAATCAGTGTGCGTCCATTTATGACATTCACCAATAGACTTGATCAAGATGTCATGCAGAGCACCAAACGAGCCTCGTTGCAGGTTTGTTTTTTCCAGCAAGAAGGGTAAAATGTTCATTTTACCTTCTTCATATTCAGATCATTCATATAGTCCCAAAAAGAAACAGTCTTTGTTACTTTGTTAATATAGTACTTTTAGGTATGTTTCTTTTCTAGTCCAAATAAATAAGAAAGTGTTGGTATGAGACTAAATCACTAAATGACCATTTTACCCTTATATTTCTTTTTTGCATAATAGAAGCACAGTAGTTTAGGATCGACATCTTCTAGCAGAAGATATCATGTATGTGTTCTTGTGCTGCTATTGTGGATTCGGGAACATCCTTGCTTACTGGTCCAACTGTATGTATCTCACATGAAGCTTCTGTTAGAACTACTAATCTCAGGGATTTCAAGTTTTTCATATTTCTTGTATCTAATTAGTTTGTAAATTTATGTTACAACTTCTATTGATTTGTTTATCTTTCCATGGAACAATTATTTGTATGACATTAAATTTTATGCAATGGATTGTATTTTTTGTATATGATATTTTATTTTCAATTATGAGACATTAAATGCAAATTTAATTTGAAAATTAGTAAATCTATAAATAATATTTTTTTTAAACATTTAAAATTACGATACGCAAACATGTGTGTCATCTTTATTTATGACATGGCCTTTCTTGACAAGGGCTTTAATGATACGCAATGCGAGTCGTAAATGCGCGTCGTAAGGTTACGACACACAAATGTGTGTCGTCTTCCTTTATGACAGGGCATTCCTTGATACGCATTGTGTGTCGTAAATTAGGGTCGTAAATGCGCGTCGTAAATGCGTATCATAAATAGACGACGCGCAAAAGCGTGTCGTCTTTCGTTATGACAGGGCCTTCCTTGACACGCATTTGCGTGTCGTCTGAGCGTTTTACGACACGCATTGCGTGTCTTAAAAGGATGTTTTTCTTGTAGTCATTTAAATAAATGACATGTGAATGTACAAAATATGATGCTAAATGCTAATGAAAACTACCCTAAAAGATGCATAAAATGGCATCTAACAGTGCGGTCAACACTACAAATTCGATTTGTTTGTTCTCGTTGTTACCTGTATTTTGGTGATGACTAGGACAATGAGTTTTCTTCAAACCCTAGTGGTCATGAAAGACTGAGTCTGAGAAATATAAATATGTGTGAGTGAACTGGTTGGTTTTGAGAACCTTTGTTCAATATAGTGACTGGATTTAGTCGAAAGATTTAAGAAGGAAATGATCGGCGGAAGAATTCCAACATTTGTTAGGGATAGGTAGCCAGTAGCTAGACATGATACCTGTTATGATGTGATTGTACCACATTATAACATAAAGGCAGGTGTCATCTGTGTTGGGTGTTTGACTCGTGAAGACAAGAGTCTAGTTCATTGTGAACATGTTGCATTGTGGAATAGAAGGTCAGTAGAGCATGACAATTTGGTTTGTTACTGTAGCTAAAGTAAAGACCTTATCTTTGGTTGAGTCTATGACCCAATTTACGAAGGATCAAGAGTCTCTGATGAAGATCGATTTTATAACATGAAGGTTAGGTTCAAAGGTCCAACAGTGGACAAACAAAAAGTGTAGGTTGGAGCACCATCATCAGATAAGATGTCCAAGAGTTTGAAACTTGTTTGGTAATACATAAGAGTTGTAGTTGTTGTAGGATGAGAGAACACACAAGGATGTTTGATGTACGTCTGTTTTCAGATATTTCAGAGGTGGTCATGATGATCAAGTGGATCAAGACAAAGTTGATCGTCCTAGAAAAGAGGGAGATAACATATTGAGTTCTGTAACTGTCGTTGTTGCTAGTATTACGTTAAGTAATACCATCTTATACCATTTTGTACACGTGTAAGTTGGTACACAACTTTGTGTTTTTCGTGCTCCTGATCTGACCTCGATTGTGATATACGAAAGGATCACTCGTTGTGGTTACCAACAACAAAACTGCATTAAATATGTTAAAGTCATTGATATGACAATCAAGAGTATCTTTCAAGAAGAAAGAAAACTACCAATCATAAACACAAAGCCAACTTGGGTTTTGATTGGTCGTAAGTAGCAAAAAGTGAGAGTTCCAACCCAAGTAGGGGAGAACCAACAACTAAGTCAAAAGTGTGAAAAACAACTCAAGATCAAATTCAACGTTAAGATCTAGGAGAGTTGCGACACTAAAAGCTAAGGGAAAGTCATTAGCTTTGATTGTTGCTATAAAGATGCTAGAACGGATGTTTTGGTTGGAAAATGAGAAAACGACATCAAATATCGTGTGGAAACTTGAACCCTTTACCTATGAGTAAAAATGGAACGATTTTATCTTAGATCTTTTCATAAAGTGTCCCAGGATCGTATAGAACCATGATATGTTGTGAGTTATAGTTGAACTAGTGATAAAGTTTGTCTTTCTATGCATTACAAATATGAGGAATTGGTCTATAGAGAACGTTTTCATAAGACTCATTTTCATGAATGAGTACGGGTTTTAATTATTCTCTAATTTCTTAAGAATACTTATATTAGTGACAGATGGAAAATAGTTATAGTCCCAAAGCGTCGAAACCTAAAGGGATGGAAAACACGTAGGTTTGTGAACTTTGTCATTAACCCCGAGTTATAAAGCAATTGGTCGTGTCAGGAATCCTACTGAGGAAGAGTGTTTGGCTCAACAAATTTGATAATTTGATGATGAAATTAGCTTGATAGGCTGATAAGCTATCATAAAAGAACCTAGGATGTTATGTTGAGTATGAAACAATAAAGTGAGATGAATTAGTAATCTGGGTGCACAGTACAATGGCAATTCTTACTTGGGAAAACTAAAAGCGAGCGGCAATTATCACACTTATTCGCCGAGTTTGTGAGTTCAGAGACGAAATCATCCTAAGTGGGGGAGAATTGTAACGCTCATAAGTTAAAGCTAGATGATTTAAGTAATTATAATAAATAATTATTCATTTTATTGAATAATTAAACAAGATAATTGTTATTCGTACGCATTACCAAATATATAGACATTTTCAACACTAAGCAATAAAAATAAAATTTTTAATTGAAGATTATTTAGGATAAATAATCTTAATGAAAGTTGTAGTAGTCGCAATGACGATTCTGAGGGTATAAAGAATACCCAAATATGACTTCGTATGAAGAAATTGTGATTTTTCGAAGTTTCACATTCAGCCCCAAACGGCGAAATGTGTTGTAAATTTTGAATCGGATATAGGTTGACTATTAGTCTAAGTAATCTAAATGAAAGTTATAGTAATCATAATTCTGATAGTGTACACATAAAGAATTCTTAAATATGAGTTCGTATGAGGAAGTTATGAATTTTCGAAGTTTTGATTCGACACGATACAATAGTGTACGACACAGAAATAAAAATTAAAATTGTTTGATTGTTAGCCAAAAAATGTAAACGAGAGTCGAAGATCTCATAAATACGAATCTGTTGATATCGAGACAGTCGAGAATGGACTTCGTTTGAAGGAGTTATGATTTTCGCATGGATTTTAACAGTGTAAACTGTATAAAAATAGGAATTTAAAATAAATTAAGAATTAGCAGTTTAGGTCTAAAGGAAATATGTAGTACTCAGATATACCTACGCGTGGATATAATGAACGTCGAAAACGAAGCTCATATGATAATGTTATGATTCTTTTGAAGATTTGCGAAAGATATTTGAGTTGATGACGTAGCAGCCCGAGAGCGTGCCACGTAGCCAAAAACGGACGGAGCTCTTCAAACGACATGCTAATATTTGAGCTTATAATATTTTTATAAAACTGTATCATAAATTTAACGAATTACGATGCATCTAAAAATAAAGGATTATTTAGGACAAATAGTCTTGATAAAAGTTATAGTAGTCATGATGATGATGATCTCGTGGATATAAGGAACACTTAAATCTGACTTCGTATGAGGAAGTTATGATTCTTCGAAGTTTTGTGTTCAGACCTATATGGCAAAGTGTGCTGTAAAAAGTGAATTGGATATAGGTGGCTTATTAGCCTAGGTAATTTTAACGAAAGTCATAGTAATCGTAAAAGTGAGAGCGTGCATATAGAGAACACCAAAATCGGACTTCTTATGAGATAGTGATGGTTTTTTGAAGTTTTTGTACACTAGTGTGTGACATAGAAATCAAAATTTAAATCTGTTGAGTGTTAGCCAAGACAATTTAAACAAGAGTTGAAGATCTCGTAAATATGAATCTTTCGATATAAAGACAGTTGAAAACGGAGTTCGTATGACGTAGTTATGCTTTTCGCCTGGAATTTAATATTGTAATCTCTATAAAAATATTAGTTTAAAATAGAATGAGAATTAGCTATTGAGGTCTAAAGGAAAGTTGTACTACTCGAAATTACTTACGCGTGGTTATAAAGAACGTCGAGAACGGAGCTCGTATGTGAAAGTTATGGTTTTTCAAAGATTTCAGTAAATACATACTTGTGATGACGTGTCAGCACCGGAGTGTGCCACGTGGCGAAGAGAGGGCCAAGTCTTCCAACCGACACGTCGACATGGGCATTGAGAGAATGACATGTGGCTTCAGCTCATAATGACATGTGGTAAGGCCATATCAATAAGAACCAAGGCGACGTCGACCATCTGATATTTAACACATGGCAATTGTAGGTACCGGACACTTCATCAAGGCGTGCCGCGCCTAGGGTCTGAGGACGCGGTGCGCCCCTGCAGCCGGCTCAAAATAGAAGCTGAGTTTTTCTCATTTTGTCCACCAAAATCCTGCCGATTCTCAGGAAATTTTATTGCAACCTTATCCTCGATTTTTCTTAAGTTGTGGAGTACTTTAGCTGGTTCTGAGATATCTAGGAGCCCAAAAATAGGAGCTTTTGGGTCGGAGTTTTGCCTGCGAACTTTACGTTTTTTTTTGCTAGAAATTATGTATGTTAAGCTGCACTTACTATATTTTAAGTGTAAATTATGTTTAAGTTCATTATCGTTATTAAGAACCTATAAATCATATTTACCAGTGATTCTATGGCATAATACTGATTGATTTACTTACGGGAGTGATGTCTATGCTAGATCTAGGGAGGTGTTTCCACCAGGTCGGAAGCCAAGAAACCACAGCCACAACCCATCATGAGCCAATACCGACCCGTTTCCACCAGGTCGGAAGCCAAGAAACCACAGCCACAACCCATCACGAGCGAATCAAGACCTGAATAACCATACACAAATTCTTGAACCAACAAGGGACAGGTCAACCACAACTAAACCCATGAGATATCACTAATACAACGAGGACAAAAGATGGAATGGAAAACACATCCCAGGGTTCGTGTAAAGGAAAAGATTTGAAGAAATAAAATAATAAATGATGGACAAAAGGTAACATCTCCTTAATTGGACAATAAGGAAGGGCCATATCTAATATTGAACTTAAAAAACTAAAGAGGCCTATAAATACTCCAAAAAAGAATGATAACAAGGTAAGAAATGAGAAGGCCACATCCCCGACAATCCTTCAGCAATTAACATGATCAATATCTAACTTAGGCATCGGAGAGCAATATCGGCGTCCAACCCTCGGTATGGATTCCTAACCTAGCATTTCATTGGCTCATGCAGAGTGACTTCCCGTGCTCTTATTAGACAAGGCCCACTGAAAATTAGTTACCCATGCATCTGGAATTCACCGTAACAACATTGGATCCATCTGTATTGTGGTGGAGTCAAATAATATATGACGAAGACACCCAAACAACATTTACAGACTAAGGAAATAAAAACCATGCAACATGTCCATCACTCGACCAAGGAAAAATCAATTTCTACCATGTGAATAGAAAAATACCACCATATGCCTACACCATATGTTTAGCACACAAACGAGGCACATCACCAGTTGACAAGGAGATGAACCAATACTCATATACGGATGCATACATGACATAGGTTTCCATAGGATATACTGCGACAGTGGAAGCTCAACCAAAATCATATATGAACATTGCTTCTCAAAGCTACCAAAACAAATGAAGATGAAACTCAAACGACCAACATGACATTTAACGAGTTTTGCGGGACATTCAGTATGGGCCAAAGGAATATTATCCGTCATGTTGACTTTAAGAGACCAGTTCACAAAAGCCAAAAACACGCAGGTGTTGGATTTCACAATCATACAGTCACTATCACCACATAATATCATATATGGGAGATGTTCCATGAAGAAGTTTGAGGCCATTGCATTAACAATCCACGGTCTAATTCGGTTCAAGATACCAAGTGGGTATGGAACAATTCATAACAAGCCATTGGAAACATACATGGCGACATTCATGGCGGAAGAAGTAGACGTAACGACACCATGATCAAAATCAACACAGGATGAAACAAAAGAAGTTGTAATAAATAACAAATAACCAGAGCAAGGAGTACAGATGGGGGCATGATTACCACATACGCTTAGAGAAGAATTCACAAAGTTGTTGAAAGATAGTATTTATGTATTTTCTTGGAAGTCATCTTACATGATCGGTGTACGCAGGAAACTAATTGAACATAAGTTAAACGACAAACCAGGAAACAAACCAATCCACCAGAAGAAAAGTGGCCAATCCAAAGATTGAAATAAAGCAATAGACGACAAGGTCGATAAGTTAGTCAGTTCAGGCATAGTGTGAGAGTCATTTTTCCCGTCATGGGTAGCAAATATGGTGTTAGTCAAAAAAGAAGATGGACAATGGAGAATGTGTACCGATTTCATAGACTTAAACAAAGCATGCCCAAATGACTGGTACCCGTTACCTTCAATAGATGAAAATATCAAGTCTTTGCACGGACACAAGTGGAAGAGTTTTTTGGACACTTACAAAGGATATGAAGAGAAAACCTCATTTCATACGGAGAAAGGAACACTTTTCTATAAAAAAAATTACATTTGGACTGATGAACTCAGGAGTGATATATCAATGATTAGTAGTGAAAGTTTTCGAACCACAAATAGGTAGAAAAATTGAACTATGTGTGGACGAAATGGTTATCAAGAACCACAACAATGACCATTTTTATAAGACAGCGAAAACCTTTGTGAATTTGAGGGTAGTAAACATGAAATTAAACCCCAAGAAATGCTTGTTCGGGATAGAAGAAGGAAAATTTCTAGGACATGTCATTACAAAGGAAGGAATAAGGGAAAAAAACAAAAAAAAAGGAGGAATTACTATTAGAAATGTGCTCGACGAGGATGGTGAAAGAGGTACAAGCGTTAAACGGCAAATTAGCGGTGTTGGGATGATTCTTAGCTAAATCTACAGAAAAGACATTTCCATTCTATAAAACGATGAAAAGGGTATTGGACAAAAAGGATTTCCAACAGACAGAGGAGGCGGAGAACGCATTCAAGAAACTCAAAGTAGCATTAATAGAACTTCCCACCCTAATGTCACCAATCCAAGGGGAATTTATAACAATGTATTTAAAAGCATCAAGGACAGTAGCCAGTGCAGTATTGATAGCCAACAGGGAAGACAAACAAATACCTATATACTTTGTGAGTTGTATATTACAATGAGCCAAAATAGGATATTCAGATATGGAAAAATTGGCACTGTTCCTGGTAAATGTGGCTAGATGGTTGAGGAGGTATTTATTATCACACAATATAGAAGTCCTCACAAATTTCCTATTACAACAAGTGTTACTAAAACCGAAAACGTCAGGGCAACTAGCTAAATGGGCTATGGAATTGGGAGAACATGAAATTATCTTCAACCCTAAACTAGTGTCGTCGTACAAACAATGGCAAACTTTATAGTTGAAATAACAGGCCATAAGGAAGTATCATTAGTAGGGAACATGGAAACCAAAGATGTAGACACAGAGCATGCACGAAACAAGCAATGGAAGTTATATACTAATGGATCTTCTTTTGTTGAAGGGGCAGGGTCTGTTTTGATATTAATAAATCCAACAAGAGGAGAAATAACATATGCTCTAAGGTTTGACTTCTCGATAACAAATAAAGAGTCAGAGTATGAAGAACTTATCGCAGGATTACAATTGGCTATTAAAGTGGATTGTCGACACATGCATGTCTTCATAGACTCCATGGTCATCGCTAAGTAGTCTAACGACGTATACGAGATTCGGGGAAAAACCTCACACAATACATAAACAAAGTAAAGGCATTAACAAAGCAGCTTGTAAACTTCAATTTAGAAGATATACCAAGATCAAATAACAAAAGAGTGGACACATTGAGAAAATTATCATCCTCAACATTCCCGCATTCAACAAAGAAAGTGTTAGTGGAAATAGTCCAAAATAAAGAAATTGAGGAAACATTGGTGGTGTAAATCATAGAAGAGTCAAATGACTGGAGGAAAGCGATACTGGAATACCTGTTGGAAGGAAAATTACCACAAGATGATAAATAAGCCCAAAAATTGTGAATCAAGGCACCATATCTTATGGTGCATAATGGAGTCTTATACAAGAAAGGATACTTAGCACAATGCCCAAGCTGCATAACTAGCAAGGAAGCAAAAGATCTATTCAGAGAAATGCATGAAGGTATCGTGGGAGCACATGAGGGTGCACGAATAATAGTGAGGAAAATAGCAAGGATAAGATACTACTGGCCGACCATGTACCAAGATACAGAAAACATAATCTATAAATGTGATAAATTCTAGAAGGATGCACCGATCCCGAGAAAATCAGCTACGTCCTTGATTAACATTATTAGCCTATGGCCTTTCGCTAAGTGGGGCATAGACATAGTGAGGCCATTCCCAGAAGCACCAGGGAAGGTGAATTTCCTAGTAGTATCAATAAACTACTTCACCAAATGGGTAGAGGCAGAACCACTGTCAATGATAACTAGGAAAAATATTATAAAATTCTTTTGGAAGCAAATCATTTTCCGATTAGGGATACCCCACACACTCATTACAGATAACGGTACCCAATTCGCAAATAATCCATTCCAAGAATGGTGCGAAGACCGTAGGATCAACCAAAAATTTACTTTCGGTCGTGCATCAAGAAGCAAATGGGCAAACAGAGGTCACAAACAGGACGATAGTGCACGGCCTAGCAACGAGGCTAGGCACAACTAAGGGGCGATGGGTTGACGAATTGCCAAGCGTATTATGGGCATATCAAATCACAACACAAACCACAACAATGGAAACATCGTTCAGTTTAGTTTATCGATAAGAAGAGGTAATACCACTAGAATTGATTGTCATAACAAACCGTGCATCAAACTTTGACACAGTAAATAGTAATGAGGATTTGTGAACAAACCTAGACATATCCATGGAACAGGGGTAGATATCAGCAAAAGCTGACCAACATAGAAAGCATCTGATCCAACATGGGCAATCTTATAGGCGACTCGGCAACCACAACCAATCGGTCCACACCCTTATCTGGAATAACTGCTTTCAACAGAATGACTTGGGGAGGAACGTCACCGGACAAATAGACAATCTATTGAAAAACGTATTTACCACTATCTACGACATTTAATGAGAAAAGATAAAATATACAAGAAACAACATTTATATCAGGAGAATGTGTAACACTGACAAAGGAAGAAGCCTTACTAAATCAAGTAAAAGGTGTAAATAATCACCCACCTGCATGACGAACAACTAAAACTGGAAATTCACTATGAGCTTTCCAATAAGGGCTCATGTTACATAACGCTAGTACAAATTTTGGCAACAAATACCTTTGTACATAGAAACATGAAAATAAAGGTATATACGTAAATAACTCTTTGGTTAAGGATACTTAGTAATAAATGGAAGGAACGTGACCAGGTGAAAAAGGAAAGCAAAAACTATGAAAATCCACCCAATAAAAATTGCTCTTCCACCCGTAGTGTGTGCCGGATAGATCAGGAGAAAGAGGGAAGTGGTGACTACTGAAGGAGTGCCAGTCACTATATCTCTTCAGAATTAAGAAGTAGTGAAAAAAATAAACATTTATAGGAACAAGACGAGATACACAGAAAGCCTCAAAGTTTAATACTTTTGATACAACATTAGGACAAAGCTACATTGGATGAACTTTATAGAAGCATAACACTTCCAGAAAGAAAGAAGAAGGAGGTAATATTAGACCACACACCAAGTGTCTAAGATATAACTCTACCTTACCGTAAGGAGCATCAAGAATACATGATAATGGGGATGAAAGTTTAATGCTGTTAATTGAGGAAAAATGATACTCATACATGTAACAATCTAGCATAAAGCTATCCACCCCAGAAACCACAGTGGACATATCATAAGCCACGACAACCATGATGTGAACAAGGAAGAAGATAGAAAAATAGAAGCTTCTATAACGTCAGGATAATCCGATAAATAATAAGAGGGATCGGTTAATGCATTAATGAATCCAATCCAATCAATATAGAAGACGTGGCTTACTGTTGGTGCCAACATTTAATGCAAACATGCACATACCATGCGGCAGACGTCTCATTGGTCGAGGCAGATTCTAGAGTCTGAACGGTAAAATAATTTTGCACCATTATTTCACCCTTTAGATCTGGGGCCTTAATGGCATACCCACGCCAATTATCCAAGGTAGTCCAATACCGGCCCGTTTCCACCTGGTCGGAATCCAAGAAACCACAACTACAACCCATCATGATCGAATCCCGACCTGAATAATCGTACACAAATTCCTGAACAACCAAGGGACATGTCGACCACAGCTAAACCCATGATATATCACTAATAAAACGAGGACAAAGGATGTCATGGAAAACATATCTCAGGTTTGTGCAAAGGAAAAGATTTGAAGCAATAAATTAATAAAGGAAGGACAAAATGCAACTTCTCGTTAACTTGACAATAGGGAGGGAAGGATCCAATCTTGAACTTAAAAGACTAAATAGGCTTACAAATAGTCCTAAAAAGAACGATAACAAGGTAATAAATGAGAAGGAAATATCCTAGACAATCCTTAAGCAATTAACATGATCACTATCTAACTTAGGCATCAGAGAGCAATACTGAGGTCCAACGCTCGGTATGGTTTCCTAACCTAGCATTTCGTTGTCTCATGTAGAGTGACTTCCCGAATTCTTATTAGAGAACGCCCACTGGAAAAGAGCTACACATGCACTTGGAATCCTTATTAACAACAATACTATGTACTAAATGTATTACATTAAGTTAGGTTAGTGTCTCCTAAACAAAGTTGGTACTGGAAGTTGATATTAAGCATTGTAGTCTTGCGTAGTGATGAGATAAGACTCATAAAGAAGGCTTAGTGTGATTTAAGTTTAAGGGATATAAACTTACCTTGTACTGTAAGATATTACACAGGTAGGAACATTAGGATGATTATGGTTATTACAATCTTGTCTAGTTATAGATTGAGACCCAGAAGAGATGCTTAGTTCACTTAAGTTTGGACATTATGTAGGAATATATAAACTGTGTGTGTGTGAGATTGGAATAGAGAGTATGACTCCGTTGGACAACATTACTGTGACATGATATGGTATATTCTATGTACATGAGTACTATATCGGTATTCCCCTTGCTTTGTGTAACATCATTCTTTTTCACCCAATTTTTTTAATTTTAAAACATTTATTTTATAGAATACATTAGTGAAAGTCTTAATTTTATTGTTTTTTAAAACATCACTAAATTACTTTTATAACCAAAAACATCATTCATCAAAATTAAAGTTCATATACCAATCCAAATAAAGTTCTCAACCAACTGTTATGAAAACTCAACGGCTTGTCCAAATGGTATCAATACTAAGACATCAATTGGAATGTAACTAACCAAAATCCCCCAATCCTCACCAAGCCATCATAAGATGCTACATGTACCAATGCAAGGCAAAAGCCACAAGCAAAGAAACATGTTTCAGCAAATGCTAAGTGAGTTAGCCATAAGTACAATGTTAGGATAATACACATAGCATATCGTCACATACATCACATACAACACAAACATCACATATTACATACATCACATGAATCACTAGAGTATCAATAAGATATACCCTTGTTCTTTATCTTTTAAAATTAGATAATTATAAATTATTCCTAACCTAGCCCTAGGTCTATCACTAACCCATAAGGTAGACACCCCATACATGGGACCATCACTAACCCGTAAGGTAGACACCCCACACACATGTCCATTACTAACCTAAAGGCAAAGCCCGCTCACTACTAAGTGACCGACCTAACCCTTCCCCCACTGGGTCTATCACTAACCCAAGAGGTAAAAACCTCATTCACTACTAACGTGACAGGCTTGACCCAATGTTTTAAGTGATGTGTGGCTGTCACCCGTAACATTGCCCATGATGCACTGCGTTTGCTACTATAATGAAAACACTAGTATGTGTGTTGTTGTTTGAGAGTGGTCTAGAAACTTAATTCCCACCCAAACGTGATATTTGATCCAGCACCATCACTACACCAATATCACTCCAGTCCTCGAACACCTTAGTTTCCATGACCCATGTCCCGAATGGTGGTCTAGAAAAACCAATCGGTGTCACTATTGGATTAAGATCTTTCCCTTTAGGTGTTGTACAACTTATAAGGCCCTCAAAGGTATCCTGATAAGGTACACACACCTAAGTCTAGGTTGCTACCCTTTACACCCCACTAAATGTATTCCTCTTTTTAATTAATATATTATTAATTCATCATACACATGTTACACTAAAAGCCTCCCTAAGTAATAATGCTCAATTTCTATTAATAATATTAGATTATATATTACTTCCACACTTCACATTATGTAAACATGCAACAATTACAACAACTTAAGGTATTTTACATCTTTTATATAATTATGCTCATAATATCAATTCATATTTATGGAATATTATATCACTAGCATGCATTATCCTAACCAACATAGGAAAATATTACCAAAAATTATAGCATGCATATATCACATACAATCAACACTAATCCCTCTTTCTATCATGGACCTGTCACACCCCTCACATCAAAATAGCAAAAAAAAGTATAGCGTGAACGAAACATCATTCATATCAACATTTCATTCACAATTGGGGTACATGCAACCTAAACAACCGACGTTCATTCCAATCCCTCTAAGATGTGGAATTCCTAACAAGTACTTTAAATAACCAAAAAGGTTGACTCACCTTTGTCAAAAAAACACCATTTCCACACTTCAAATATTGTAGTATTTGAGGTATCAAGCTTTCCCATCATACAACACAATTAATTAGATTACTATAAGTTTACAAGATCAAAAATAACTACTCTATACCCCAAACATGTAAACTAGTTACCAGGCCAAATTCTCAGATTTTGACATGAAACAACAGCCTATTCAAGGCCACTTTTTCACCATCAAAACCTGTAAAAATTACATTTTTTTCATATTCAAGTGCTTTACGCTTTAATCTTTCCAGGAGTGCATATTCAGGCCCACAAATTGTTTCTACAACTATCTACGAATTTTACAAAACTGCATATCGGTGTAGTTAATTTCTGGCGAGTCGGTGAAAATTAAAATTTTCTCCTTGGTTAGAGACAACATCAAGTACTAGGAAAAACTAGGGATAAACTAGACTCACAATGTTAACTTTGAGAGTTTACGGATCCTAAATCTGACTTCTAATGATTTTTCTATATTTTTTACAAAACAGGAGCAGAATAGGTATTTTACTACAATTCCCAGCTTTGAGTTTTAAGGGTTAATTAACATCTTAACCCATTAAATCATAACCAAAAATGATTATAAAGCTGAAAATTGAGTTCTTAAGAGTATAAACATGTCAAGGAGTCAAAAGGAAATTTTCAATCTCAAACCATGACTCAAAGTACATTGCTTTTAAGGGAAAATAATGTACATTGCTAAAATAGAAGACACCATTAAGGGCTTGAGTTTCCTCCACCATTAAGCCACATATAAAGACGTTTAGGTACTCTTTTTAAGACCTTTAGTATGGTTCAAAACATGGATTTTTTATGGAAAAATACTCACTAGAATTAAGATAGAAATCAACATGAGTTTTAGCAACAACAAAGAAGGTAATGATTCCAAAACATTGAGATATTCATGGACTTGATTAGTAATACTTTTGATGGTGTTCATATCAGGATTTTGATAGCAATAAACCATAAAAATTCACCCAATAAAACTGATGTTAAATGATATGAACATTTAAAGATTATAAGGAGAAAGTAGATATGACCAGTAACACCAAAAATGAAGAAATTGGCAATGCTATCAACCAATTCTTATCAATTGGTGAATGAATTTCATAAGAAAGGAATAAAAGGTTACCAAAATCAATTCCTAGGCCTAATTGAAGCACAAAATCACAACTCCTTACACCACTTTTTCCCCAGTTTTCTCTAAGTATCGATACCTCCTACTCCTTTGTTAGCAATCAGCCTTCACATATTTTTTTTTCTCATTGGGTAGATGAACACCAGGAAAAGAAGAAGACATGATCATTGGTTTCTTTGGACAACATAAAAGCACACACTTATCTCACAAAAAAAAAGCACCATTGTTTAATACTCATAATCATGTCCAATAAATTCTTTAGGTTATTTTGTTTCTAAATTTTCAATTAACCCCCTCAAGTGTTATACGTAAATCGCAAACACTCTTAACCAAATGATTTAATAAATTAAGGTTCTTTTTATGACATTTTAGCCCCTTAACACCATTTCCACCAATTAAATGAATTATTTTTAACCTAAAATCCCATATATTCATGTCATTAAATTATTTACCTGAAATTCCCACAAAATTATTTAATTAAATTACATGCCCTTAAATATAAATTACTTTTTTTTAGATATTAGTTAATATTTTTTTTGTTCTTACAATTTATTTCAATTCATATGCTTAGAATCGAAATAACCGTTCAACCACTAGACTTCGTTACAGAAAACAAACACTATTAACAAAATGATTTTCGGGTCGTTACATTTTGAATAGAACTCTATTTAATGAAATTGTTGTGCTTTGTTGTGCAGTCATCTATCGGAGTGAGATGACGACAACTGGACAAACTCAATCTTGTGGAATATGCTAACAAACTCATAGTCTATATATGTTAATGTACTGTGTGTTCATTCGCTACACTCCATCCCGCTCATAGTTGGCTTTATTGACCAATGTCTTCTGCGAAGGACACCTTGTAGAAGTATAGTCAACTTGTTGCTTACACTGATCCATAAAGATATATCTCATAAGATCACTTTATTAGGATCAGTATGTGAGGATCAATGGGATGAGTAATTCAGGGAAAATGTATTATATGATATTTATGATGTGTTTATTGGATGATAGTGGGATTTGCAGGTTTATTGATTATGGATTATAATCTTAATAACATTATGGGATTGAAAACCTTAAGTATCTCACCAGGTTTCCCAACCTGACCCACTCAATTCATATCCATCGCAAGTAGTGGTGTTAAGACTGATGAAGACTTGAATAGGATGCTGAGTGATTAAAGAGAAGACATGCAATAATGTTTAGGATTGTTAGGTCTTTACACTGTAACATGTGGTGTGTATCGGTTATGATAACCGTAGAAGTTTTCATAAATTTGAAACAATCATTTGTACTCAAAAGAATTGTAATATACTTGGAATTTCCGTAAATAAAAGATATTACGAATTTCTAGACTTAAACTTAGATTGCTAAGCGATGAGGTGTGTGTCTAGTATATCTTCGGTTGTATACCTAATTTTACACAATCATTACAATATTGTAAGGTGTTGGCCTTAATTGATATTATGTGCTAAGAAATTTGTTCTATAGCATGCTTTAGGTTGTACACCTTTCTTGCTATAGTGTGCACTAGCATACTTTAGAAGAGATGCCTTATATGCTAATATTTTCTAAATGATAAATGTATAGTGTGCCTTAGGTTGCCTACCTAGATTGCTATTACTTAAAGAGTTTTCAGGTCTATTGCCGACTTTGGTTTGGAAAAGGAAATTTTATGTGTAAAGGATTCTAAACATTTAATTATTGTATCAGACCTGTCATATAACTTTTCGAGGAGACAAGGAGACTTATGAAAGTTAACATCAGTAACTTCGTAAATAATATAAAATACCTATAGATTGGTATTGTGCCATCAGAGTACGTTTGGTAAAATAGTAGTGCCTTTGGAAGAGTATTGTACGCGTGAAGTACGTTTTCAACTGGTAGGATGTTAAAATTTTAATGTAATCCCTGAAATTGTCCCACTGTTGACCAGATTGAAGCATTAATTGCTTATAGATCTAGAAGAACTTAATATGGTAATGAATACTTAGACGATATTGAAGTTGAAGTTATAACAAAAATTCATAAGAATTCAAGGAAGATGAAAGGAAAGGCTTAAATAGTTTTCAGACTCAATAAGTCGAGACCTTGTCTATCGTTGCGATGTAGTATGCAGTTCGAATGATGTGTTAAGAGCTAATATGTACCCTATACATGATGCTCTGACCTAGTATTTAATAATACTAAGTGATTTGACTTCTATCACATCTTTATGAGACTTCTTCCATATGTTAAGCCTACTTTGACATGAAAGACTGGGATGGTGAAAATAGTCGTTGTTTAGCAAAATGTTGAGTAACTTATGTGTTCGGTAAGTTAGAATGCTTAGCTGAAGCATCAATACCCTTATAGTGTTGCACGAAAAGAGATGTTTTTGTCAAAAATGACAGAGAACCAAGTTGAAGCTAGAAGACCATGCTGAGATGTCTGTGAAATGCAGACTTTCTAGTATTAATTCCTATAAAATAAATTAAAATAAAGCAAAGATATAGAACGATATGCATGGTGACTTGGATGGGTCAGAAAACAATACAAGTAGTTGGAGAGCATTTGTCTCCATACCGCTATATTAAATTTTGGTATAGTGTGACTTGCAAATTAGACACTACAAAAGAAAGAATTTATACGAAGAGTTTGGAAATGAAATTCCTAGCGACTTAGGAAAAGTGTTAGAATATGATAGATGAGGCATACACATGAGAAGAATCGTAGAAGGCGAGTTTAGGAAAGCCAATATGTATCTGATAAAGACGCGAAAATCCTAGTGGAGTCTAAGGAAAAATGTTATATGTGGTTGTTTGGACACACAAATGTGTGTTAAATTTCCTTGTGGTTATTATGTGTAGTGACTTGGGGACTGGGAAACAGTTCTTAGGACAAGTATGCGTAGGTGTGAAAGGTAGTAAAGGCATGCACTACCAGAAGCACATGATCCATACTTGAATCAAGAAGAGTTGCAAGGTTACTAAAGCACTAGTAGTTGAGTTTGTTTTGTATGTTTCTGTCGTTACCTGCATTTTGGTGATGACCAGGAAAATTATTTTTTCCAGACCCTAGTGGTCATAAAGAATTGAGTCCGACTAATGTAAATTTGTAAAATGAGTAGAGTGGTTCAGAGGACCATGTTCTATGTAGTGAGCGAATTTAGTCAAAAGATTGGAGAATGCGATGATCTTGGTGATCGAGAGAAGGATTGCAACATTCATCTAGGCGGAGCATCCAATAGCTAGAAATGCTACCTGCTATGATGTGATTGTACCACATTAGAGATTGAACGAAGGTTCATTTCATAGAGACAAGATCCTAGTTTATTTCACTGTGCAATGGAAAGTCATTAGAGTAAGACTATCCATTCCGTTACTATAGCTAAAGAAAAGACCTTATCTGGGGTTGAGTCTATGATGCAACTTGAGAAAGAGTTGGAGTGTCTACATAAGATTCAAGTTTATACTCCAGGGATAAGACTAAAATTCCAATATAGGATGAAGAGTGGGTGCAACCTCGAGCACCACCGGTAACTAAGAAGTCCAAGAGTTTGATACTCGTTTGGCAGGTCATAAGAGTTACGATTGTTTTATAAAGGATGAGAGGATGCCTAAGGATGTTTTTGTACATCTATGTTCAGATACTCTAGATGCGGTTAAGAGGATGAAGTGGAGCGCAACAAGATCGATCGTCCCAGAAAAGAGGAAAAGACAATATTGAGCTCAGGAACCATCATTGTTGCTAGTATCACCCTCTTATTTGGATGTGTGTATGTTGGTAGATGACTTTGTCTTTATTGCAATCTTGATCAGACCGTGATTGTGATATACGAGGAGATTACTCGTTGTGAACACACATAGTGATACTACGTTGAAGATGTTAAAGTCATTAATATGAAAATCAGGAGTTCATTTGGAAAGAAAGAGAGTTACCAACCATAGAGATAGAGCCTATTTGAGCTTCGATTAGTTGTAAGTGGTAAAAAATGAAGGTTCGAACCCAAGTGGAGGAGAACCAACCATTAAGGCAAGAGTGAAAAAGCAACTCGACTTTAGATTCGATGTAAAGATCCAGAAGAGTTGCAGGAGAAGGAGCTAAGAGAGAAGTGTTAACATCAGGTTTTGTTATATAGATGATAGAATGGATGTTTTGGTTGGAAAGTTAGAAAATGACATTTATATCAGGAGGGAACTTGAAACCTTTCCCTATACATATGGGTAAATGAGAACAGTCTTATCTTAGATCTTATCATCAAGTATCCCAAGATGACATAGAACCAAGATGTGTCATCGGTTGTAGCTGACCTAGTGATAAAGGTATGCCTTTATTGACATCAAGACGATGTAGAATTAGTCTTTAGAGAAGGTTTATGTGAGACCCATTATTGTCACACCCCCAGCCGGCAGCGGAAACGACGAGCTTTGCGACATAGGGATATTGGATCACAATGACAGGTATATTGAACAATACACATAAATATAACACAAACATAACTTTTATTTATTATAAATTTATTAATGTTTACATTGTTTGATATTCAGGTACACTTCCTAATTATAACTAAACATAAAACAAACATAAATACCTTCCAACGACTTCCTTGATGACTTCCTTCCTTCCACGACTACCTTCCACACTCATCTTCCTGATAACACTTGTATTTTGAAAACGTAAACATAAAGTTGTTGAGTTCACAGGTTTTATAGTTTTCTGTTTTATCCTTTTGTTTAATCGAAAACAATTTCCGTTTTAAAAATCTTTCTTTTTTTAGGATATATTTCTTATCCTAAATCTCTATAATCTTTATCAAATCATACAACTACTTGAAGGCATCCCTCTAGGAAGTTTAAATAAGGTTTATGGACAATATTAAAATGAGCCTTTGTAATCAACGCTATGGACCGAGATATTCCCTGCATGACACTTCATCGGACGTCGAATAAAACTTTTGTATTTTAAGAAAGTTATCCTGCTGGGATTGTAGCTAGCAATCGCAGGTGGGGGTTTCAGCCACGTATAGATCTATACATTTCTTTTTTGCTCTTGCAAGATTAACGATTATAGGACCAGGGTTAGCCGAATTTAATCAGGCTAAAGTATGAATAATAACATCTCATTTAATATTGTTTGTTTTACCTTAAGTATGATTATCGTTTTATCTTTTCTTTATGCATTCTTTTTTTGATACCAATTTCTTTTCCTGAAGTAGCACTATATACATACGTTAATCATAATATATATATATATATATATATATATATATATAACATAATTATAATTAGTGAATATTCCATAATCATTCTTGTATATATATATACACACACACACACACACACAATAATTACGATTGTCTGGATAAAAGGATATTAGGGCAGAGTAACAACTCAGTAAAGTGCATATCCTTAAACTTTGTCCCACATTACTACTAGGTGCTATGTTATCCTAGGAAAATGACCATCATAACATCTAGGTATAATCCTTTCGTAGTATATCGGGCAGTACAACGATTAGGCATAATATCATTGTTTAAAACTAGGTCGAGTAACTACCGGTATATTATCCTAATTTTTTGTGTTTTGTATAAACTATTGATATAAAATACATTTTTGTAAGTTAACAAAGCAGTTTAGAAGCCCCCCCCCCCCCCGACCATAAAACATTGAAAATAGTAAAAGTGGGGTCGTGAACTCACGTACAGTGCGTAATACAAATAATGTAGGGTAGCATCGGGGCTTTGGACTCTGAAAGTCGCTTTAGGATTACAGTAGCTCCAAAAGTGAGAGACTTGTGACTTGAGGGATGAAGAAATGGGACCACAGACCCTGCAGTTATAGTCAAGATTTTCGGGTGCGCTCAGTGCCATTAGCTGTGTGCGTCATGCGTGATCATCGTGGATCCATCCGGGAGTCACCACGTGTCACTCTCTCGGGGCCATATCATTCACAATCCGATCGAATCCAGTGTCTGGTGCACACTGTGTGATTGTGCGCACCTCGCGCACATAAATGGATTTTGAAAAATCCATATCTTACACGTGCGAGCTCCGATTTTTCCCCTCTTTATATTTGTGTGTCGATCTAAGCAAGTACTACAACTTTCCTTTAGGCTGTTTTAGCTAGTTTTGACTTTCATCTTTTTGACTAACGGGGATAAAAATAAATGATTTTACAAAAATGATATCTCTCACACACGGACCCCATTTTTGTCATTCTTTGTCCTAAAGTTCTTATCTCGAGGAGTACTACGATTCTCCTTTTTGTAACTTTACTGAAAACATAACTGATCTCTATGTGCCGTTTCGACGTCGTAATAATTATTTACAAGATTGACTTTACTTTTACAAAAATCATAACTCTTCCAATCATAGTTGAATTTCTACGAATTTTATAACAAACATTACAATACTAAGCTATTACATTTATCTCTCTCTACTACTTCCTAACGGTGGTCGGTGATGGGAATTTTCTTGGTTGTCACATTCTCCTCCTATGTTTTAGGAATTTCGTCCCGAAATTTATCTTATAGTCGGGATTCCTGCGAACAAGTGAGGGTACTTGTTCTTAATTTGTTCCTCTTGTTCCCATGTATACTCCGGTCCTCACTTTGATTTCCATCATACCTTGACTATGGGAATCCAACTCTACTTGAGTCGTTTGACCTCTCTGTCCTTAATTTTGATTGGCTCATCGACGAAGTTCAGTTCAGGGTTGATTTGATTTCCATCAAGTGGAATGATAAGTGTATCGTCAGAGATACACTTCTTAAGATTGGACACATGGAATAAGCCATGCACGCTATTGAGCATTAGGGATAATCTAAGTCGGTAGGCCACCGAACCAATTCGGTCGAGGATTTCGAACAGTCCTATGTACCTAGGATTTAGCTTTCTTCACTTTCCGGACTTTATAACTCCTTTCCAAGGAGATACCTAAGCATTACCCTATCTCCAATTTGGAATTGAAGGGGTTTGCGTCTTATATGAACATAGTTCTTCTGACGATCACGTGCTGCCTTCATGCATTCACAAATTTGCACTATTTTTGTCACTCGTGTCATCAATAATCTCTGGACCGGTCCATAGGGTAGTTCCTCTGAATTTATTGGCTAGTTGGATATCTCCAACTTCCGTACAACATTTAGGAGATCAACATTTCCGGTTGTATAAAGCTTCGAACGGTGCAACCTTGATGCTCGTGTGAAAGCTATTATTGTATGAGAACTCGATCTATGGAAGATGAGTGTCCCATGCATTTTCGAAATCTATCACACATGCTATAAGGATGTCTTCAAGCATTTGGATTGTCCTTTCGCTTTGACCTTTGGTCTGGGGATGATATGTTGTACTCGTATCGATGTGAGTACCATGGGATTTTTGCAAACTGTTCCATAACCGGGAGGTAAATATGCTATCTATGTCGAAGATAATGGATAATGGTACCCCATGTAATATGAAAATATATCTAAGGTATGTCCTAGTTTGCTTCTCTATCTTATATGTCTCTTTTATTGGTAGGAAGTGAGCAAACTTGGTTAATCTATCAACAACTACTTATATAGTGTCGTAACCACTAACATTCTTAGGCAATTTGGTCACAAAATCCATTGCGATCTGCTCCCACTTCTTATGGGCTATTTCTGATTGTTTTCAATAATCCCAAGGGTCGTTGATGTTCTGCATTTACCTTGGAACATGTTGGGCATTTACTCACATAGGTCGCAATCTCAACCTTCATGTCCGGCCACCAATAAAGAGTTTTCCTGTGAATTTAATGGCTAGTTGGATATCTCCAACTTCTGTCCAATATTTAGGAGATTAACATTTCTAGCTGTATAAAGCTTCGAACGGTGCAACCTTGATGCTCGTGTGAAAGCTATTATTGTATGAGAACTCGATCAATGGAAGATGAGTGTCCCATGCATTTTCGAAATCTATCACACATGCTATAAGGATGTCTTCAAGCATTTGGATTGTCCTTTCGCTTTGACCGTTGGTCTGAGGATGATATGTTGTACTCATATCCATGTGAGTACCATGGGATTTTTGCAAACATTTCCATAATTGGGAGGTAAATATGTTATCTCTGTCGAAGATAATAGATAATGGTACCCCATGTAATATGAAAATCTATCTAAGTTATGTCTTGGTTTGCTTCTCTATCTTATATGTCTCTTTTATTGGTAGGAAGTGAGAAAACTTGGTTAATCTATCAACAACTACTTATATAGTGTCGTCACCACTAACAGTCTTACAAATTGCATTGCGATCTGCTCCCACTTCTTATGGGCTATTTCTGGTTGTTTTCAATAATCCCAAGGGTCGTTGATGTTCTGCATTTACCTTGGAACATGTTGGGAATTTACTCACATAGGTCGCAATCTCAACCGTCATGTCCGGCCACCAATAAAAAGTTTTTCAATCCAGATACATCTTGTCTGATCCAGGATGGATGGATTACCTAGTCATATGTGCCTCATCTAAAACTAGTTCCTTGACATTTCCAAACTTTGGAACCCATATTCGGTTCATGAAGTATGTCGCTCCATCTTCCCTAATCTTTAGTTGCTTTTCCATTTCCATGAGGCCTTCTACCTCAATGTTTTCTTCCGTTAGAGCCTTGAGCTGAGCTTTTCTAATCTGCATTTAGACTAGATTGGATAGTCATCAAAAGTGATTTGAACCTGCGAGGCTTAACTTGTTCTTTACGGCTATAGGCATCGGCCACGACATTAGCCTTGCCTGGATGATAAGAGATCTCACATTCATAGTCATTAAGTGTTGAGAGAAAAACTTTGATAAAAGTTAGTAATGAGATAATAAGTTACGGAATAATAAGTTAATCTCAATAGATCTTGTTAGCTCAACAATAAAAGTTAGATAAGTTAGATTGCAGAAATGTAAGGAAATTAAATAGCAGCATGTTTATATCAATAATCGTAAGCATTAAACAAGTAGACACTTAGTTAAATCGCAATAATGTTTGCATGCAAACACAAATTAGCATATGATGAACAACATAAGTGAATAGGGACTCGGTTTAAGTATCAGTATGATAACTTGAGACATAGAGATGAAAGATCTTATATTAATAAGCTTTGAAGTGGTGAGAATACATGAAGTGGGAAGATCTATTTATAGAGTCCCAAAAGTTACATGGAAATAACAAAATAACATAAAGAAACTGACTTCGGTGACCTTGAATGGTACACCGGATAATACTACGATTACAAGCAAAGTCAGTAAAAAGGTAACTTATAACAGTCTTCATGTAAGGTTCATCTGCGGGCCTTCTTCACATCTCCGGGTTCACATAATGACATAAGCAGTCTTCAGGTAAGTCTTCAAGGATTTGAGGTCCTCGGGTCCATCTTAGCTGAAGAGGGTCACCTTCTTGTTTCAACAATTTCCCCCAAAGTGACCTCTTAAATATTTTCTTCATTGATTCACCTTGAGGAACTTGATGATGATCCACCAAAACTTCCTAACTTCAAAAAGCCATTTGATCCTCCTTGAAATTTTAAACTTTACTTCTTCAGAGGTATGTTTGGACTTTTGTACCAAGGTCAAAGTGATCTCCTGTTTCTTCTTGGTTAAACGGTGAACTGTTGTAACTGAAATGAAGAATTTTGGACTATCTTGAGACTTCTTGTATACTATCCCGAGCTCTGGAAAGCTTGTTGCACCAAGGTTAATCTCTTGAAATCCTTTAGTGATAGTTGGAACGTGATCGAAGGGAGGAAAATCAAACTTGTTAGCAAGAACAGGATGAATCTCTGCATCTATCTTTCCAAAATCACACACAAGTGCTTTAAGGAATTCACACGCCCTTTCGAAAGCAACTTTCATCTTGGGATACTTTTCTACCTTTAACTGGAACACCCTTGCAATCAAAAAAATCTCTTCAGGATTCATGTAAACGAAGTCTGCTTCTGATCTGACATAATCACATCCTCTTCGGGACAGAGTATACTGGAAAAATTCACTCTTCATGAAGTTCTTGACTTTGTAATTTTTCATCCCTTCCGGTCTTTCGTTGGACCAGATGTCTTGGAATTTTCCACCGTGTTTAGCATGGAAAAGATTCAGTCGCTCAAATTCCATGCGGAGACTTCTGTCTTCGGGTATGGTGAGTTCAATGGATTGGAATACTGGGAAGTATTTAGAGTTTGGAGAGATTGGAATATCTCAGTAGCCATTAGAAGGCGGTTCAACATACATAAGAAATGGAATGTAGTCGGGGTCTAGGAGTTTGCGGGTGGGGTTTACCCATCAGCTGATTAGGGTTTCATGGAAGGTTGTATCAAACCCTTGTGCTCTCCAGATCTCGTCTATGAATTTCGTAGCTCTCTAGTCTTGTTTTTTTTGAGCTGTTGCGAGGGAGTCATGGGTGTGATCTGATGACATTTCCTCCTATAGATTCTTCAAGTGAGGAAGAGTTTGTTTGCGAGGATAACACCAAGGAGTTGGATGTTGAGGAGAACCCTGAGGAGTTGGTTTGTCGAAGTGTACTAAGGAGGGTGGATCCTGAGGAGGAGTGATGAAATGGTTAGCTGACAAAGTCTTCGACTTGGATGATTCAGAAACCGTTTCAATTCATATTTCTTTGTTCTGATCACTTCCCCCTTCTGAGGAAGCAGGCTCCATCTGCTCCTCAAACCAACGCTTCAAATCATCAATCTTTTTAAAAGTTATGTTGAACTGCGTTTCCATTTGGGCACAGACGACTATGTTGGTAGGAATCTCCGGGTTAGAAAGTTTTTGATAAATTTCTTTTGTGAGACGAAGAATTTCATCAACACTTGCTTTGGCAGATAAGGAATGCATTAACCCTTTAATTGTTTCTTGAAGAACCGAAAACCCTGATTCATAAGCAGTGTGAGTCTCCTCAATGAGCTACTTGGATTTTCCTTCTTGAGTCTGCAGGGTTTGTTGAAGTTTGGTCTTGAGCTCTTTTACCTCTTCGATAAGATCTGTGTCTTTAGAAATAAACTCTTTGTGATCCTTAGTACGTTGATTATCAAGTTGTCTGATTCCCATCCCTATGCGAAGAAGTGTTCTTTCTCAAGTGAGTTTTTCTCTGGTTTCCAATACTTCAAGTCGATCAATTAGAGATTGTGGAGTAGGGACTTCAGTTGTCTACGGGGATGTAGAAGTGACTGCGGCCAAGATCTGATCAACTTTGAATTGAAGGTCAAGGAATTCCTTTTGAGATACAACTAACTTCTTCTTTTTCTGTTTCGGCTAAAAGGTGGAGTGTTGTGAACCACTGGACTCTTCGTCATCCAGAATCATGATGAAGTCATCTGAAGGGAGAGGCGGTTGAACTTCATCAATGTTGTTTTCATCCAAGCCAAAGGTTGGTGAAGAACTGATTTCAATGGCAGTGCCATCTTCATTTGAATCATGGACTTCGTTTTTTGGGGAGGCTTTGAAGGACGAGCAACATTTGCCATCTCTTGAACCTTTTGCACGGTGTTTTCCATATTTGACATCCATTGTTGAACTGAAAGGATATCATGCATCGTTTTCATGTTGTTGATCATAGTGGCCTAATACTTAGCCACTTGGAGAAGGGATTCTTCTTTCTATTGTTGTTGTTGGATTTATTGAGCTTTCCTTGCCTGAAGAGCCCTTTTGAATGCTTCAAACTTCCTCAACCCTGATTCTATTGTTGAGCGATAGCGGGACCATGAGTCGTCGGATGCATAGCTATCAAATCCTTGTCTCACCGAGGTATCCCTCGGGTTCATGGATCCTTGAATATTTGTTCTTACCATGCCTAAACCGCTTGTATGTAATGTTGGCGGAGTAGGATTTCCAGAGCTTCCTCGGTCTCTTTGGTCTAAAACCAAGTTTGGCATTGGCTCTGTTCTGGCTAGGGCCTCTGAAAAAGGACCTATGCAAATTGTGTTTGTTGTGTTTGTGTGACACGAATAAGAATGGAGTTCAGCTCCTCGGGAGAGAGAAAGTGCAGACGTGAAGCCCTAGAGACCTTAGGGTGAGAAATGACATCTGGATCCACTTGGAATACAGATTGGTTTTTTTCTCCATGTTGAGATGAAACTGATACACTTATTGTATCAGAATGGTTTGGCAGGGTAACTACAGGTGAGTAAGCGGGGACTCGAATAGCTGCGACAGTATTTTGAGAGACTCCGGCTTTGGCCTCGGTTCGCTTTTGGCCTTGACTAGGGGTAAGTTTCAACTTTTTCCTCCTACATACATCTCCAGAATCCGAAGGATCATTTAGACTGTCCTCGATCATATTCACTGGAGGATCATGAGTCGTGGATGGAGAAGTTTGATCCTGAGGAGTACACAATGTGGGTGTGGCTTTTCTTTTCTTTGGGGCACCCGCACCCTTTGCAACAACGTTTTCGGGTTTACGCTTGATGGCTAGAGATTTGACTCTTTTAGGTTTTGGTCACGGGTCCTGGACTCTAGTGGACTGAGGAGGGCTTAGAGGGGTAGAGCGGTATGGGGTAGTACTACTCGTATCCATGATATTATCAGCCACTAAGAGTGTGGTAATTCCAACTGATTGAAGGATATGAGATGGAAGACGTCTAACAAGACCAAAGATGGATTGGACTTTCGATGGAGTGTACCTTTTAAGATCTCTTGCAGATAAGAGATTGGTGTCGTTGCCAAGACTGAGATTGGCGTCCTTGTGAAGATCCACCAAGCATAAAGACCAGAACCTTGCTGAAGTAAGCTCAGTCATTCCTTCCTTCGGGGCACCTTTGGACACGTCCCGAAGAAAGTCCTCCCAGAGGATGTGCCCTTAGTTAACTAGAATGCCAAAGAAGATGCTCCAAACGAGGTCAAGAAGAGGCTTGCCCATGTTATTTGTTCCTCCGGTTCTTCCCGAAAGACTCCTAATCACATAGTGACACACATATTTCCAAACAGCAAGCAATTTTCCCTTTTTGAACTCTGAAACTCATTTGAGCTTTGCTTGGTACCCCATCTGGTATAGTGTGGAGAAGACGTCGTTGGTACTTATCGAGTAAAACTCTATTGAGGGTAAAACCCTCAAATTGGTGGCTTCAAGAAACATTTCCTTGGTCAAGACAACCAGGGAATCGTCGATTAATCGGAGATGGATTTCTTGGGGTTTGTCGATGGGCCTAAAGGCAGAAAATGCACATTTGAAGAGAACATCTTGAGGAACAACTTCAGTAAATGAGTCAAATGCACCAAACAAAGGATGAGTTTGGAGAAACTTGATCATGATCTTGATGGAGTCACTGTATCTGTCATGATCATCAAAAATCCCTCGATAGTTACTTGCAATAATCGAAGGAGTTAAATCCTTGATTGTGGACCCAGATCTAGTGGGTTTTGCGGAACCAGACGCCTTGGATTATTTCTTGGAAATTCCATATTTCACCATTGTTGCAGAAAAGAGTTTTGAAGAACTTCCTTGAAAGAGTTTTTGCAAGAGAGATGAAGAAGAATAAGAGATATGTAAGAGTTCAGAAAGCGTAAAGCTTTATTGGGGAAGAAGAGGGGTTTTTATACCTCTAGATTTCAAAAATAATTAATAACAGTTTAATTACAGTTGTTAAAGCAAAAACCTTTGGGTTTTTTACCATTATCAGCTAAAATTAAATCAAATTAAAAGAAATGTTTTTCCGAGAAAAGATGACCATTTAATAAGTTGCAGTCCCATATGACACACCGTACAATCGTGGGGTGAAAATGGTTATATCCGGCGAATAAAATGGGGAAGTGGAAAGGATGTGACCCCAACGGTTGCTTGATGTGATAGGTTGAGTGAAAAAGATTTTCAAAAAGGATTTCATTTATGGAAAATCAGTTTATTTATCCTTTATCCAAAAGTAGGCCTGATTGAGGAATGTCTTTTGAAAGGTAATCTGAATTATCATATGTGACAAATTCAATGTAGAAGAATGCTTCAACATCATTAATTAGCACACAATGACATTTAAAGCGTCTGTGGAATGATGACTGCAGGTTGATTAATACTTCTGCGGGAGACGAGAGTTGAAAGCAAACTTGATCATAAAGGTTAGAAATAAAAGAAATAAGGAGACCCGAGGAGTATATCGATCATAAATGGCTTCAATATATAGAGTATACCGAGGAGCAATCTATGAAGAATATACTATATCATCTATTCTAGATAGAGATAAAATGAGTAAAGTGCTTCAAGAATTTTGATTAGATAAAAGAAAAGAAGCAATTTTACTCACACCCCGTAGACCTATGAGGTCTGCAGTATCAATCCTTTCAAGAAGAACTGTGCGTCTGGATTCATCATCCTTAACATTTCCAAAAATCCATTATGTTTTGTGAAGTCGAGTGTCTTGGTGAAAACATCAACAATTTCCCTCATAAGTTGGAACAAAGATTAGTTCAATGTTACCTTTAAGGATATGTTCCTTGATGAAATGATATTGTAGTTCTATGTGTTTCGTATTCGAGTGGTGAATAGGATTGTGTGAAATGGCTATCGGACTCTCTGAATCACAATACATTAGCACCTGCAACATCCAGTACCCGTAGTCTAAAATTTGTATTTTCATCCAGAGAACCTGAGAGCAGCAACTGGCTGCAGCCACATATTCAGCCTTTGTGGTTAAGATTGAGACACAGTTCTGTTTCCTTGAAGACCAACTTATTAATCTTCCACCCAGAAACTGACATCCTCCTGAAGTGCTCTTTCGATCAAGTCTGCACCTTGCATGATCTGCGTCTGTGAATTCCTGTAGACTAAAGTCGTTACCCGCAGGGTACCAGAGACCCAAGGCCTTACTCCCTTTGAGATACCTAAAGATCTGCTTGACTGCGGTCAAGTGGGATACTTTGGGATCGGCCTGGTATCTAGGACATAAACTTGTAGCAAACACAATATCCGGTCGGCTTGTAGTGAGGTACATCAATGAGCCAATCATTCCTCGGTATATCTTATGATCAACTGACTCTCCGGTAGAGTCAGCTGAGATTTTATACCCGAAGGCCATAGGGACCTTTGCCGATGAGCAATTATCCATTGAAAATTTCTTCAACAGCTCATTGGTATATTTTTCGTGATGAATGAAGATCCCTTGAGAGATCTGTTTGACTTGAAGACCTAGAAAGAAATTAATCTCTCTATTCATGCTCATTTGAAACTTATTGGTCATGAGCTCTGCAAAATCATCCACCATTCGTTGATCTGTTGAGTCGAAGATGATGTCATCCACATAAATTTGAACGAGCATCAAATGTTTATCATTTACTCATCTAAAAAGAGTGGGATCTATCACACCTCTTTTGTACCCTGAGTTGACAAGAAACTCTGAAAGATTCTCATACCAAGCTCTAGGTGCCCGCTTTAACCCGTAGACAGCTTTCTCCAACTTGTAACTGTGGTTGGGAAACTCTAAACTTTCAAATCCTGCAGTTTGTTGCAGATATACTTCCTCTTTCACTTCACCATTCAGGAAAGCACTCTTCACATCCATTTCATGGACCTTGATATTCTTGTGTAGTGCATACGCTATAAAAATGTTTATAGCTACCATCCTTGCAACAGGTGCATATATCTCATCATAGTCAACACCCTCTAGTTGATTGTACCCTTTTGCAACCAATCGTGTCTTGTTGCGAATCACTGGACCACATTCCTCTAACTTATTCTTGTAAACTCATCTGGTTCCAACTACAATGAGGCCTTTAGGATTCGGTACTAGCTTCTAAACCTGGTTTCTTTCGAACTCAGCCAATTCCTCTTGCATTACAATTATGCAATCAGGCTCCATAAGAGCTTCTTTTGTGGCTCTGGGTTCGACTGAAGACAGGAAAGCTACATAATTACAATGATTAGTTAAATTTGTAGAGGAACGAGTTTGGATACCTACAGATGGATTCCTGATGATCTGGCCTGGTGGGTGATCTTTCGTCCAGATATGTAGATGAGATTGCTGATGGTCTGTGGCTGCACTCTATGGAATATCCTCTACCTCAGAGGAGTCATTGGGTCTATTTGAAGAAGGTAGTTCCCCCTCGGTTTGAGAGCAACCTGCAGATGAATCTTGGACTGTTGGGGTTGGTGTTACAGCTGGTGATGAAAGTTCCCCCCGGACTGAAGATGGGAGTTTCCCCTGAACTGATGATGGTTCCCCATGAACCAACTATGGGAGTTCCTCCTCGACCGGTGAGTGATTGATTATCCTCGGATCCACTTTGGTATCAATATTTTCAGTTTCTTCATCCTCAGAATCTTCAAAATCAGTTGATTGATTGGTCATTTTGTAGATAGGTACCGAAGCAGCATCTTCAAGTACTGGAACCTTGATGGTTATGACTTCCATAGGATTTGAAATTTCCCCCTCAACCGACGAGGTGGAAGTATTGAAAGAGGTTTCTTCAAAAAGAGTTGGTCCAAATACTTCTCCATGTTATTGTTGTGCTACTGGAGACACCAATACTTCTGAAAGATGTGCAGTCTCTACGAGATCGAAGAGGTCGTCATAGTTGACTTCAACTATGTTTAGTGGACCCGAGGATGGTGGGATATCACTCTACAGGATGAACTTTGTTTCTGTAAGAGGAGTCGTGTTGCGGACATAATAGTCGTCAAATTTGACATCGAAACTTTCGACTATTTGTCTTGTTCTTCTTATAAGAACTATGTGTGCAACCTTGTTTGTTGAGTAGCCCAAGAATATGCCTTCATCAGACTTCGGTGGATATTTGTTGAGATGATCCTTGTTTTTTACCACAAAACACCTGCAACAAAAAATGTGAAAGAAACGTACATTGGGTTTTCGATTGTTTAGACCTTCACACGGAGTCTTGTTGAGGCATTTGCAGATGATAATTCGATTTTGAACAAAACTAGTAGTTGCCACTGATTCAGCCAAAAAGTAGAGAGGTAAGTTGGCAAAGTTGAGCATGGGTCTTGCAGCTTCGACCAACGTTCTATTCCTCCTCTCCACCACTCCATTCTGATGCGGTTTGTATGGTGCCAAAAAGTTATGGCTGATCCCTTTTGATACCAAAAAGCTATTCAAGAGATGATTAGTAAACTCTATGACATTATCACTTCTTATTCTTCTAACAGGAAGTTTGATCTGAAGCTCTATCTCTTTGATGAAGTTGATCAAGATTTTTTGTGTGTCTGATTTGAGTCTTAGGAAGAAGACCCAAGTAAAACGTGTGTAATCATCAACTATAACCAGGATGTATTTTTTGTGGTGAAGACTGGCTATAGTTGAAGGACCGCAGTGGTCTATATGAAGAAGTTCGAGAGGTTCCGCAATCAAGGAATCAATTATCAATGGATGACTTCCCTTGGTTTGTTTACCACACTCACACGCTGGGCACAAAGTATCGTTATTGAACTTTAGAATTGGTAGTCCTCGGACTAACTCTTTAGTCACCAAGTTGTTGATGTATCTGAAATTCAGATGTCCAAGCTTTCGATGCCATAACCAGCTCACCTCGGATACTGCTTTTGACAAGAAACATAGTTGAGGTTTGCCGATGATTAGAGAGACATCAAGTGGGTACATTGTCCCTTCAACTTTGGATTTGATCAAGCATTTTTTTTCTATCACTTGTCATGGTATAGCAATACTCATTGTAGAACTCTACCCGATGACCAGCTTTGCAATATTGACCAACACTGATCAAGTTGTGTTTAAGACGCTCTACGTAAGTAACTCGTTGAATTGAGAAGCTATCCGTAGTCAACACTCCATATCCCCTTATTATCTCGTTTGCATTGTTCCCGAAAGTAACGTGTCCGCCACCACTGATCGGCCTGAAGTCACGAAGGAATTCTAACCTTCCAGTCATGTGCAAGGAGCATACACTATCAATTAACCATTCTTATTCCTGGTCCTCCTTGCACATATCCTGCATGATCAGTTGGTTAGTTTGGGCACCCAAACTAGTTTGGAGCCCGTGGTAACGTGGGAAACATTTCTATTAAGACTATGCATGTGGGAGTCATGAAGGGATTTCTTTTTCCATTCTTGTCTATGTCCATGATGTTCAACTTTCCTCTGAACATTTTGAGGTGGGAGTTAACGTTTCTCTTTTTTCAGTGGATAAAAACAAAAAGAGAGGTTCTTTTCATTAATCCACATACCATACTTGGTCAACAGTCTGAAGAGTGTGGTCTTCTTCTTTGGACTGGTCATTGGATTGTGTTTTTTCGGAGTGTCCGATGAGTTTGAAACGTGGCTGGAGCATTGGTGATCCCAAAAGGCATCACCACAAACTCGTAATGACCATAACGATTCTGAAAAGATGTCTTATGCACATCCTTATACCTAACCCTCATCTGATGATAACCCGGTCGTAAATCAATCTTGGAAAACCAATATGCACCCTAAAGCTGGTAAAAAGATCATCAATCCTCGGGAGTGGATAACGGTTCTTCACTGTTACCTTATTCAGCTCCCGTTAGTCGATGCACATAGGATGAGATCCATCCTTCTTCTTTACAAACAATATTGGTGCTCCCCAAGGCGAACTGCTTGGTCAAATGAATCCCTTGTCTAACAGCTCCTGCAACTGTGTAGACAACTCCCGCATCTCGGGAGGAGCCAACTGATACGGTGCTTTGGCTATCGGGGCCGCACCTGGGACCAGATCAATCCTAAACTCAATCTGCCTTTCCAGAGGTACCCCAGGCAAATCCTCTGAAACACATCAGGATAATCCTGCACAATCAACACATCATCCACGGTCGCCTTACCCTTATCCCGGGTATCCATAACATAGGCGACATATCTGGAACAACCCTGCTAAATATAGCGTCTGGCTCTCGCTACTGAACACAATCAATCACTAACTCTCCCCCACTTGGGGCCCGAACCAGAACTAACTGTTGCTCACAATCGATTACTGCCCATTTAGGGCTCAACCAATCCATACCCACAATAACCTTATTCCCGCCCAAAGGAATGGGAACCAAATCTACCAAATACTCCTCACTGAACAACTAGATAGTACAACCCCGATGAACTCTCGCAACCCGAACAGACCTATCATCAGCGATGTCGACGTCTAGAGGACAATCCAACTCTCTCGGAGCTCCAGAAAACCTCTTGCTAAGTGCAAGCGATACAAAAGATCGGGTAGCCCTCAAATCAAACAATGCCAATGCAGAAATATCGTTCACAAGGAACGATCCTAAAATAAAACAAATAAATATAAGCAAGCAATTCAATATAAATAAAGAGATAAGGAGAAGATACATACTTGTCACCATGTCGGGAGCTGCATGAGCCTCCTCGGCTGTGCTGACACCGGTCCTGCTGCAGCCAAACTCGAACAATGGGTCTTCTTGTGGCCCCTATGATTGCAATGAAAGCAAAACAGATCTGATATCGGGGTGGAGGTGGTGGTATCAGTGCAATCTCTGCTAATATTACCATTTCGGCCGTACTTGAAGCAGACAAAACCACCTACCCTGCACGCTCCCTCGTGCACCTTGTCGCACTTGACACATCAGCTCCGGCCCTGATGGCCTCTAGACCTAGAATCAGATACCTTGGGCCTCTTTCCTGAACCCTTAGCACTCAGCACATAATCTGGCTTCCTCTTCTTTTCCATATCCAGATCTATCTCCTTCTCTTTAGACCTCGCTATCATATCCTCCAAAGTCTTGCAGCTGGATCAGATCACAAACTGCCAAATGTCACTCCTCAACATCTCATGATACCTAGCTTTCTTCATCTCCTCATCCGCCACATACTGCGGAACCAAAAGTGCCCTCTCCCGGAACATCGCGGTGATCTTAACCACCGTCTCATTAGTCTAGCGGAGATCCTGAAACTCTCGAGCCAACTGCTGCACCTCAATCACCGGCGCGAACTCAGCCCTGAACCTGGTCACAAAATCATCCCAGGTCATCGAATGAACAGCCTCATCATCCAGTACGCGCCCGACCTCCTCCCACCAATCCCGTGCCCTGTCCTTTAGAAGATAGGAGGCAAGTCTGACCTTTGCCCCCTCGGGGCAACTGCTGGTGCGGAAGGCATTAGCAACATCTTCTAACCACCTCATGCTCGCTATCGGGTCCTTCTCCCCATGATAGTCCGGAGCTCCACATGCCCGGATCTCCGTGAAGGTCAATGAACGCGCCCCAACCAAGGCCACCATCTCAGAGCGAAAGGCGCTCAACTGCTCATCCAGAATCTCCAGAATGCCCTCATTGACCGTACCAAAGATCACAGGAGTCTGCTCAAGAGTGCAACGCATAATACCAGACGAGATAAACTCCCTCGTCTGATCATCTAGCTGCCTAGCTCCAGAACCTAAGCTCGAGCCCACTCCAGCACCAGAACTGCCAACAGGTTTGCCTCACAATGTCACCATACTGAAAATAGACCATATAAACCATTAGAATACGCATCAAAATATATTGAGGAATCACAACTCTACAAGCTCCCTGGTTTCATCACGACCCTCCTTGACTCGAGTATTAATCCTTTGCTTCCTACGGGCCCATACTACCTTCCACATCTATCCGTACTTTCCTCAACGATTGCCTCGATTCTGCCAAGTCACCTTATATCAATACAATCAACCATCATCTAAACAAGGCTCCCAACACTAGATCTCCTCCTAGGTTTTCCTAGGGAAAACTCCACACCACTCTCTGCCATCAGCTGTAGAAGGAACTCCTGCTAACTTCCTCTAACTAGCTCATGAATACAATTACATATCAGTAAAACCAGATAATTCTTCGAATGAAAGGTCTCATACTACAACGGTTGGACTCAAACAAGAGCTACACAATAGAGTTAAAACCTAACCTTTTAAAATTATTTAGTTTTCGTAATGTGTAACTTATGATATTCGCTTACTAGTTAGCTGAAACTAGTGAGAACTCCTAGAAAGCACAAAGCAAGCAACATTCGAGCATCAAGTAATCAGAACAAAGCATCACCTAATTAGGCCATCCTACCACTGACTAATCAGTACTAGCATGCAAGTCTACAAGCTCATACAATAGGCATACAAAGACATCTCTCCTAGCATTCTATCATGCAAAAACTGAGCAGATCCATAGCCCTAACTAGCATGCGATTCACAGATTCACATATCAAATCATATCAGATAACATGTATGGGTATTTTAGGAAAACTTATGATGAAGTGATGAATCAAGTATGAATCAAATCAGAATTAAACAAATGTAGTTTGAACACGAGATGTAAATATGATATGGTTTCAGCTCTATTATGCTTTCAAATGTTACAGAGAGAAAATAGACAAGTTCATGCCAAGACTCTTATCTAACTCTAAGTAAAGTCCCTATTTATAGGAAACATGAAAGCACACAAAAAATTACAAGGACTAAACATCTAAGCTTCGTTACAAAAATGCCTTGTAAAATAACATTAAGTCTTCGACATATTACAACAGCACTTCGACCCTTGCAATCTCCCCCTTTGTAATAATGTCGATCTTCTTCAGTTCAAGAGAATCTGTATAGCATACAGCATCACCCTTCGGATTTCTGAGTACCAGGAAATAATCCTCTTCAACTCTTTCTTGTCCCCTTCATTATTCTTCTTGCAGCTATTCATACGAACAATAAAGTTCGTATACTGGGACGTCGTATATCTCTCTACTTCGCATGCCTGGAATAAGAATCTCTTGGCCTTCCCATTTTTATCCTTCCCCGCGAAGACCAAACCGAATGGCTTCAAGCAAATCTCCCCATCAGCATACTTCTTTAACTCAGGTTGAGTCTTCGTTGGTTCCATGGGTACTTTCACTTCCAATCCCTTTGCAGTTGCCAACTCCACATCAATTAGGGACAAACACTCATAGTAGTTATCTATGAATATTTTGATGTGAGCAAGAACAAGATGAAAAACTTCTGGATCAGTTTCTCGAAGATACGAAGCATCTTTATCTTTCAAAAGTAATGCAACTTGTATAAGATCATACAAGTTCATCAATGGAAAATCAACTGCAGAGAAATCACATTCCTGACCATTCGCCCTTGCAACATAAAAACGAAAGTTTTGCATCATGTTCTCGAACAGAACATCCTTCTTAATGCTGATCACCTTCTTTATTTTCACAAGTGACCATATTTCCTCTGGAAGTTTCCCAAGAACAGCATGAAACCTGAGCTTCATATATGTGTAATCATCCTCATTATCAAATTTCTCAGCAATCTTGTACTGGGCCCTGATGAACATCATTTCATTCACCGGAAAATCCAGTTGTTTCATATCAGAATTAACAACAACATAGTTTTGCTTCGGCTTCTTCTCAAAAGCATACATATGATTATATGCAACTTTTGCTTCGATTGTTTCGTAGTTGTAATGCTTGCTTGGATCACCCTTGTTCATTCCTGGTGGATCATTTGCACGAAGAGTTAAAATGCTTTGAATCACCCTTTGTTTCTCAATTTCAGCTTCGACTTCTGCTTTCTTTTCTTTTGATTTTTCCACAAGAATTGTTTTGCCTTTGTCTTTGTGAGAAGAACTATCAACGGTATCCTTTGGCTTCGAACTACTACCACCTTCAGCAGAAGAACCAATCACAATTCCTTTAGAAATTGGCCTTGGAATTGGCATCGTGGAAATTGGCATTGTGGTAACAACCGTTGAAGTAACAGGCCCAGCAGTTGAGACTATTGGCTTTGATGATGGAATCTTTGTTTGAAAATATTTCCCAACAGTCTTAACAGCTTCATGCGAAACCTCACCAACTTTCGCATTACCAACCTTCCTTTCTCCCCCTTGCACCCCTGTGACAACAGGTGGGGCATCTGTTGGTAGAAGACTTGAAAATTTGGACAATGGAGCCAACTGTTTATGCAAAACAACTTCGAATTGAGAAAACTTTTGAGATAAGAATTCTGGTGTAATGATCGAAGAGGAAATAGGCTTGACAGATAAGTCTTTCAACTCCTTTAACAAAGTACGAAGCTCCACAAAACTTTGGTTGTTATCCATAGAAAGTTGAGTTACTTGAGGACTCAAACTTTCATAAAGTTTAACATACTTTGTGACAGCATCACAAATAATGTCCATCTTTTGATTTAGAGACGCATAATCTTTCTGAACAACAGCAATCTCTTGCACCATGTCTTCACGAAGTTCTTGAAGCTTGAAGTTGACATCTTTGCGCACTTGCTTCACATCTTTAACAAACAAGACATGTCGTTCTTTAGCCATCCTTCGAAAATCTTGAACTTCGCCTTGAAAATTCAAAGATTGAGACTTCATTCGTAATTCATTACACTTATCATTTTGATCCAACTTCTCCAAGATTCTAGACTCAGAATCTTGAATCATTCCAGAAACTTTATTAACCATCCTGGCTTCGAATGCTTTGATCATAACATCAAGTTCCAAACTTGAGATAGATTGACTTCCACCCTTGTCAGCTTGAGACTGAATAATCGAATTCATCTTTTTATTCAGAATCTTGAACTGCTTCATCGTCATTAACATATTATTTGGGAAAGTTTCTTCTTCTTCATCAAATTCCATCTCTTCAAATGTTCCTCCAAATCCCCCTTCTTCAATATCAGTGTCCTCAGTAGATTGAAGTGGATCGGTGGTTTGTGATGAGAACAAAGTAGTGATTGGTTGATTGAGAATGGTTTCAAAAGTGGGTGAATTGGTAGTGTTCGAAACAGGAACGATAAAAGGAGGTAAGGAAACTAAAGTATCCATTACAGAAGGTGCAGGAATACTTTGAGTTATAACACAAATTTCTTTATTGGAATCTCCTTCACCCATGTTGACATTTACAACCGTATCAGATACGTGTGTAGAGATGTCTGAAGTTCGAACCTCCTCAGTAACTGACTCGGTTAACGAAACTTCGGGTGGTATGACCTCAGTCTTCTCAGGAGTAGGTGTTTATTTGAGAATAGTAGCTTCAGGTGTTTCAGGAACTTTCTCACTTTCGGATGATTCCTCTTGAAGAACCAACTTTCTTTTCTTTAAATTCTTCTTGGAAATACGTGCAGCCACATCTTCAACTCTTCGTTTCTTTGATGAAGGAGAAACAGGAGCTGGAACTTCACGAATAAGAATGCCTTGGTGATTCAGATATGGTTTACGAACCATAGTAGAAGAAGACTTAAACGATCCATCTGAAAACTTTCGTGATCCACGATACTTCTTCTTAATTCTTCGAAAGATACCTGATTTGGATGGAATGGTTTCCTTTGCGTGTTCATCAGTAACAGGCTCTACCGGCTCAACCAAAACAGTCGAAACTTGTTCTTCTGGCTTCGTCTGTTTCTTTGGTGATTTTGTTTTCTTTGGCTCCTGAACAGGTTTCTAAGGAGTAGTTGTTGCATCCTTCTTTGATTTTCGTGACTTCTTCGAAGGACCAGCTGCTTCTTTTGGCAACAACTTCCCAGTGTCATCATCAGGATTAATTGTTTCCAAATACTCCATGAGGACCAAGTTTGTTGGATCAACACGCTGTAACATTGCATCAGGAATTTTCGCAATGTGCGTAAAGATTTCAGCATCATCAGTAACCTCCTTCGGAAATTGATACTTCATGAATTCAGCTGTCTCCTCACCAGCAGGCACCTCAATTCCTTCTTTGGCATAGAAATAGCGAAGAATCAAACTCCAATACCTTGCACACGAAATTCCTTGGACAACATTTGTGTTTTCAACACTCTTCTGAAATTCCTTCCACAACTGTATAGAGTAATCCACTGAAATATCATAGTAAAATCCAGCTACCATCGCATAAACCTCCATTCGACCTTTATCTAATCCAACACTGCGACCAGTCAAGCAGCGTAGAAAGATTCCGAATAGAAAATTCCAAACAGTCGGAAGTCCAGACTTCTTGAAATCACTAATCTTGGTGAGTGGGGGTTGATGACCCATCTCATTAAACATATGGATAACTTGAGCAGAAGAAAGATCAGTATATAGTGGAGAATTAGGGATATCAAGAATCTGACAAAAAATCTTCTTGGACAATCGTATCTTCTTTTCATTCAACAGTTGGAAAGTAATAATATCCATTGCTTTGCTATAAGTAGCAGTGGATCCTGCTTGTGAAAGCCATGAAAGTGGAACAACAAAGGAATTGAACATAGCATTCGAAAGAACAGAGCTTTTCAATACGACCACCAACATCTTCAATTCATCTGGATAAATAGAAACATCCTCTTCGACTTGATAGTTCGTACCTTGAATCTTCATGATCGGTGATGAAGTAACATCTTAAGTGTTTTGTGAGTGAACATTGAGATCAACAGAAGTGGCCATGATTAGGGTTTGTTGAAGCTTTGAAGAACAATTGGAAATTTGCAGAGAGAATTTGGAAATTTTACTTTAGAAAGCGTAAATTGATAAAAACCCTTTGATTCCCCTTTTATATGTAACCCTAGAGTTTGAATTTGAAGCGGGATTAGCATTAAATGAGATCCGACGTGGCACCTTGAATCTCGCACCACTCTGTCGATAAAGTAGCCATACGTCAAAAAGTAACTGTCACATCACCTTGAAACCCGGACTGAATACAAAACGTCTTGTCAAACATTCTGTTTGTTTATCCCAATTGAATTGTAACCGTTAGGAACCTTCGGATGGAGGTAAGGCTCTTTCACTTTTGGGATGAAAAGCGAAGTCATGTGCCAGATGTTCGAAATCATCAGCCTGAGTTGGTATTACTCAGAACCTCAAGGATTTCGTGAGTGCAGCGTGCCAAAGATAAGATAAGAAGCAAATTAACGAAAATTTGGATCTGTGATGTCAAAAAAAAAATTCGACACAAAAGCAATTAACCCCGGGCAAAGATTACTTTGTTAATTATCAAGAGAGATAGTCAACTGCTTGTGTATGTTCCTGTGAATTACAATCGAATACTTATAGAGAAGTATCGAAGGACTTCTTTTATAAGGCTTCATGGGTGGTTTACAATTTCGTTACATATCAAAGATGAGTAATTGTAACCGAAATTACCTGTTTGACCAGTATAGTCAGTGACAAGTATGCTTTGAATTATTTTGAAAGTGACTTAAAAAGCAAATGAAACTTACACAGAAATCATATTCATAAAAAAAAATTATACTGGATCCTGTTGGGTAACAAACATCGTGGGCTTCGATAGTTTGATCAAGACCACACATAATAAATGAATATGATTTGGAGTTTCGAAAAGCGGTACTGAAACAAATGTTTCGTTAAAACTGGAACATAGTTCCCCGTCAATTCCTTACAAAGTTAGAATTTCGGGTTTCACTTTCATCACGGCCTCATGATGTCAGATCATTAACACAGAGTTTTGACATGTCTAAATCTTGACGGGTTGAATCAAAGATCTCTTGGACATATGTCTTCGTGTGTGAAAGTGTAAGAAATTTGTAGATGAAAAAGATTGGTTCACAAAATCAATTATACCTCTGTTATATTTGGACCAAACAGAAAACTCTTAACTCAGTTGAGAAGAGTAAGGTAGCTCATTTGACTAATGTGAATATAAGCCTGACTTGGGAAGAAGTTTTCGTATGAAAATTTTTATTAAGGCTTTCGTACACACACATTGAGTCTATGGAGGCTTCGGTCGACATGCTGCAGCATGCTTCTAGGGACAGTCTAACTAGTACAAAGTTGTCGAAATTGTACATTCCCATAGAAACTCAAGCATGACCCTTGTATAACTTTCGTGAAATTTGTACACAGAAAAGACAAAGAACAAAATAACAAAAATCTTTTTGATATTTTTGATTTTTCGAAAAGAAAGAAAATGTTTTTGTCTTTTTGTAAGTTTTTCGAAAAAGAAGACAATGAACAAAAGAAAATATTTTTGGAATTTGTGGTTTTCCGAAAATAAAACGACAAAACAAAAATAAAATCTTTTTGTAGTTTTTGTTTTTGTTTTTTTTCGAAGATAAAGCTAAGATATTAATTAACGAAAAAACATTTTTACACACATACGAAAATTTGTAAACTAACGAAAATTTGAAAATCTAACGAATATTTGAAAAAACTATCGAAAATTTGTTAAACTAACGAAACTTTGACAAACAGACGAAAATTTGATAAACTACCGAAAATTTTTACCCCAAACCAAAATGCGCAATGTGTCGAATTCGAAGCGTGTCGAAGCGTTGACTATGAACAGTAACCTCTGAATGGTTAATACTATCAGCCTCTGAATGAAGGGTTATTTCCTCTGAATCGACACATTTGTATAACACTTCGTTGTTATACATTCGAAATCATTCATGGAACTGAACTTGCTTCGATCATTCCTAATCCTGTCAAAATTCGAACAAATGATTTTTCATCCAAAGCTTTTGTAAAAATATCAGCAAGCTGATCAGTTGATTTTACAAAATGGACTTCAATGTTGCCATCTTCCACATGATCTTTGATAAAATGATAACGAAGAGCAATATGTTTTGTATTCGAATGTTGTACTGGATTATGACAAATGCGTATAGCACTTTGTGAATCACAGTACAATGGAATCTTTTTTATATTAATGGCATAATCTCGCAATTGACTGTGGATCCAAATAATTTGTGATGTACAAGCAGCAGCTGCAACATATTCAGCTTCAGCAGTAGAAATCGAAACACACGTCTGCTTCTTCGACTGCCAACTAACCAACTTTCCATCCAGAAATTGACATCCACCACTTGTGCTTTTTCGATCCAAAGTACACCCTCCAAGATCTGCATCTGAAAATGCCTAAATGAAGAATCCTGATTTCGAAGGATACCACAATCCTAACGAAATTGTTCCCTTGAGATAACGAAAGATATTCTTCACAGCAGTTAAATGTGGTTCTCTTGGATTTGCTTGATACCTAGCACAATTACATACAGAAAACATGATATCAGGTCTACTTGCAGTAAGATAAAGCAATGAACCTATCATGCTCCTGTATAAGGTAAGATCAACCGCAGGCGTTTCTGACGAAGGTGATAGCCTTGTGCCAACCGCCATTGGTACTCTTAACTTCGTGCTATTTGTCATTCCAAATTTTTCGAGCAAATTCCTTGTATATTTTTCCTGATTGATGAAAATGCCTTCTCTGCTTTGATAAATGTTTAAGCCAAGAAAATTATTGATTTTACCCATCATGCTCATTTTGAATTGGCTTTTCATCAAATTTTCGAATTCACTAGACAAAGCAGGGTCAGTAGAGCCAAAAATAATATCGTCGGCATAAATTTGAACAAGCATTAGATGATTCCCAACTTTCTTTCGAAATAATGTGGGGTCAACTGATCCTTGTTTAAATTTCGACTGTTTTAAGAAACTGGTAAGAGTTGCATACGATGCTCTTGGTGCTTGTTTTAACCCATATACAGCTTTGTCTAAAATGTACACATGATCAGGATGCATTTCATTTACGAAATCTGGAGGTTGTTCAACGTAAACAGTTTCTTCGAGTTCACCATTGAGAAAAGTACGTTTCACATCCATTTGATAGACATCGAAATCCTTATGAGCTGCATAAGCTAAAAATATTCGAACAGCCTCGAGTCTTGCGACAGGGGCAAAGATTTCTTCATAATCAATCCCTTCTTGTTGCGAATATCCTTTTACAACTAGTCGTGCTTTATTTCATACAATATTTCCATCCTGGTCGGTTTTGTTTTTGAAAATCCATTTTAACCCGACAATTGAAACATTTTCAGGTTTAGGAATTAATCTCCAAACCTTGTTTCTATCGAATTCAGCCAGTTCGGATTGCATTGCAACAACCCAATCTGAGTGTTCCATTGCAACCTTAATTATCTTTGGTTCAATTTTCGAGATGAAAACATTGAACATGTAAAATTCTTGACGAGTATTTAATACCTCGTTCTTTGCACGAATTTGAGCTCTTGTTAATACTCCATCTTGAGGATTCCCAATGACTTGATCTTTCGGATGAGTACTTGTCCATTTCTCTAACGGTGGATATACCGGATCAAATTCCAAAGGTGCATCTTTGTACATCTCTTCATTTTCAGATCCTGCAACAAAAACATTATCATTTAGATCATGAAACTCATCATTTTGATTAAGATTTATTGTATCAGTTTCTTCATGCTCCCCCTCAACAAGATTATCATTCTGATGCTCCCCGTCAACTAGATGCTCCCCCTCAACAACTTCATCCATTCTCCCATTCTCCCCCTTGAAAGAATGCTCCCCCTTAACCAGAGTATTCGAATCCAAGTGCTCCCCCTCCACTGGATTATTATGCATACTTTCGCCAACTTCTGGAGAATTCGTTGTTGAAATCCTATCAGCAATAGTTTGAGTGAATTCGGAGTCATCAATATGCTTCGAAGATTCAGATTGTTTGTTATCATTCGCACGAACTTCAGCATCCACAACCCTGTCAGGAACACCAAAAATTAAATCATAATCAAAATCAGATGAATTCACAATTTCAGATTCATTTGTTGATTCATTAGTAATCAGATTTTGTTCGAAATATTTTTCAACTTGTTTGACATAATAGTCATCAAAAGTTAGATTAAATGTCTCTTCGAATTTTCGTGTGCGCTTATTCAACACCCTGTATGCCACCGAGTTGTGCGAATATCCCAAAAATATTCCTTCGCCAGCCTTAGCTTGAAATTTCGAAAGATTATCCTTGAGATTCATGATAAAGCACCTACAACCAAACACATGAAAGAATTTAACATTTGGTTTTCGGTTATTGATAATTTCATATGGTGTGATATTAAAACGTCGATGAATAAAAGAACGATTCTGAGTAAAACATGTTGTTTACACTGCTTCGGCCCATAGATATTGAGGAAGATTCGCATATGTTAACATTGTTCTGGCTGCTTTGCAAAGTGACCTATTTCTTCGTTCAACTACACCATTTTGTTGTGGTGTATATGGTGACGAAAAGTTATGCGAAATCCCTTTCTCAATTAAGTACGAATCCAGCATATTGTTTTTGAACTCTGAGCCATTATCACTTTTGATCTTTCGAACGTTCTTTTTCAGACTCATCTCAATTTTCTTGATAAAATCAATCATTGTTTGAGCGACTTCAGATTTTAACCTGAGAAAATACACCCAAGTGAATCGAGAAAAATCATCAACAATAACCAAAATGTATCGTTTCTTGTTGAGAGTTTCAACAGTTGATGGTCCACAAAGGTCAATATGAAGAAGTTCCAACGGTTCCACAATTTTCGAATCTATCACAATTGGATGTCCTTTCCTATGTTGTTTCCCTTGTTCGCAAGCTGCACATAAGGTATCATTGTCAAACTTTAGGACAGGTAAACCTCGAACAAGATCATCAACAACCAATTTATTCAAATTTCGAAAGTTTAAATGTGATAAACGCCGATGCCATAGCCAGCTGATGTCAGAGGAAGCTTTCGAAAGTAAGCACACTAAGGGTTTGCCAATGATTGGTTTGATATCAAGAGTAAACATGTCACCATGTCGTTTGGACTTGAGCAAAACTTCATTAGTTTCAATATTCGAAATTATGCTGCCTTCTTCGTTAAACACCACTTGATTGCCAGTGCCCACAACAACTTGTGAAACACTTATCAAGTTATGTTGAAGACCTTCTACATACGCAACACGATTAACAGTGAACTTTCCATTCGTGACTTTGCCATATCCTTTCACCTGGCACTTGTGATTGTTTTCGAACTTCACAACACCTGCATTTTCCAAGCTTCGAAAATCTCTCATATTTTCCTTTCGTCCAGTCATGTGACGGGAGCAACCACTATCGATATACCATTTCTCATCATATTGCTCGTCACATAGCACCTGCGATCAATGAAAGAATTTAGGTACCCAAGGCTGTTTGGGTCCTTGGAAATTAGTTTTGAAAACAGCATGAAATACAGAACTTTTAACCCAATCACAAACTTTAGTTTTGATACTATCAATTAAGTCCACATCACTAGGTAAAGGAACAGAAACATAAGTCTTTGTTAGTTTGGGATTGTCACTGACACATGCCTTCGTCTTTTTAGATTGTGTATGAACATGTTTTTCTTTCGAAACCGGTTGCCAAGTTTTTACCGAAACATTCGAATCTTTTGAAGATGAGCTTTCAGTTGACGAAGTATTAACATACTTCTCATAAGCTTCTTGAATTTGTTGTTGAGAGTATTTCCTTGATTGATACATTCGTCCTTTTCCTTCAAGCCAATGATCGATGTTTTTGTCACGAGACAACCCTTTTGTGTATGAAACTTTTAAAGTTTGTTTCCCTGAAGGATTTGAAAATTTCGGTTTTTGTGGGAAGAAATCAACATTTGATTTAGGTCGAAATGCCATGGCGTATCGACTTCCATCATTGTTTCCAACGCTTATATTTTGAGAAAATCGATTTTGAAAATTTTGTTTTTGAGAAAACCTTGTTTGTTGATTAGAAGAAAATCGTTGTGTTGAGGGTTGATTTTGAAAGCTCTTTGAGGTATTTTTGATATTGGTTGAAAACTTTGTATTTTGATCTTTCGAAGAATTTGTTTTTGGATAAAATTCAGATTTTGTCTTGTTTGATTGAGCAGGATTTTTCTTTTGATCTGAATAAGATGCTGAATTCGAAGACTTGTTCTCAACAGATTTAGTCTTTGTGTTTTCAGACGTTTTCAATGTCAAACCATTTTATTTCTTTCGAGACTCCACGGTTTGCCAAAATATCTTCTTTCGAGCTTGTCTTTTTGATATTTCATTTTCTTTTGAAAACTTGTCAATTTGTTCTTTAAATTCTTTTGAATTTAATTTGACAACAATTTCATTTTCCACAACAACCTCTTTTGTAACTTCTTTCATAACTTTCGATTTTTCAACCCATTTGTGTTGTGGTTTTTGTCTTTGAAAAACATACGAATTCTTTGTTAGATTATTTTCGACAGTGCTTTGATTTGAAAAGAATCATTCGTCTATTGTTTTCTTGTTGTCATCTTTGACCATTTTGTTGAATTCTGGTTTAATGTTATCAACATTTCCAGTAGTGACAAACACTTGATTTGGAAATACAACATCATCAGTACACTTGAAATTTGGATACACCACTTGATTTGTTTCCAAATAATGGGCTCTTTTTTCAGACAGAACTTTGTCGAAATTTTCAGTGTCCCCAAACACTTGATCAACAACAACACGTGGAATTTCAGTTTCTTTCGAATCTTTTTTTGATGAGACCTTTTTGTGTGAATTGTCTTCATCATTTTCATCATCACTGCTATCCGTTTGACTATCTCGGATATCCACAAAATCGGGATCACAAACTTTCGAAGTTGAAGGTTTGTCAGTGTCAATCTTAACCATCAAATCCTTAAGTTTTTCTTTTCCTTTATATCTTGATGCAACATTAATGACAGACAACTGAGAACAATCAACATTCTCAATATCACTAATTTCGCTAATATTGTCAGAGTTATCTTCAATATCGGCAAAATTAGATTGAGAATCAGATGTTGAATTCTCAGTCTTTTTCAAAATTTTGATTTGTTCTGATTTATTCAAAGTATCATTCACAATGTTAACTAATTCATCCGAATCCAGACATTCATCAATTTTGACAATTCCATAAGCATATTTATCATCAGGAATTTTGTCAAACTAAACAATATTTTCTCACAATCATACGAAATATTATCCACCTTCTCTCTTTCATATGCTAAGAAAGGTAATAATTTCCTATGTTGTTCCTTGCTAATTTCACACGAATGATGCAATGTAGTTAACTTGCCATATAGACGTTTAGCAGAATTGCAGTATATATTTTGTTGAGCTAATAAGAGTTTTACATCACTAGACAACAAATCTCTATCACACATAATGTTTGTAATCTGCAATTCTAAACATTCTATCTTGACAACTTTCGAATCTAACTTCTTCTGAGTCTCTAACAATTGATTGCTTAATTTCTTAGCTTCATTGCTAGCAGAAACAACCAAATTATCAAAGTAAGCAACAGTATCATCAAAAACAACAATTTCATAATCATATGCACTCAAAGAAATATTGAAAGATTGAAGAATATTACGTACCTTAGTTGTCATTGGAGACTTATCAGCAGACTTTGACATAAAGCATCGGCCCGTTACATCTTCGTCCGAATCTTCCTCTAGCTTCGCATACATGGCTCCATGCGTAGGATTACGCATTTCTTCATCATCTGATCCCGAAGACCAGATTTGATACGTGCCATCATTCTCCTGTTCATCTTTAGCCACCAAAGACAAATTTTTAGCCTTCGTAGGCACCTCTTCCAATCTCTCCACATAATACGCTTCGTCCTTTACTCTATTCTTTTTGTCATCCTTCTTTCAAAGCATGCAATCATTTGCTAGATGATTTGCTCCATTGCAATAAGACAGTCCATACCCGAATCTCCTTTCAGTTTCTTCTCTTTCTTCTCCTCAGCAACCTTCCCATCATTCTTCTCATACTTCTTCTTCTCCTCTCCTGCAACCTTGTTCACGAAACTTCCTTTTCCCTCACTTTGCTTCACCTTTGGATTAAACGGTTTCTTGAAAAACTTTTTAACTCGGTTGTTTGAGTAAAAAGCTATTGCCTCATCATCCGAATTCATGATAAACCCCTTTTTATCATCAGAATCACCTTTTTCGACTGCTTCCTTTTCAGACACTTTAGAGACAAGTGCTAATGGACCTCCCAGACTAAGCTTCGACTCTTCTGCCATTTCGTTCACTTCACTTTCATGAGTTTTCAGTTGATTGTACAAATCATTTAAAGAAGATGTGTCGAAACTCTGTTGATTTTTCACCATCATGCTAACACTCCTCCATTCTTTACGGAGTCCCATAACGAAGGTGAGATTGAATTCCATAGCAGACCTCGTGATTCCATAACGATTGCATTTGTAAATCAGCTCATTCAGCCTATCATAGTAACTTTCAATCGTTTCACCATCTTTTTGCTTGAAATCCTTCAATTCAATCAAACAGTGCTTAACTGAATTGATTTTCGTCTTCTCGCTACCTTGAAACTTTTCTTTGAGATTATTCCAGATTTCTTTTGTAGTTGTACAACTTCTGACATAGTTATACACAACTGGAGGCAATGCACCACGTAACTCCCTTATGCATCGTTTTTCAAGTTTCTTCATTCGATCAGATTGAGCATCCACACTCGTAGTACCAGGCGAAGATCCAATTGGTTGAAGATTCGTTGGAAGAGTAACATTCCCTGAGATGCAAGACCAAAGCTCTTCATCGAGTCCATTTAAGTAATCTTGCATACGATCAGACCACTGATCATAGTATTCCGGAATGAGCATAGGAATCTTAGTTGAAGATCCTAGCAGATGAGAGTATGAAGTCATCGAGTTGAGATTGAAGTTCGCCATTGATGTACGGAAGTAAATTTTTGAGAATTTTTTTTTTAGAAATCAAAGAGAATTTGAAAGCAAATTGCTGAATTGAACAGAAATAACAAGTAGAATACTCGATTCAACAAATCAGTTGCAGAATCAAATCACAACTAAATATCTAGAACACTTTTTCACGTCAAAAGGTGCGGAACTTTTTGAACCAGAAATTTGATTCAAAAACCTTTAGAATCAGAGTGAAAATCAGATCGCAGATTATGATTCCTGCTCTGATACCAATTGATGAAGTGATGAATCAAGTATGAATCAAATCAGAGTTAAACAAATGTAGTTTAAACACGAGATGTAAATATGATCTGGTTTCAGCTCTATTATGCTTTCAAATGTTACAGAGAGAAAATAGACAAGTTCATGCCAAGACTCTTATCTAACTCTAAGTAAAGTTCCTATTTATTGGAAACATGAAAGCACACAAAAAATTACAAGGAATAAACATCTAAGCTTCGTTACAAAAATGTCTTGTAAAATAACATTAAGTCTTCGACATATTACAACAGGTCTTCGACCCTTGCAACTTACTTGAGCTCGGCTGATTGCATGCATCACACCCTTTCTTGTCTTAAAAAACTCTTTTCTTAAAAATACATTTTTTTTTTGAAAAACTTTACCAAATCCTCAGTTTGAGCTCAGACACACCCGAGAGTATGTTTGAATCCCTCAAACCAAGGCTCTGATACCAACTTGAAACGTCCCAAAAATAAGACCCCAAAATTTCATTTTTAAAACTTTACCAAATCCTCACATTAGTACGCTAAGCGTACATACATGGTACGCCCCGCGTACTAGCTTCTCAGCTAGTACACAAAGCGTACCCTGTGGTACGCCCCGCGTACTAAAAATAAGGGCCAAAAGTGAAACACTCAAAAGTAGAAGGGTTGAAGGGAACATACCAAATTTCAAGTGTTACAATTGGCACCTCAGTTTGGGTACATCAACATTTTGCAGCAGACAGAGATTTTTCGCGCAGAGTTCTTATTTGTTACTACAATACTTATTCAGACAATTTTCAGCGACAGAATCAACCAGCTACAAATGACCAGAGAGTATTTATTTTACTCTCATTCCCGTGTTTTATCGGTACCCTTCATACATCTAGGGAGAGCATGTGAAGCTCTTGGTATACAGCACTCTCCATCTAGATTTATTTATTTATTTTTGATATCTGGGCATTGGTTATCAAAAATAGGGAGAGAATATTATGAGCATCCAGATTATTGGTTACATTTTTCAGTGTGTGGATTTTGAAGATAGCTAAGAAAAATGAGATTATTTAGTATTTGGGATGCTAATTGATCTTGGCTTATCATCTACTTTTTCAGTCAAACCAACGTCATGATGATAGTTCTGATTGAAATTTGAAGTCTGATCCTTGCCTGCAGATCACTGCAGCTTCTATTCCTAGATCCAAACTTATTTATTATTCCAACTCTACCACATGATGTTTTCATGTTTTTAGCAGGTTATTCTTTTGAAGAATTTTAGGTATATTATGATTCGAGAACTAGAGATGTTTCAGAATTTTGAAGCCGAAGTGTGACTTGATTATGGGACGTTCAGTTCATTAGTTATTGTGGTACACTTTTGAAGTTGATCAGCTTGGTTTACTGATCACGTCTGTAGACTGGAATCTCACTATTTAACACCGGAGTTGTTTGATCCTTCATTGCTTAGAAGATTTTGACTATAGAGATTTCATCGCCCAGTTTCAGACATCACATACACTTTAGAGTTTCAAAGACATTTCAACACTTGGTTCTCGTTATGTGTCATTTTATTACTGCACTTGCTAGTTGGTTACTATGTATTTTATACTTTTATCACTGTATTTGTATCTCTCATCATTTGAGAGCATTTAGGGAGAGATTGTTGGAGCATGGAAATACTCTATAAATTATGAGTGATAATTAGGTTATTTTATTCCCTTTTATTGTTTGTAAGGTATCTCTCTATAAATAGAGAGAGATGGTCATCGGTAAGAGTGCACCAAAAATGTAGTCTCTTTGTCTAGTAAGAGAGAACGGGAGAGTTATCTCTCCCAACATATATGTTCTTCATTGTAATATTTTCTCTCTTTCTAGTAAATCATCAGATTACTCATCTTCTTATGTTCTTCATATATTTTGTTATCGTTAAATCTCAAGATTTTATTATTTCGCACAATCCGATCGTCAAAAATAGGATCCTACAAACATGTATCAAATGTTAGTTACCAGGTCGATTCATAAAAATAGCGGTGTGTACTACGAAATTAAATAAGGAATGAACATGACGACCTCCAAAAGATACATTCTATTATTTTATCTTCCCATTTTCTTGAACCGTAAAAGTATCTATAAGTCCTTGAAAAATTCCCTCCTTCAGCCTTTCAAGAAATCAAATATGCAAGAGTCAAACCAAAATCAGTTTTAAAGGTCGAAAGTTCATTCGACCTGCAAGAATCGAACAAAAATTAGTACAAACCAAGCCACCAAGGTTGTCATGCATCTTTTGGGCTATCAGTTGGGCGTGTGTGTCTTACCTAGAAGTTGGAAGTTCGAATCCATCTTTTACTTTTCTTTGCGGCACTTCTACACTTCAATCTTCCTCCTATACAGGTAAACATGGATCCATATCTTATTCTCTTGTGCGGCCCTTCTATACTTTTACGGTATTTTATTTAGGAATGGAGAGAGATGGGGGGAAACAATTAGTACTTTCTGTATGTTGAATAATAGTATTATGTGTGGCAAAACTTTTATTCCAAAATTCCATTTGTTTCTCCATTTCCATCTTCACTTTTTTTATTTATGCCTAGGTTGAAGAAGTATTTTGTAAGACTGGAGGGTGTACGTATCTTACACCACTCACATTTTGAGTGTCACGTCAGTTTTCCACCAACTCACCTTTCACTTACCAAAATATAGGAAATGATCACCTTTCATTACTTTTCATTTTTATTTTTTTTAAATAAAAATAATTTAAATTTAAGCTTTATAAATTCAAAAAATAAATATAATTCCTTAAAAACGATTAATAAACTTAATAATTAATTAAAATAAAAATATTTCATTACTTTAAAAAAGTACATAAAAAAACAATCAATATTAAAAAAACCTAGAAAACAACCAAGATTAAAAAAACACAGCCTAGATTTAAAAAAAAAACAACCTAGAAAACATAATTAAAAATTACATAATATCCGAGTTTGGAAAAAATATGTCACTACGAATCCTCGCCCGAGTCCTCGACATCGTGGTTTACAACGACATCCTCGTGATTGCCATGGGAATTCTTGCTGGAGTCCTTAATGAACATATTTGAATCTTCATCGGATTTGTCAAACAAATCATTGTGCCAATACATTATGTGTTGCAATGTTTTCACTTCATATGACCGTGCTCTGGCTTGTAGTACTTGCCAACACCTCTTGAGTACACCAAATGTTCGCTCCATGTCCTTCCTAGCTGACTCTTGTGCCTCCATAATTTTTTTATTCTTTTTTTGTTGTTCGGAAATGTGAATGATTTCACAAAAACAGATGAGGTAGGATGTATCCCGCCAATAAGATAGTACTCGCGCTTATATGCTACCCCATTTGCTTCAACTAGTACATTGTATGACTTTCCAAAGTAGATGGCGTTGAATACCGGCTACTGGTCAAGGACATTGATGTCGTTTGCAGCAACTAGACCAAAGAATGCATGTCAGATCCAAAGATCATGTGATACGATTCCTTCTAGAACAAACGTTGGCTCTCTATGATCGCCTCGCATGTATTGACCGCGACATGAGTTGGGGCACAATGCTGAAGACCAATGCATGCAATCGATATTACCTAGTAGTCCTGAGAACCCATAATTGTTCCATTTGTCTGTTTCCATGCCGTATGCTAACTGACGAATTGCGGCTATGCGTTTTGAATTGGAGAAAAACCTTTCATGTGTCTCGTATTCCACTTCCACTGGAATTATGGAAAACAGCCTTCCAAATCGCCAACAATACGTAAAAATAATTATTTCATCATCTAGAACCGTTGTCGAAACTTTTCAGCAAGTACAACGTCATCGCCAAAATTATCTTCTATAAGACGATTGTGCTCGACTTCGTGATTTCTCCGCAACGAAGGGTTTCTTGTTTGAGTTCGTGAACATAAACTTTGACCTTGCCGGTTTCACAAATACGCTATTGTTTTTGTCATGATGGAACCGGTAAATAATGCCTCTTCTTGAGCCATCGAATCGAAGGACGAAGATAACGACAAGGACTTTGTGTTTGAGTGAGTTTTTGAGCGAATATGTAGAAATAATTAATTATTTTAGGTTTGTTTGGTATTTATAGAGTGGTAATGTATTAAAAAATAGAAAATTTAATTTTTTATAGCCGTTGAAATCAAAAATAATAAAAATAATAATAATTTTTATTTTAAAGTTATCGTTGGAATAAAAAAGAAAAAAATTGACCAATGAAATGAAGAGAGAGGAGGCGGGGAAGTCTCCCCTCACTCCGAAACCGCACACCCTAAACCGCGATGGAGGTGTTGTATTTCCGGTTGCGGTTCCAAAACCGCACAACCTTCCTCACTCGGCTCATTTTCGTCTAAGGTGGAGTTTTAGAGTGAATGAAGTTGTGCATTTAGTGGTACTTTGATGTTTTATTATAACCAGAAATCATCTTCTACAAAATCTTACCTGTAAATGGGTTTTCGTTTTAACCCCCCCCCCCCCCCATTAATAAAAAGATTAGGATATGATTATACCTGAATGATGCGTCGGGATGGATTGACGATGGATTGTTTAAATTATATGAATGATTATATGAATAATCTTGGGTATGTTTGGATAGAACTCTGCTATTCTGAAATAGAACGACTATTTCAACAGAGGAAGAACTTTGAGATCAACTCAAGTCTTAAACACTCAAACTTAACTTGTTTATTTCATATGAGCAAAGGCCCTATTTATAGGCTCAAGAGAGCCGGTTACATAATTGAGTTGCAATCGTTTGATTGCAATACGACATACATATTTACAATATAGTCTCCTAGACTATTGAGGGTTATACACTTTATTTCATATCCTAGACACTACTTTTTGACAATAATAATTATAAAAGACAAATGACATATAATTACAATTCCTTCCACAATGAAAGGACGCGTGTCTTTAATAATGTCTTTAATAATATAATAGTTTTTTACGTCATTGCTTTCGTCATTCCTCCCGCCACCGAAAGGACATATATTTCTGAATGATGTATGCTTTGGTCATTGCTGACGTTAGTTTTCCATGAACGGTGTTTCTTCCATATTCGAGTAGGAATGTTTTTAGTTGTTTCTCTATGATGGCTTCCATTCTCTTGTCAATGTGTCTGCTATATGATTGTTGGCGCTTTTGATATACTTGAGGTATGGATGAAATTGATGTAATTGTAATTGCCAACGAATCAATCGTCCTCGACAAAATCTTCTTGTAACTTATATCGCCAAAAGCCAAGTACATACTTGGAATCTATGCGTAATTCGAATCTGGTTTGAAGTAGCTCGACTTTCCATTTTTTTCAATGTTCTGAGACATGCTAGTGTTTCTCGTTCATGTATGCTGTAATTTTGCTCCGTTTGGGAAAATGTTCCCGATATATATTTGCATAGTTTTTGCTCATATTTATCTGTTTTTAATACTTCATATGATACATCCGTATCAGTGTATGCTTTTGGTGATATTTTCATATCACTGTATACTTTATCATTGTTTACTTCGGATGGTATTTTCATACCAGTGTATGCTTTATCATTGTATACTTTTGATGAGTTAGATATGAGGTTTCCCTCACTATCTAATCCCAATAATACCTTTCCGCGTATAATTGCTTTTAGGCATCCTGCCCAAGTGTCTTGTGATGCATCTGTCTCCACAATTAGAAAATCGTCGATTTTTGCATTATATAAAGTGGGGAGAACTTGAATTTTTTATTTTATACTTTGTACCAAAATAGTATCTGTATTGGTCCAAGACCAAGGTATTTTTTCTGATATTTTCTTTTGTAAAACTTTTCTTTCTTTTGCTAAGTTTTTCAAAAATCCTTGTTCTGCAATATAAATTAAACAACCAAGAAATCGTTGTATTTGTTTTCTATTTTCAAGTTTATCAGGAAACATATTTAATTTTTCTCGTATATTGTCTGTTAACGATAATTGACCATTTTCTCCAATTTTTAAACCGAGATATTCAACTGTAGATTGAAAAAGTTTTGATTTCTTTTTTGATAAAACTAAACCCTTTTCTTTAATTCTTTGTAAAACCTTGATGACTGCATCAATGTGTGTTTGTTCATTTCCTTTTGTAAAAACAATTATATCATCAATATATGCAAGACAAATATGATCTAAACCATTTAAAGTTTCATCCATGAATCGCTGATATATTGCTGGTGCCTGTTTTAAACCGAATGGAAGGACATTCCATTCATAATGCTTCTGAGGAGGACATGAAAAAGCGGTTAGTGGTTTCGTATTTTCATGTAAGCGTAATTGCCAATATCCGGATTTTGCATCAAATGTACTAAAATGTGTATTTCCTTTTATTTTTTCTAAAATATATTCTTTTCGTGGTAATTTATATGAGTCTCCTATAGTAGCATCGTTCATTTTTTTATAATTAATCACCATTCTTCGTTTTCCTCGTTTTATTTCATTATTATTTTCTACATAGAATGCAGGTGCAGAATGAGGACTTGTGCTAGGTCGAATGATTCCTTTTTCTAGTAGTTCAGTGCATTCTTGTTTAAATTCAGAAACATCTTTTATACTATATGGAATTTTATTTGGGATATTAATTTCATCATTAGGATTTTTTAATAATATTATTATTTCTTGATTATTTCTATTTTTAAATGATCTAGCGGGTTTTCATTACATACTTCTTCAAGTTGTTTTTCAGCAATTTTTTTAGCGAACATTAGTAATATACGTAGTTAAAAACCAACTTCTTGTTTGATTATTTTAATAAGATCATAATGTTTGATAATTGCAGTTTTTATAATACCTTTTGTCGGATGATTGAGACTTATATGATCATTTGTTTGTATAAATGGTTGATATAATAAGGAAATTATTTCCTATTACTAAATCTATTCCTAAATCATGTTGATATATAGTTGGAGTTTTAAATGGCGCTTTTTCAATTACTATATCTATGTCTCTTCCTACGAACCAAATTTTGTGAATTGATTTATCAGCAATTGTAATTTTTAATGGTTTTTCTAATTTTTCCCAATTTTTTAATATCTTTCTTCTTCCAAAACATAAAGTAGCTCCTGTATCTATATACGAAACTAGTTCTTTATCTTGTATTTTAGTTGTAATAAAGGTACTGTTTGGGTTAATATTTGTTTTTCTTTTACTCATTAGAGTTAGTTTATAAATTTCTATATCTGTGTTTTTATTTTTTCTTGCAAAGTTTCCATATTAACAAGTTGTGTTTGTTAGAGTGGTTGAAACATTGCGTATTGTTTTTAGATTACGATTTTTTGATTTTTTGTATTTCTTAATTCCTTCTTGTAATCTAGATATCTTTTTTAATTGATTATTATATTCTTCATTTACTGATTGTAATTTTAATAAATAGTTTTCTTCATACGATAAAGCATTTTCTAAATGTTGAATGGTATTAGAGATATTAGAATTTATTTTCCAATGGTTTTTTAATATATTAGTCCAAATCATGTTATCTTTTGAAGAATTAATTTGTACTTTTGAATTCATTTTAACAAATTATTAAGGCGTCTGAAAGAAAATTAATTGAATTGTTAATGTCTTTTATTACTATTTTAAAATGATTAATTTGAGTTCTTAATCTTCCAATTTTAATTAATTGATATGCAGTATAATTCTTGCTTTTAGAAATTAGTTCGTGTACTTCAGATTCTTTTTCTTTTAAATGTTTTGTGGAATTTTCTAAATCTTTCCATAATTTTTTAAGTAAATTAACTTTATATTTATTATCGAAATTACAATATATTTGGGTTTTGTTGCTCATTATTTATTTTTACCATGTAAAATGTGGTTTAATAGTGAGTGATTTTTGTTTAAGTGGTTCTTTTTTAAGTGGTTCTTCTTTAATAGTTTTTATTTTTAAATATTTTTCAAGTAATATTTTCTGTTGAGTTAAACTTTGTAATAGTTCAGGAATTTGTTTTAATACAGGTAAATTTTCTACTTCTATAATATTATTTAATTTTTGACTAATTATATTTTATTTATCTCCTATTGATTTATCTTCTTCAGAATTAAGACCAATATTATATATTGTTCCTTGTGGTAAATTTTGCGGTATTTCTATAATCATTTCTTTATCTGGTATGCATGGTTTTGTATTTTGATATGAACCTGCAAGTGTTTTAAAATATTTTAAAGAATTACTAGATGATTCTGTCATATTCTTAAACTTAATGATCTAATCATTTCAATAATATCTTCTAATTTTTCATTTTGATTTTCAGTGCATGTTGTAGGCTGACATTCCGAGATGGAGGATCTACCTGTTGTGGTTGAAATTGGAGGTTCTATAATTGGACTTCTTTTTATTAACGGAGTAGTTATTATTGGTTGAAAATTAGTTTCATTAAATATTCTGTTATTAGTCATATTTGGTGATTCAAGTGACAATAAAGGGGTAAATAATTTATCTATATAAATTATATCTTCTGTTTTAAATGTAATACTATGATGAGAATTTGTTAATGCATAATTTATATGATATGTAATAGTAAACGGATGATTACCTTTTAACATAAAATTTTGTCTTAATAATTTATATCGTACAGTAATACTATTACTTAGATTTTTATCTTTAAAACTTAATCCTAGTTGAAAATTAATATTAAATTTTTTTCCTTCAATTAAATTACCTTTTCCTTTTGCAATAATACTTTCTTGATTATTAATTATACGATCATCTCCGATTTCTAATTCTATTGGTGTATTTAAATCGCTAAAAGTACTTTTTAAAATTACTTGAATAGTTGATATATGAATATAAGCAATTTTTATTCTATCTGCTTCTTTAATATTAGATAATTTATTTCTAATTTGTTGTTTATTTATTATGGGTATAATAATATTTCATTGAGTTGATTCTATGTGTATTGGTTTTTCTCCTATAATTTTTCTATAATATATAATATTTTTTCTAGAAAAGAAATTTTTTAATGAGTTATTTCTAAAATTATGTTTTTCTGATAGTGTAAAATTTGATTTTTTTTTATAGCATCTTTATTAATGTTATTTTTGTTAATTAAAGCATCAAAAGTGTATCCAGATTCATTTTCTTCGTTATTAATAATGATTAGTGAATTTTCTATTTCTTGAGACATATTTAACATATTAGTTTTGTTATTTTATCTTCTAGATTTTTTATTTTTTCTTGTTTCCAATTTATACTATTATTTATTATATGTATTGTTTCAATATTGGATATACAATTAATTATTGATATGTTAGAATCTATTTTAAATTTAAAAGAAATTTTTTAGATTGTTTCAATGTTTTACGAAAAAACTTTAATTCTTGTTTAATAATATTTAAACTTGAAAAACTCATGATTATAATTTTTAAAATGATAATTTAGCTTTTCTTTCAATGGTACGACTAAAAATCATAGATTTTAATAGGATGGTAGGGTTTGTTATTTATGATATTTATAATGGTGGTTATGATGTTAAAGTTTTCATACTGAGAATTAAATTTTTTTTTTACGAAATATGTTTCTAAATTGTAGGTACATAGTAATAATTGTTTTAAACATTGAATTTATAACGATAAATATTTATAATAATATTTATGATGATGCATGATGAACATATATTCATATGAACGAAAGATTTATCATTCATAATCATAATAAGAACGATACTTAGCTCTGATACCAAAACTAACGACATGACGGAATTAATAAAAAGATTAGGATATGATTATACCTGAATGATGCGTCGGGATAGATTGACGATGGATTGTTTAAATTATATGAATGATTATATGAATAATCTTGGGTATGTTTGGATAGAACTCTGCTATTCAGAAATAGAACGACTATTTCAACAGAGGGAGAACTTTGAGATCAACTCAAGTCTTAAACACTCAAACTTAACTTGTTTATTTCATATGGGCAAAGGCCCTATTTATAGGCTCAAGAGAGCCGGTTACATAATTGAGTTGCAATCGTTTGATTGCAATACGACATGCATATTTACAATATAGCCCCCTAGACTATTGAGGGTTATACACTTTATTTCATATCCTAGACACTACTTTTTGACAATAATAATTATAAAAGACAAACCACAAATAATTACAATTCTTTCCATAATGAAAGGACACGTGTCTTCAATAATGTCTTCAATAATAATGACTTTTTTCGTCACCGGTGGCACCGGCAACCCCTAACTTTTCCGGCCGTAGTGGAAAAATTTTCGAAAATTTTTTAAAATTTTATTTTTTCTACTATCGTGCAACCTCTAACTTTCCCGTACACCCCCTACCGAGAAATCCTGCGTCCGCCCTTGATCCTATGGTAAAATATTCATGGACGAGGTTCTTTTGATTTAACGCTTTAATGTTTTGGTCTTACGTTATTATTAGAAAATCGTTCAATGAATCGAACTATTAAGTTATTTGTTCTTCACTAAAAGAGTGTATATATTTTTCGTACAAGAATTATATTGTATTGTGCACTTGTTAAAAAAATTTGCTTTGATCATGACAATATTAATAAAATCTTTCAATAACTTTATGAACAAAATAAAGAAAATGTGCTATATTATTTCGCGAACAATTAACTTTTGCCGAAAAATATCAAAATCTCATGAGATTTTAAATATAAATAAAATCAAATTTTCATTATTTTTTTTAATCTTTCGGCAATGATTTGTCCTCGTAGTCTTCATTTATTTTTGAGGGATCACATATATATATATATATATATATATATATATAGAGAGAGAGAGAGAGAGAGTCATTTATGTTTATTTTTGTATATATTTAATCATTCATGTTTTTTTTTACATATTTAGTCATTTGTGTTTTTTATCTGGTAGACATCTGACCATTAGATTAAATGGTCATATGTGTATAAAGTAAAAAAACATAAGTGACTAAACGTGTACAAAAAAATATATAAATGATTAAATTTGTATAAAAATAAACATAAGTGACTAAATATGTACACAATCTAAACAATATTACCATTTTAGGTCAATTTGTTGTATTGTTTTGTTTTTTGTGTGGTTTTTTTATTATGTGTAGCTATTTTTAACAGGTACAAGAGACCGTTTTGGTGTTGAATTTGTGTCTAAAATTTGTCCTTTTGTTGCATAAAAATAAGTATATACATATTCATATGAATAAGTATGCATAAGGCAATTATATACATATGATTATACTTATGTATATGCAAATGCATATGCATAAGAACAAGTATATGACATATTTATATTTATATGTGTATGAATAAACATATACATATGCATAAGAATAAGTATATATGTATTCATAAATATATTTATATGCATATAAATAAGTATATGTATCTACATAAGAATAAATATATACATATATGAATAAGTATATGACATGCATAAGAATAAGTATATGTATAAAGCAATTAAATACATATGATTATGATTATGTATATGCATATGCATATACATATAAGAATATGCATATGAATAAGCATATGCATATGCATAATATGAGATATGCATAAAAATAAGTGTATGCATATACTTATTCATATGTATATACATATGCATATGAATAAATATATATGCATAAGAATAAGTATATCATAAAAAAAAATACATATGGCCGACGCATAAAAATAAATATATGCGTATTCATAAGTAAATTCTATTCTCATGGAAAATCCAACTATTAATCAAGGCGGATTTTAAAGGCACCCAATAAAAAGTCAAAACCGCCTAACTCAAAACCACTGATAGTATATTCAATTAAAAAAATATTAAAAATCTACCGAATGACCGTCCACTTCTTTTCAAAACTATTTTAATGTTCTTTTTAGAGTAAATTACAGAAATGGTCCTCGTGCTTTGGTCTGATTTATTGTTTTGGTCTCCGAATGTAAAAATTATAAATATTACAGTTTTTATCATTGTTTCATATAAAAGACTAACTTGTTATTTTTTTTCCTTTTTCAATTTTTTAAACAATGTATTATTATTATTATTATTATATAACAATTTTATATTTGTTCTTTATTTTAATAGAATTTATATATATTTCTTATAAAATTATTTTTGTTTTTTAAAATTAATTATATTATATTATATTATATTATATTATATATATATATATATATATATATATATATATATATATATTTATTGTTATTTATTCATATTAGTTAAAAATATTTTAATATTTTTGAAGTCTTAATCGAATATATGATTTAATATTATTTTTTTTATGTTTTGTTCGGTCACAATATATAACTCTTCGTGGTGTATATCTTCAACATTAGCTTCATCGTCTCCTTCAAATTGATTATTCTTTAACATTTTATCATCACATAAAATGTTAAGAAAATGATCGTCACACAAATTAGATGTAGGATTGAAGTTAACTGGTTCAACATCCAAGAATTAGTACTAGAGTGAAAAGAGGCAACCGGCAAGGACTTGATTGTCGGTTGTTAACCGGGTAAAGTTTAATAAATGGAACGTCATCTCTTAACGATGGCAAATAAGTAACAAAAAAACATTGAAGTTAAATCCAAACGAATATGTATAAATATAATGGTTTTTAAGGTATTAACCCAAATTCTTATTATATATAATATTACGATGTGTTTGCATGTTTTCCGTTCCAAAAAATCTTAAAATCGTTTTAATAAGTTATTTTTTATATATTTATTTAAAACTCATCGATTTTGTCTAATATAGTTATGTAGTTTCGAAAAATGTCATATTACATTTGTTTATACCTAAAAGATGAATATATATATATATATATATATATATATATATATATATATATATATATATATATATATATATATATATAGAGAGAGAGAGAGAGAGAGGTAGGTAAGTTCCGTTGAGATTAAAAATAAAATAGAGATTTTGAGATTCAACCTCAGACACATATTTCACATCTGCCGCTCTAATCCTCCGGCGTACCGGCACGACAAGCCTGGTATAATCATAAATGATTATACAGTGCCGTCCATTCCTTTCTCCTCTGCCACCATCCCCACCACCATAACTGTAGAAAACAAGTGATAACAATTGATTTGACTCACAATCTCTGATTCTTTTATTCAAGAGCAAAGGGGCTTTTATAGCCATTACAAAACAGAAAGAACAAAAAAGACTCAAAACATAACAAATTAAAATATCCCTAATTCTTGTTCAACACAAAGGATAAGGGAACGACCTGGTATTTTGAATTCCTAAATCATACCGACTCTTGGCTTTGGGCCTTATTTCAAAAACACAACCTAAAACGTGGGCTAAACCAAAAACATTGAGAATAGCCCAATAAATTCCTTCCCTTAAACAGGTAAGCGTTCAGCTTCTTGTTTAACATCTTTCACTCCAATTTCTTCTCTAATGAATTCAAACGCAGCTAAAGTCAATGGCTTGGTCATCATGTCTGCTAGCTGCTCCTTGGTGCCACAAAACTTTAGTCGTATAATGTCTTTGTTCACTAATTCCCTGATATAGTGAAAACGAACATCTATATGCTTTGTTCTCCTATGTATTATTGGATTCTTTGATAGCTTTTATAGTTGAACAGTTGTCACACATAACCTCCACAGTACCTGCCTTTTCTTCAAGTTCTTCAAGGAGACCTTTCAACCATACACAATGACATGCGCATGTTGTAGCTGCAACGTATTCTGCTTCTGTTGATGATAAAGTGACAACTTCTTGTTTTCTAGAACTCCAACATATTGCAGCTCCACTAAATAAACATACATATCCAGAGGTGCTTTTCCGGTCCTCTAGATCACGTGCATAATTGTTGTCAGTAAACACTTTTAATTTCTGACTTTGATCCTTTCCATAGTGTAGCCCATAATTCATAGTACCCTTTATATACCTCAAGACTCGTTTTGCCACTACCATGTGTTCCTCCTTGGGCTTTGCCATAAATCTTGCTAGCAAGCTGACTACATACATCAAATCTGGACGTGTCACAGTCAAATACATGAGACTGCCTATAAGACTCATATATTTGGTGCTGTCAACATCCTTCCCTGCTGCTAGTTTCATAAGTTTGGTACCTGGAATAATTGGATTCTTCACACCATTTGCTTCGCTTATATTGAATCTTTTTAAGACTTCCTTTGCATATTGCGATTGACACAAAGTAATACCTTCTGAATTCTGATTCACTTCTACTCCAATAAAGTACTTCATCTGCCCCAGATCTGTCATCTCAAATTCTTGTTGCATAGAATTTTTGAATGCTTCGCACAAGGCATGATCATTTCCAGCATATATTAAATCATCAACATATAAGCTAACAAAGATGATTTTATCCTGTTCCTTCTTCACAAATAAAGTATGATCATAGCTGCTTTTCTTGAAACCTTCCCGCAAAAAATAACCTTCAATTCGATTAAACCAAGATCGAGGCGCTTGTTTTAATCCATACAGTGCACGATTCAGCCTGTACACCTTTGTTTCTTCTCCTTTCTTTATGAACCCCTTTGGTTGAGTGACATGTACCACCTCCTTGAGCTCACCATTCAAGAAAGCGCTTTTAACATCTAGTTGGTACACTATCCACTTTCTTTGAGCCGCCATTGCTATTAGGGTTCTGATTGTATCCCAACGGGCTACTGGGGCAAACACTTCATTGTAATCTATTCCTTCCCGCTGAGCATATCCCTTTACTACTAACCTTGCTTTGTATTTTTCAACCTTTCCAAGTTCATTTATTTTTGTCTTGAATACCCATTTTACCCCTATAGGCTTGATTCCAGGTGGAGGATCAACCAATTTCCAAGTATTGTTTCTTTCTATGGCGGTCATTTCAGCATTCATTGCTTGTATCCACTTGTCTTCTTTACATGCTTCTTCGTATGTTAAAGGATCATCCATGGAACTATACATTGCAAAACCAGCTTCATCTTCATTGAACATGTCCTCTGTCATGTGGTAGTCATTCATCCATGCAGGTGCTCGTCGAATGCGACCAGGTGGTGTGTTTTGATTCAGTGAATTTTCTGAGGCAGGCGAAACTGGGTTGTCAGAATTTTCACATGAATTTTCAGGTTGAGATGTACCTTGAATTGGAGAGTCAGCTTCTTCTTCATATGGGTTTGAGTTTGACGAAATTTGTGGACCCTCTGTATTTTCATCTTCTTGTGAATTTTCTTGACCTCGTTCATCCCCTTCTTGTGGATTTTCCTGAACTCCTTCATCATCCTCTACAATCAGTTCTTGTGTTTCCTGTTTCTCTTTAGACCAATTCCAGACTGCATCTTCATCAAAGATTACGTCCCTGCTGATCACAATTTTCTTGCTAGATGGGTCATATAATCGATAAGCTTTAGACTCTTGGCTAACACCAAGAAAAACACACTTATGACTTCTTGGATCTAGTTTCGTTCGTAGTTGAGAAGGTATATGAACATGCCCTATACAACCAAACACCCTGAAATGCTCAACACTTGGTTTTGACCCGGTCCATAGTACTTCAGGTACCTTTTCATCAAGACTTCTGCTCATACACCTATTTAACACATGACATGCCCACCTTGCTGCTTCTGACCAAAAATAGCTGGGCATAGATTTTTCAGTTAGGAGACATCTAACCATATTCAATAGAGTCCGGTTCCTACGTTCTGCAACCCCATTTTGTTGTGGGGTATAAGCAGTTGTAAGTTGTTTCTTAATGCCCTGATCTTTACAGTATTCATTGAATGCGGTCGAATTGAACTCTCCTCCCCTGTCACTTCTCAAACACTTGATGTTCATTCCGGTTTCTACTTCCACAAATCTTTTAAAGCTCTTGAATAGTTCAAAGCTTTCACCTTTCTGTGACAGGAAATAAACCCAACACTTTCTAGTATAGTCATCGATGAATACTAGTATGTACCTTTTTCCACTGTTAGAAGCAGGAGTAATAGGCCCACACAGGTCTGTATGTATCAATTATAGTTTCTCTGTAGCATGCCAGTTGCTTTTCTTGGGTATTGTTTCTCTTTGTTGTTTCCCAATGGCACAGGTCTCGCATACACCATGTTTCTCGGCTACAGTAGGCAGTCATACCACCATTCCTTTGTACAACATGGTTCTAATGGCCTTATGATTGACGTGTCCAAACCTCTTGTGCCATAATTCAGTGCTGGAACCACCACTTACTTGTAAACACTCTAGTTGTTAAGCTTGAGATAAAACATACACCGGAAACATCCTGTTCTTTGTCATGTTGGATGAAATAATCAAACCCTTTTGAGGATGAAAGACCCTACAAACATTTCCTTGAATGACAAAAGTCAAGGATTTTTCTTGAAGCTGTCCAACACTCAAGAGGTTTGATGTTAGAGATGGCACATAGTACACATTTGTAATTACCTGTATCATGCCATTCACACTGATACGAATATCACCCTTTCCTTTAACTTCGAGCTTATGATCATTCCCTAGTCTGACTTTATGTTGGTATGTTTCATCTAAGTACATGAACCATTCTTTGGTGTCTGTCATGTGATTTGAGCAAGCTGAGTCCAGAAACCAAAACGCCTTATTATCATGCTTATCTTCTTTCACAGTCATCATTAGTCTTTTGGTTTCTCTTTCGTATCCTTCAATGTCAACAGATGCCATCAACAAAATTTCTTCATTCTCTTCAAATTCTGTGTAATTTACTTGTTTGGCTTCATTTGGACATTCATATTGAAAGTGTCCAAACTGATGACATCTATAACATTCAATCTGAGACTTGTCAAATTGTGGCTTGTTCTCGCTTTGTGATCTTCCTCTGCCACGTCTTCTTCCTCTGTGTGAATTTCCTCTACCTCGACCTCTACCTCGTCCAATACTCTGATCACTTTCGACCTTTAGAACTTGTTCATCATTCACCTTCCTTCTGATCTTCTGTTCATGAATTAGCAATGAGCTTTGAAGCTCATCTACTGTCATGGAGTCTATATCTTTTGATTCTTCTATGGTACAAACCACAAAGTTAAAACTTTCTGTCATGGTTCTTAGTACCTTTTCCACAATCTTCACATCAGTCATGTCTTCTCCTGCATTCCGCATATCGTTTGAAACCTCCATGACGCGTCCAAGATAATCAGTCACTGTCTCTCCAGCTTTCATCTCTAGAGTCTCGAAGTCTCTGCGAAGTCTCTGCAATTGGGCTCGCTTCACTCTGGCATTTCCTCGAAATTTCAGCTTCATGGCATCCCAAATCTGTTTTGCCGTTTCCTTCTGCTGGATTTGCTTTAAAATCGATTTGTCTATCGATTGGAACAGATAATTACAAGCTTTCAAATCCTTAAGCTTGTTCTCATCATAGTTCTTTTGTTGTGTCGCAGTTGCCTGTTCTCCTTGTCTGATCACAGTGTACCCATCATCTACCACTCGCCAGTACTCTTTCGATCGGAGAAGATTCTCCATTACCATACTCCAATGATCGTAGTCTCCATTGAATTTGGGTACGCTAGGGCCATGAAACTGTCATGTTTCCTCCCCCATGACTGGTGATGATTTTCCTATTAGCACTTCTCAGGAACTCTCGTGAATGGAATTGCGCTCTGATACCACTTGTAGAAAACAAGTGATAACAATTGATTTGACTCACAATCTCTGATTCTTTTATTCAAGAGCAAAGGGGCTTTTATAGCCATTACAAAACAGAAAGAACGAAAAAAACTCAAAACATAACAAATTAAAAGATATCCCTAATTCTTGTTCAACACAAAGGATAAGGGAACGACCTGGTATTTTGAATTCCTAAATCATACTGACTCTTGGCTTTGGGCCTTATTTCAAAAACACAACCTAAAACGTGGGCTAAACCAAAAACATTGAGAATAGCCCAATAATAACCGCCACCACCACTACCACCACCTCTAACACCAGTCGACCACACCACAGTCACCTCCGTTACTTATACCACTGTCACCTCTGTCGCCACCACCTCTTCTGTCACCAACTGTCATAATCATTTATGATATTACAATATGTGAACAGACATATATGTATTATAATTTATGATTAGACGTATACGTATAAATATGTATAAACCTATATGATTAGACATACGTTATTGTTGCCGGTATGCTGGAGCATTAGAGCGGCAAATGAGAAATATGTGGCTGAGGGTGAATCTCAAGATCTCTACTTTTTTTTAATCTCAAGTGAACCCTCCCTATATATATATATATATATATATATATATATATATATATATATTAAAAAATGAAAAGAAAAATAGAACATAAGATAAAAGAGATTTTGTAATCAAATAATATATAAAATAAAGTTTAATATATATAATGGAGTAGTATATAAGGTGTCATCTCAGTTTTGGTTTTTAATACAAACAATGGTTTTGACTTTTAGAATTGGTGGTTTTGACCAAAATTATAGGTACTAATAGCAACACCCGTTAGTCAAAGTTAATTTATTTATTTTTTTCTGTTCATTCTTGTAAATTATAAACTTGATTGTGATGCTTAATGATTTACAAAAATAACTATAGAATGAAAAATATTTTTAATCATTTTCATGTAAATGATAACAGTTCTAAGTTTCAACTCATTTACTAATAAATAAAAAGATATAGACTTCACATATGACTTTATAGTCAAAAAAGTAGTCAGCCACCAAACTTAAAGCATATGTTGTGTCATTAATATTTTTTACAGTTGTATTCCTTGTATTGCATGCAAAATTCATTTTTTTTTTCTTATATTGATTTATTATTTTATTTTATTATTTCATTAAGTTGTGGTATCTACGAGAAATTGTGATTTTTAAATTACAAAGTTCATGCAAAGCGTATTATCCATTTGAGTTGGAAAAAATTAGAAAAAACTAACCTGAAACTTGGTTTGGAGGATAATGTTAGGCTGACTTGGAAACTATGTGTGTGGATAAAATCTTGGATTCATGTTTTCATGGATTGGAAATGACCTAGAGAAACAACCGGAATAAAATTGAAGTAGATCCAATTAAAACAAATCCAAACTCCGTTTTAAACGGAAATGATTAGAAAAATGAATTTTATGTATATTCTACTTACTGAGTATAAAAAAAATAATGATGACCTGGTATGAGTGTTTGTATGTGTAATGCTTTTACGAATATATACATGAACAACCTACAAAACCCAAAAACTAAAAAGAAAAAATGAATATCATGCGAAAAAAAAAACATATGCATCAATCTAATGCATATGTTATTTTTAAAAAAAACTCCATTGTGTATTATGCATTTGATATTAAAAAAACTTGTTAATTAGTTATATCAAATACTAATTAGGTAATTATATAATATGTGATATGCTTAAGTGAATTACCAAATTCTTGTTAATAATTTATAGTGAACCAATGCACTGTACATTGAACTTTTTTTTTCAAGAAAACATATGCATTTGATTGATACATATTTTTTTCACATGGTTTTGTTAGATGCATTTCATATGCATCTTTTAGCACGATTTTTCAGTGTTTTTCTTATAAATTGATAACTATCTCCCTTATATTTCTATAAATTGTGTATTTCATAGTATTTTCATAGAATATGTGTACCACTCACTTTTATTATGATTTTCAGGGCAAATTAGAGCATAACGAGAATACGACACTTTGAGAATGCGTTCTAGGAGGCATTGGAGCTTGATTAGAGTTTGGAACTGAAGAAGGATGCTAAGGAACAACTTTGAATGCTTAAAAGGAAGAATCACGACCAAATAGCAAAAAAAGAAATATGATCGCAGATTTCCAGATATACGATTGCATATATTGATCGGATTTTTGATGGCTCGAAAATTAATCTAAAGCAAAAAGTCGAAAAATGTGATCACAGATTCCAAAAAATGTGATCGCATATTTATCTCGAAGTCATAAAAAGTTCAGATATGACATTGTATTTCATTAAAGTGGTTCGAGACGTGTTTTCGTAATAAATGTGATCGCATTTCCCATATATGTGATCGCAGAATGTTCCATATTCTTGATATGCCTACAAATAGAGCCCCATAACCCTTTAGTCAAGGCTAATTGCGATTCCAGACGACTGAGAGATGATTTTCTGAAGATTTCAAGTGCCAAACGAAGATCTGAAAACCCGATTCGATCTGTATTATCAGTTTAGAAAAATTTATCATCTATAACTTAATTTCATCTTTTGTAATTCATTTTTAGCCATGTCAGGCTAGAAACCCTATATTTCAGTTTCGCAAAAAACTTGACTTTTCATGCAAGTAATTATTAGGCCTGATTTTTTATTGTGTTTACTGTTTAGTTTGCTCAGTTTTATGTTTAATTGAACGTTTGATTTGGACATAATTTATGTTGGCCACTTTAATTGCTACTGAATTATTCCAGTTATCTGATTATCTAGATATGTAATTATATTTTATTAATTAGTAAAAGTAGCAAATATTAGATTGGTTATGTGTTATGATTAACTCTAATATAAACTAATCAAACAAGTCTTTACGCTTCCGAACTTGTGAGAAGTATTGGACTTTACTAGGAATTTTACACTGTGTCTAATGGTACTTTTCTTAATTAATTATGAGCATGTTTAGTTAATTCAACTAAAAGTAAGGTTTAATTCAAAGATCTTGTTTTGGTTAAACATTTTAGTAAAACAAAACTTTTAGAGCTTATTAATGATTTTCAGTACCAGTTTAAACAATAGACAATTCAATAATCGTGTTGAAAGTTATTTGCATGATTAGGAGACTCCCTACGAAACTGAAATTGCTTTTACTTTCTAAATTTTATTAAAGTGTTTTAATAGCTTTTTTTTTATAAATTTTTGTCTAAGATAGTTTTAATAATAAAAAATCCCCACATTTAAATTTATGTTTAATTAGTGTACGCCCTTACGCAAGAAGGACATAGACCTTAGGACGTGTCCCTATGGACTTGACAATGCTTTCCTGTACTACCCCTAGCACATTTGAGCAATATTTTATTTATATTATTTATTTGTTTAGGCGTTGTTATACCGAATGACCGTCCACTTCTTTTCAAAACTATTTTAATGTTCTTTTTTGAGTAAATTACAGAAATGGTCCTCGCTTTGGTCTGATTTATTGCTTTGGTCTCCAAATGTAAAAATTAATAGGTTATATCTCTATGGTATATAAATATTACAATTTTTATCATTGTTTCATATAAAAGACTAACTTATTATTTTTTTTTCCTTTTTCATTTTTTTTAAGAATGTATTATTATTATTATTATTATTATTATTATTATTATTATTATTATTATTATATAACAATTTTATTTGTTCTTCATTTTAATAGAATTTATATGTATTTCTTATAAAATTATTTTTATTTTTTAAAATTAATTATTATATATATATATATATATATATATATATATATATATATATTTATTCTTACCTTTATTTATTCATATTAGTTTTTGCGGTTTAAAAATATTTTAATATTTTTTACGTGTTAATCGAATATATGATTTAATATTATTTTTTTTATGTTTTGTTCGGTCACAATATATAACTTTTTTTTAATTTATTTATTTATGTTTTTGCTCGAATAAACAAATTAAAATAGAACCCCGGACAACAATATATAACTCTTCCTGGTGGATATCTTCAACATCAGCTTCATCGTCTCCTTCAAATTGATTATTCTTTAACATTTTATCATCACATAAAATGTTAAGAAAATGATCGTCACACAAGTTAGATGTAGGATTGAAGTTAACTGGTTCAACATCCAAGAATTAGTACTAGAGTGAAAAGAGGCAACCGGCAAGGACTTGATTATTGGTTGTTAACCGGGTAAAGTTTAATAAATGGAACGTCATCTCTTAATGTTGGCAAATAAGTAACAAAAAACACATTGAAGTTAAATCCAAACGAATATGTATAAATATAATGGTTTTTAAGGTATTAACCCAAAGTCTTATTATATATAATATTACGATGAGTTTGCATGTTTTCAATTCCAAAAAAACTTAAAAACGTTTTAATAAGTTATTTTTTGTATATATATTTAAAACTCATCGATTTTGTCTAATATAGTTATGTAGTTTCGAAAAATATCATATTACATTTGTTTATACCTAAAAGATGAATATATATATATATATATATATATATATATATATATATATATATATATATATATATATATATAGAGAGAGAGAGAGAGAGAGAGAGAGAGAGGGGTAGGTAGGTAGGTTCCGTTGAGATTAAAAATAAAATAGAGATTTTGAGATTCAACCTCAAACACATATTTCACATCTGCCGCTCTAACCCTCCGGCGTACGGGCACGGCAAGCCTGGTATAATCATAAATGATTATACAGTGCCGTCCGTTCCTTTCTCCTCTGCCACCATCCCCACCACCATAACTGCCACCACCACTACCACCACCTCTAACACCAGTTGACCCCACCACAGTCACTTTCGTTACTTATACCACTGTCACCTCTGTCACCACCACCTCTTCTGCCACCAACTGTCATAATCATTTATGATATTACAATCTGTGAACAGACATATATGTATAACCATTTATGATTAGACATATACGTATAAATATGTATAATCCTATATGATTAGACATACGTTGTTGTTGCCGGTACGCTGGAGCATTAGAGCGGCAAATGAGAAATATGTGGCTGAGGATGAATCTCAAGATCTCTATTTTTTTTTAATCTCAAGTGAACCATATATATATATATATATATATATATATATATATATATATATATATATATATATATATATATTAAAAAATGAAAAGAAAAATAGAACATAAGATAAAAGAGATTTTGTAATCAAATAATATATAAAATAAAGTTTAATATATATACAATATAATAGTATATAAGGTGTCATCTCAGTTTTGGTTTTTAATACAAACAATGGTTTTGACTTTTAGAATGGGTGGTTTTGACCAAAATTATAGGTGCTAATAGCAACTCCCTAAATTTGGTTGGGCAAAGTCGAGCCAACGACTTTAAAAATAGTCAGCTTTTCGGGAGGCAACCCGATGAGTAGTTTTAGTTTTTTTTACGCTTTCAATAAAGAGATGGTCGTAGTTCCAAGAAAGCTTGAGGAAATCAGAGGATCGACATAGTTGCTGAAATTCGGATTTTTCGCCACATCTTCGTCAAAATCAGATTTCTGCAAATTTATCAGGTACATTCCTTCCTAGCAGCACTTTTAGTTTTTATGTGCTTTATTTAGTTGTTCATTCCTCTTTGAGCATTGAGGACAATGTATCATTTTCAGCTTGGGGAGGGGGTTAGTGTAAAAAATTTGCATTTTTTGTTAAAAAAATTTAATTTTTTAGTTTTTTAGGTTAAAGTTTTTCAAATTTTATTTTTCTTGTTGCATTTTATTTGCTGCATTGCATTTGCATATAAAAATCTGAAAAATGAAAAAAAAAATATTTTTTCCTTTTTTTTCTACATTCATAAAAAAAACCCAAAAAGGTTTTATTTCTAGTTATTTTATTTTTTTTTATTTTCTGCATATTAAAAAATTCAGAAAATAAAAAAAAAATCAAATAATTTTAAAAATTGTACATGAGATGAGGATATTATTTACATTCGATAGCTCTGTTAAGAAGAAGTGTGATAGTTACCGAAAATAACAATTTCATTATAATTAATTTTAAAAATAATATTTTCAAGTGCTTTAAATGTTTTGAATATGAACCAATGTAAGAGTTAAATAATTTTTATAATGGAAATGTAGGATGGAAAAACAAACAGTGTTTTAGAAAAAAAATTCCTTAAATGCCTTAAAAAGAACCTAGATTGGATAACCCTTATCTTTCTTTGAAGTACTGAATTCTATAGTTTCTGCGCCTTTTGAGGTTAGGAGGGAACTCTTATTATACCCACAATTTATTATAATTTTTGAAGTATTGACGATATGGTGGGCCTTAAAGTAAAATTCGCGCTCACTCAATATATATGTTAGAAATGGTACATCAAGCAACTTGAAGAAAATCTGAAAATCCAAGTCAAGTTCAATTAGAAATCAAGAAGCAAGCAAGTTAAATCTAAAGAGTTGATCAAGACAAAGAAGTATAATGAGATAGATCCCTCGATAGTGGAATTATAGGGGTAAGCTTGGATTTCCTGTCCATAATGGAGGTTATCGCGTTTACTGGACGAATTCGGAAAAAAAAGGAGGAGTTGTTCAAGCTAAGTTTTTATAAACAAATTTTGTGAAATTATTTTTTAAAATACACTGTTTTAACAAATTTAATTCTGCGTAAAAATTATTTGCTCAAGCTTGGTTTGACTAATTAAATATGAATTATGAATCTGCAATAAAAATATTGAGACTGTTGTCTAGGTAGTGATTTTATTGGAGCTTCCTCGTTATCAAAATCTGATCATGTGAACAAAAAAAGAGTGAAGTATTTTTATTTTGCGTCCTTTTATACTAAAATTTTTTTAGGTCATCTACATCTTTCCACATGTTTATGATGTTTTATCTTTTTCTTACTTGAGCGAAAATAAGGTTCAAGCTTGGGGGCATTTGTTAGATGACATTTTATGCATCTTTTAGGGTAGTTTTATTATCATTTAACATCATAGTTTGTACATTTGCATGTAATTTGCTTAAATAATGTTCAGCTTATATCTTTTATCAGAATTCCTGTAATGCTAGCATTTTTGTGTTATTTTCAGATATTTCGAGTGGAGCAGTACTTTGGGAGTAGCTAGATGCATGTTTGGAGCTTAAATGGAGCTGAAACTGAACATGGATGCTAAGGAATAACAATGAATGCTTAAACTGAAGAATCGTGTCCGAAACAAGGCAGAAATCTAGATCTGCGATCGCATTTCCAGTATATGTGATCAAAATTTTGCCATGAAGTTTCCTAGGGTCGAAATAAGTCATATGGAGGACATCTGAGCAGAAAAGACCAAACCTGCGATCGGATATAGTCAACCTGCGATCGCATTTTCTTGTCGCAACTCCAGAAACTTCAAATTTGGCTTCGTACTTCATTCAGATGCAATCTTGGAAATAATTCAAAAACCTGCGATCGCATGTTTGTCCAAAAGCCCCAGAAAAGAAATGTACATCATTAAATCGGCCCGATACACATTTTTAAAGAAACTTGTGATCGCATATAGTCAACCGATGATCGCATTTTTCGGTTTCTTTCTCTAGAAGTTTCCGTATCGCATATAAATACAACCCTCATTATCATATTTGGTGGTTAGACGGTTCCAGATGGCAGAATACCCCTTTGAAGGTGATTTCTGATACCTTTCAACGATTTCTGAAGACCTGAAGTTGTGAATCATCTCACACATTTAGTTTATCCAGATTTATCAGTTAATGTTTCATTTATCTAGTTTAGATTCTTTTTAGCCATGTCTGGCTAAACCTTAGTTTTTAGTTCTGCATAGACTAGTACTTTTCTTGTTATTAGTTTTCAGATCTGGTTTTTGTTTTCTATTTCTATCTAGATTTTTCCGTTTTGAACTTAATGAACGTTTGATTTTTAATTCTTGTTAGTCTGATCACCTAGCTAGGGTTTTTATCATTCCAGTTAATCTGTTAATAGAATCTGTAATTGTTCTTGTCAACTTGTAAAAAATAACAAGTATTACATTGGTTTTGTGTTTGGAATTAAACTCTGGTATAAATTGAAAAAATCATATCTTTACGCTTCCGAGTTTGTGAGAAGCATTGGGTATTATGTCGAATTCTACACAGAACTTAATGCAATTTTTCTGATTTAATTAAGAGCTTGTTTAATTGAATAGTAAAAAAGATAAGGTTAATTCAAAGAGCTTGTTTTGATTAACCAATTTAGGTAAAAGAGATTATACTATAGATTGTTTGTTTTTCTCAGTACCAGCTTAGATAGAACGCATTCTGAATAAACAGATCTGAACTAGTTACTTGACTAGGAAAGTCGTAGCAGAACTGGAATCATTTTTATTATTGATTTTATTTTAATTTATTTTCACTTCAATTCTTAGTTATTAGTTTAATTCAAAATCCCCCTTTTATATTTCTTGTTTGACTAGAATGTACTTGAAGCAAAAAGGCATTGACCGTTAGGTTGTGTCCCAGAGCATTCGACCCTACTTCCCCGTGCTATATTTTTAGTGCAGCCAACAGTGATTAATTTTATTTGTTTTAATCGGGTGCGACAACCGGTGTAACATATATATATATATATATATATATATATATATATATATATATATATATATATATATATATATATATATATATATATATATATATATATATAGAGAGAGAGAGAGAGAGAGAGCTAGGTTCAAATGTTTCTAGCAACTATTGTGTTCCTCAATGCTCCAATAAAAAATTAGCAAATATTAAATAATTATTAAATTGTTAAAGGGTATAATAGTAATCTTTACCATATTTAATTTTAGTAATTATTAATATCCCTTTATTTTAGGAATCAGTTTTTTATTTACCCTATAAAAATCTACCTTCATCAAACGTCTGCAAACACTTCCATCGACCAAGAGGCCGCTTGAACCACTTGCTGCCATCGACACCATCACCATCGTCAGAGCAATCTTCACCAGGAAAGCTCGTTGATTTTAATACCCACCATCAACGATACCACTTAATCTCTTTGAACCCTACAACCAAAAAAACCCCTAATTTGTTTCCATCTTTCGATTTCGATATGTTGGTCGCCAATGATTGAATATTTCACTGATAGATTGACGAATTGGGTTTCATCGGATGGACCTTCAATCGTCGTCCTCTTCTCCACCAGCGACAAATAGCTTGAAGAAAGTCTTAAAAACATGGTGATTTCAATACTTCTTTGACTTTCTTTTGCTGTTTATATGATGATTTTGAGAAATTGATCTGGGTTTATTGTAACCAATTCATCAATACGACCAAGAACAAGCACATAATCAAGGTGTGTTGAATCTTTCACCTTTCTTCAAAGCCCAGGAAAGCCTTGGGGGCGAAAGATTGGTTGCAATCTAATGCACAAGTGAGTATCTGGAACTATCCAAATCGCTATTTACTTCTTTTTTTATTTGTTTGTTATTTTTGTTTATTTATCTCAATTTTATAATCTGTGTGTATAAATAATCAAGTGGGTTTGGTGTTAAAAGCTTATTGCTAAACAACAAATTTAAGTAATATTTGTATTCATAAGTTGCACAATAGGTGTTTGTGGAAATGCCTAAAAAAGAATTTTGCTTTTGCTTTTTAAATCCGTTTCACTTGCTGGATCTTTGTTTTTTTTATACTTTGCGTTTTGATTCTCTATTATCTATATATGTTGCACGAAAGGTGTTTGTGGAAATACCTAAAAGAGAATCTAGTTATGTGGTATGTATTCTGTCAAAACTCTTAGAATGTCTATTATTCTGACAGAATTCGATTTCAATCTCCTTATTTGTCAAGATAGGAAAAGTAAAAAACATTGCAAGATAGGAAAAATGAAATACATTCTGTTAGAATATGCTATCATTCTCTATTATGTAGTTTCTATTAAATAAGTAATGCTTGTATTCTGTCAGAATTTATTTATATAAATGCATTCTGTTAGAATGTCTTTGAGAATGTTTGTTAACAACAAGTACATTAGCTTCACTGGTAATACTAACGAGTAATGCATGTTATTCTTTCAGAATGGCTTGAAGAAGGAATTCAATATTGATCATCCAAGAGAAAGATTTGGAATCGAGTTCAACAACAAGTATATTTTGCGAAGAATTACATTCTTACGATAATACATCACATTTTCGTCATAGTTTGAATCAAGTGGATTATTTGGATCATTGATGAAGATCAAGTGTATTTGCTCAATAATTGTATAATTAAGAATGTTATTTCTTAATATTTTTATTCATTGTTGATGATATTCTGTTAGAATATGTATAACTATATTAAATTGTATAAGACTATTAGTTTGTAAGAATATGTATGATTTTGTATTCAGTTTCAAATGTATATGAAGAATATATGTTGAATTCTTAAATCAAGTTAAGTATTAAAAATATATGCATTGCAAATATATTCCGCAAGAATAAAATCGAAAATATCTTTACTAATTAATGTTTGACATTCTGACAGAATAAAATCGGATTTTTAAATTTGAATCAATTTAAAATATTCAGATTTTTAAAAATAAAGGAATTATATATCCCTAAAAATCCGAAAATTTCCTTTTTTATTATAGGTTAATTGACTAAAATGCCCTTATGCTGGAATTTGTGTAATTATATGGTACATGTTACCCTATTGTGATATCGTAGACCCTCAGATCATGACCTTTGATTCCATCCGGTGGTCCAGATTTGTGCATTCTGGCACACAATAGTTAGTAAAAACAAAATAATCTAAGCCTATATATATATATATATATATATATATATATATATATATATATATATATATATATGGGCTTGCGTATCCACTTGGGAGTAGTCAGATTTCTATTAATCACATTTGACCCTGAAAAGTTTTTAACTGTCTGACAATTCCTGCCGAGTCTGTCCCTTGTCTTTAGGCCGAACCATGCCCCCCAGAACCCAACATCGTTGCCCAAACGCTGACATCCCATACCAGCTTTATGCCATTTAAAGAGGGTGAAGTGGTGGTCAATCTAAACTCATAGACTGCATTAGAACAGTACCATCAACTTCTTCCTAGAGAAGTCAGTTCTCATAGTTGGGCTCCCAGTACCACTATTCTTGGGGGCCTAAACATTTATGATGGGATTCATTCCCTCATTGCTAATATGGGTTTGGAGGGTCTTTTGGACCTCGATTTTCCTAGATCACCTATGTTAACCAGAGAGTTCCTAGCTACCCTTAGTGAAGTTAATCATAAGGGTAACTTCACGTTCCGTTGTTTCGACAACACTCACCATCTTCATGTAGACCAACTCTGTGGCCTCTTTAATGTGCCTGTCAAGAAATGTTTTTTTTGCGTCATGTCGGTTGTAATGCATTAACTTTTTGGAAGTTAATTACTGGTTTGGACACCTACAACACTTCCGCATCTTATTAGACTAGTATCTGTCACACCCCCAAACCGAGATGGCGGAAACATTCATGGGCGGAGGACGTCATGTACAGTATCATAACAATGCATAATAGTAAAACAAGCAACAACATCCATTGCATTAATAGAATAGTTAAGACATGTGTGTTCTGAGTAAAGTTGTATGACACCAAAAATGTATATATCAAAATAAAAGAAGAGTCTTGAACATGCTCCGTCTTCTCAAAAAGCTGGTCCAGTGTACCTGTCTACTGGTTCCCTGAGAATACAAGTTATTTTGAAAGAGAGTATCAACATTTAAGTTGGTGATTTCATAAGTATTTAATACCAAAGGTTTGTATTTGTTTCATGAAAATGTTTGTGTTTGTTTAGTAAAATGTTTGTATACTTCCCAGAAAATCCTATATTTTCTTCTAAAAGTGAAATGTAGTCTTCTACCCAAGACACAACTATTTTGTATGTTTCTTCTCTTGTAAAATATATGTTTGTACTTAAATTAGTAGTACATGCAAGTTTTCCATATTTGTAAAATGAACTATTGATGCATTAACTACCTTGTAACCAATTTGGTTAATTTAGGTTAAATATGATTAGGTTATAACCATGCTTGATTGACTAGTATAAAACACGACGTTCTTCAGGCGTCGAAAATGGTATGGCATTTGTCACCCGTAGACCTGCAAGTCCCACTGTAGCTAGCAGAAAGGTGTGGGATGGTCAGTCCCGTATAGATCTATACACAAACTCACGCTCTCCCTTCAGGAGACTCTGGTTACAAAACGTGACATAACAAGTACATTGCTATGCCATGAAATAGTATCTCACATTTTAGTTATCTTGTTCTTGTTATAGAAATAGTATGTATTGACTCGTGTACTGTTTCTTTGTTTTAGCAAATAGTAAATCTTGATCCTCTAAACTATACCTATTATAGTTTACTAGTATATTCATTTGAACTGCAATGATTTGTAGAAAAGATTCGATTTCCTAATGTTTGCAACTGAGTTTAGTAATTAATTTGGAAATGGGGTTTAATACATGTATATATATTTAGCAAGTATAACTATGATTTAGCCGACAGTCGGACTAGTGATCCTACCCTAAGCCCACAAACAAATAAGGAACATGAGTCAAGGTATTTAACAATAGTCCTAAGTCCGTTAAAGCATACTTATACATAAATAGATACACGAATATGATTTTGATAAAAACAGAAATCTAAGAATAGTTTTAAAATGGTTTTAACAAGCGTTTGAGTATAAGAAATCTTTTTGTTTGACGTTCTCACATGTAAGTGGTTAACACAATTGTATGGTGTTCTACTTGTATTATCCCCCTAAAAAGCATTTAAAACTGTAATTTGTAGGGGTATGAACTCACCTTATGTGGGTGATTCAATTGGAGATTTGATATAGGAAGATAAGTTTCACGGGTGAAGTCCCGAAGCACAAACGAGTCCTATTTAGCATATTAAGACATATATATATGTGTACATTTAGTGATCATAATCATAAATATAGCAAGGAAACAGATTTAGTTAAAATCTTAAGTTATAAAAGAGGGTGCTAGAGTCGAAAAGGGGAGGCTGGAAGGAGTTCACGGCCCACACTCTAGTGTGTGTTCTTGGTGTAATGATGATGATGCAAGTGTTCACGGCCCAAAGATCTTGATGGTCTAGAGTTCACGGCTTGATGTTCTTGACAAAATATGATGATTCAAGGGTTCACGGCCTAAGAACAACTTGATGTTCTTGAGTTTACGGCCCAAAGATCTTGAAGAATGAAGAAAACTTGAAGATCCTTAGCAATATCTTAAGAAGATTCGAAGGAAAAGGATGATAGTTGAGAGGAATGAGGGTTTTCAGTCGAAGATCTTGAGAGAGAAGACTTGAGTTTACGGTTAGAAGTGAAGAAGTGAGGTAAAATTAGTCAACACTTATATATATAGGGGGGAAGTTCACGGTCGCAAACCGAGGGTTCACGGTCTGAAGGCTTGTTCACGGCCTGAAGGCTCGTTCACGGCCCATGCACGGTTTGCGGTCCTCGGTTCCAAAGGCTATCCCTCAAAAACACACAACACCTAAGAATGTTAGGTTTATACACCTATAAATTCATTACCCTAACTATACTAAGATAATAAAAGAAATAAGTTTGATCTTTGATTGATATGTTTGACTTTAGTTGACCAAGTTTGACTTTTTTACATGACAGATATTACGGGTTGTCACAGTATCATCCACCCAGTCTTAAAAACAGGCTGAAAATAATCTGTAAAATCCTTTTTGCACAAGCTAAAACCACAAAGGATGGAAACCCTGAACTTGAAATACTTTGGAGCATGGTGACCGGTGCGCACCGCTCGTATCTCAGTCACTTGATTGTGAAACGATTTCACAAAGTCATTCGTCTGTATTCCGAGTCTGGTAATTTTTTGTGGCGGTTTAATTACTATAACCGCCGACGGTTTTTCTGATCATGTCCCCCCAGAGTACCCGTTCTTTGTGGGTGACACTTCGCGATTTACTTTAAAGAACCTTGAGTATATAAATATCTGTCGACCAACCCCAGGTGGCTATGTATGGATGCATGGATGTGCTCGCTACCTTCTGGTCACTCACCCTTCCGCTATCGCCCTAGCGGATCCCATCAGTTCCAGAGGTGGTTTCTCGAATCCAACCTTTCGGCTGATGATTATGAACCTAAACATCAGCAGCCGAATATCCTGCAAAACCATTCTACTCGCCCCTCCTGCTTCCATCACGTGGCTGCCCCCTCATCCTCTACTGTTCATCCGAAGTATGCAGATGTAACCCCTCTCCGATCCATCCACGACGACTACTACGATCAACCTGATCCTATGCATGTTGATTTTCAGGATGCGCAACACCAACCCCCACCATCTTATATTGACCCAAACACCCCTTTAACCTAGCATCATTATCTTAACCTTCAACACGACATCGCCAACCTTCGCCTCGATGTTCCACGCATCAATTCCACCCACACCGGTTTTCGAGATGAGTTTCACAGCTTTCATGAGGAGATGTTCCGACGATTCCCACCTCCACCTCCGCCTCAGTATACTTTTTCGCTTCTCCCTAAGCATTGAGGACAATGCTTTAGATTTAAGCATGGGGAGGGGATTTGTCAAATTCTTGTACAATTTTTTTTATTTTCTGCATTAGCTTTTTTTCAAAAAATTTAAAAAAACTCCAAAAAGATCTTTCATTTTTGTCTTTGTTTTAAAAAAAACGAATAAAAAAATCAATAAAATAAAAAACCCAAAAATATTTTCATTTGGTTTGCTTTATTTTTCCTTTAAAAAGACAAAAATATTGTCTTCTTTTCTGTTTGTTTGCATCGACATATATATAAAAAACCAAAAAAGATTTTCTGTTTTGTTTTGTTTGAAAAAAAAACAAGATGAAGATACTCTTTACATTCGATAGCTCTGCTGTAACGTCCCGGAAATACGATCCAAAATTTTTTATTTTAAATTTAATAAAACGGTATTCGAAAACATTGTCATACAACGAAAATGGAGCAAAGTGTATCAATACATCATAAAATATCAGAATAAGTCACAAAATGCGGAGTAATATGGTGGGTGCTCTACAATCATCCTGAGCTCTTCCCATTCGAACCAGAAGTACCTGAAACATAAACTGAAAACCGTAGGCACGAAGCTTAGTGAGTTCCCTAATATACCACATACCATATATACATTTTCCATGGGCTACCCCCATGGTCTGACATCCAAGTGCCATGGGCTACCCCTAGATTCTTCCAGGCAAGTATCACAAAGACAACTAGCATTCTACATAACAAGTAATGGGTCGGCATTGGTGCCCTCGACCCATAGATATATTGACAAAACTCAGCTCTGCGTCTGAACAATAGCTGATGAGGCCCCAAGTCCGAATCTCAACTCTAACTGACACCTAACCATCAAAAGACCAATTCTCGAACATAATCTAAAATACCCAAAATACACCCTTGGGTCAAGCTGGGTCTAACGGTCAAAAGTCAATAAGATTCAACTCAGTTGACCACCACGTCGTGGTAGCCCTTCACCACATCGTGGCGTCGAATACGACAAAATAGTCGTGACCAGCCCCGCCATCACGTCGTGGTGGCCTTACCAAGCCATGGCAACTGGATTTTCAGCAGCTTAACGTATTCAGCCATTTCCTCCGATCCTAAAAGGTCTCCAACTTAGATCTAGTCCATAATAGGGTCTAGATGGATAAACTTTCCAACTTTATCCAATAGAACCCTCCAAAGTTCATAGATCTCAACTTTAATGTCCGAAACACCACATGAATTTAGCCATATTCACTCAATCCTTAAGATTACTTGCCCAAAGGCTCCATAAGAGTTTCTAACACCAAACACATCATAAAATCGGCGCCTTTCAGACATGCATGTCCAATGCATGTCTTGAACTCTTAGGAGGTCAAATTAGGTCAAAAGGGGGAAGATTCCATGCATGCCCTCAAAACTACAATCTAAATCAGATCCAAAGAGCCAAATGCTCCAAATGGCCTGGAGATTCATAAAGTTTCAAGCTTTATGAGATTCAACCTCCCAAAGCAACAAGGCATAGAGAAAAGTGGACAAAATCTATAGATATATCAATTAACTAATCAAAATGAAGACTTTATACCTCCTTGAGACGCTTGAGGAAGATAAAATCCTAAACCCACATTGCTTTGGACACCGAATATGATCTTCCACCAACTTCTTCCTTCACAAGCACCAAACAGACACACACACCTTAAGGCTAAAAACTCAAACAAGGGATCTAGGTTTTGCAAGGGGCGATTTAGAGAGATGGAGGCTGATGGGAGGGATATTGGATTAGTGTCTAAGTCCATAACTATAATTGGTAAGACTTGACCCGACTCGGCATGGTCCATTTGGGTTGCATGGCATCGGGACATTTGGATAGACCTTTTGTGAGAAGAAGACATTTGTGACATATTAATATATTATAAGTTCTAATATATTAATATGAAATCATGTTATTTAATTAGTATTGATCAAGAATTATTTTGGACTTAATTTAGTGATCAAAAGAGACTAATTAAATATATGGGGATTGATTGTGTAAATCATTCATTCTTATATATGTGGGCTTATGATCCAAGATTCCTTATGTTGGGTTTAACCCATGTGGTGACCCATGGATACTCCATGGAGGTTAAAACCCATGGAGCATAAGGAATGGGTAAAGTCATGGGTTACATGGAGTAACCCTAATGTGCACACTATATAAGGACCCCTTTAGCTCAAGAATTTGACACAAGTGATACATATGTGAGGGCTAGTCAATTTGAGCTTGGAGTGTCTTCTTCTCATGGTTATTCCAAGTGTTCATGATGTTGTGTGAACCATTTGAGGTGTCACACTTGGGGAACTAGGCTCTCAAGCTTCATGGAGTCAAGCAACAACAACAAGGTATGTATTCTATCTGTTTTATTACTCTAGTATCAATGTTTTGGTATGCTAGTTAGGATAATACCTTGGATATTCATATTTGTATGTATAATAGAGAAAACATAGATCCAAGGTATTTAGGGTTGCATGTACACTTAGGAGTGTTAGAATGCTCAAAACCCAACAGTGGTATCAGAGCCATGGGTTGTTCTCTGTTATATTCATGCAAATGTTTGATTTTCAAAGTTGAAAAAAAAGAAAAAAAAACATGAAGTTTGTCAAATTTTAAGATAATTACTTGTTTTGTGAAAAACTAATTATTTGTAAAATTTGAATCATTTGCTATATGAGTTGAATTAGGTCAAATTTAGTAAAAGATAAAATGATATGATTATTTTATTAGTTTTAAAAGTTTGATCTAAATATTTTAAGGAGTTACAAATTTTGTGATAAAAAGTTTTTTTTTAAAGTTGTGATCTTAAGTGTTTTGAAACCTCCATAAGTTATGGATATGAAAAGGTTTTAAAAAAAAAAATTATTCAAAGTTTTTATGGAGTTACAAAATTTGGTGTTAATGTTTTAAAGAATTCCATAACTTATTCTTAAGTTATGGAACATGAAAAGTTTCATCATAAAACAAGCATTTAACTCCATAAGCTATGGATTACCAAAAGTTTTATGTTTCCTTGATTTATGAGTTAGTTTAGATTAATTGAAAAAAAAAATTTGTGTTTTAGTTGTTTTCAATCCTAATTAATCTAGAGGTAGTTCATAAAATGTGTTTTTGTAACTTGTCCTCAAGTTACATAAAAGGTCACATTTATGAATCTTAAAACTCATAAAAGTGTCATAGGTTACAAAAAAAAATGAAGAGTCTTTTTCATTAAATAGTATTATGACTCCATAACTTGTCCTCAAGTTATGGATGTTTAAGAGTCACTTCTTTAAAAGTGTTATTAAAGAATAAAAGGTTACATAAAAAATGAAGAGTCTTCATTTTAATGAACCATTAAAATCATAAGTTATGAAATGAAAAGTTTTGAATAGTTTCAAAAACTTGCCCTCAAGTTTTGGAATTTGTAAAGTTTTCACTTATGAATCCTTTAATTCCAAGTTAAGCCCTTAGAATTTTAAAAGTTAAAATTCAACCCTTATACTTTATAATATTATAAGTTAATAATATATATATATATATATATATATATATATATATATATATATATATATATATATATATATATATATATGTATGTATAAGAGTAAAGTTGTCTTACCATTAGTAGGCCTCATTCACGAAGCCGGTCTATAAGGGGGGTATAAGGTTACTGCCTATAAAATGGCAGTTTAATGGGTGTCCACTCTCACCCACCGCTTCCTTGACCGGTGGAGGGTCGTTAGCCGAACGGGTAGGACAAGGACGATAATTCTCCCTTCATTAAAAGTATTAATGATAAATACTAAGTAACTAAACTCTTATTAATACCCAATCTTAGTTACTTAGGAAAATGTGAATTTGGTGCTAACCCATGAAATTACACTTTGCACTTTGCATAAGTCAGTTAGTGGAGCGTGTGTGGTTAACCGGCACACTAGCTTGATTTAACAAGGTAGGCAAAGGGTAACTTAATGTTTATCATAGTATCGCTGGAGCGTGTGTGGTTAACCGGCACATCGATTGAGGGGTAAATATTAAGGGTACCAAGTATATTTGCATGGTTATTCACACCTTGTTTTGTGATCCTCGGCATCCCAGTCACAAAACCTGAAGGGCACACTCGAGATTGAAACATGCCTTTGACAAGTTCAATGAATCTCAAAAGAATCTAGGAGTTTCAAAACCAATTAAAACCTAATAATACATTTCGTTTATCTTGGTGGAAATTGGTGAATCGTCATTCACCTACCTTCAAATATTTTATAGCTTGGATTACGGCATCCCTCTTCCAAGTTATAAAATAGTTTGCTGGGTCCTAGCCTTAATATTTCATATTGGGTGTTATATTAAGGACTTTAGATCAACTATCTTGAATATCTCCCAAAAAGATGTCTGGTTCAGACATCTATGATCCTCCCAAATCTCTTGGAACTTCACTTCCACCACCTCCTCAAATTATTCTCCCTAACCCACAAGTTCAAGGTCACTCAAGCCCTATTGGCAAGCAAGGTCTATGTGTGATCGCATCTTGGAGATGAAGTCACATATTGACAAGCCGGGAGAGTTGGGTGTCAAACTCTTGAGAAAGTTGGTGGTTCAATCACTTTCTAAGTCACATAGTGAATTCCTTTGGGACTACTATGAAACAGACTATGACATGACCCTTAATGATCTTATCTATTTGCTTGGTGCTGCTGAATCAGCAATAATTTGGAGCACTGGGAGAGCAAATTTGATTAGTAGATCAACTTCCCAAACTACCATGGACATTGAAAATGGTAACATTGGATATCTAGAAAAGCCTTCTCTTCCCAAGGAAAGGGATTGACCATGGTCAACTAGGTTGACCAAATGGTAAAGAGAAAGGATAAGTCTGCGATAGTCCCATGTACCATTCCCAAAGACTCCCTATGTTTCTCTTGCCAAAGGAAGGGGCATTGATTGCGAAGCAGCCTATTTACCTGAAAGATCATAAGGTTGATCAAGTCAAGAAGATTGACTCTACTTCAGGTAAAGTCCACTATCTAACTCTGTTAAGTTTCTATTCTGAGATTCTTCTTACATAATGTGACTGGGTCACGTGTTGATGTTTTAAGAATCAAAGAAAAGTGAAGAAACTTAAAGGAAGTATATGCTGATTCTGATCGCGAAGATGGATCTCGATCGCATGGTTCTGTGATCAGAATTTTGAGTTGTTGCTTAGGAGTTATGATATATTGCTTAGGAATAGATAACAACAAAGTTTTCCATGTTCTTTTTCACTGTAAGGATAGTTTTTCCGCAAAGTTTTTAAAATAAAAGAAAAAAAAATTTGATTTTATTTATTTTAAAATATCCTTACAATGGCATTTGTGAAAAGGAAAAAAATTGTTGCTTATATGATTCCATTAATAGCAAGAGTGGAAATATGAATTTGATTCTTTCATTTGTGGTAGTGTCTAAATTTTCCAAATAAGGAAAGATTCTCATCACCCAAGTTTCAGTTGGATAGAAACTTGGAATCATGCAAGTTGTATAGTATGATGAATGAGAACTTTCAAGCATTGGAAAATTAAGACTAATTACTTGTTCACATGGATGTGTGAGTCAAGTAAAGGACTAAGGGATCGAGTACACATTCTTGTGCACTGATCAAGCCACCACAAATGTAACTTGAGTGACACATCTTAAAGAAGGTTTATTAACACTAGTGAAATGTAAGAGTAAAAGGTTTTCTACTCTTGTACATTTGAATTTGGTAAGTTGTGATGTTTTGGATAAAACAGAGACCAACTTAGGCCAATTGTGTTAAGTGTTTGTCTTGATTAGAATCCACACTATCTCTTGAATATTTGGCAAGAAAGTCTTATAGGTCAAGGAGACAGTGGGAGTCTAAAAGATCCTGAAATAGTTTCAAGAACTAATTAAGAATAAAACCTGTATTTCATCACTAGCACACGACTAGAGGTTTATAACCTATCGTGTTGACATTTCTGTGCCCATTCCAGTAAAGTTGGCTATACATTTGAGTTCTACATGTTCTCAATTGTTTGCATAACGACTTGGAAGCAATGGCAGGCCCTGTAGTTAAGATTGCACAAGTTCAATCCATATGAGTTTGAATTTGTCAATAACCTTGTCTTTTGTCTATGGTTTTGAAAAATTCACATGGATAAGAACACATATACCATAAAATCTAAGTGTCACAAGGTTTCTCTCCGACTCATGAAAATGATGGTGAGGAAACACTTTCACTAAGTAGATTTTAAGAAGATAGCAACTGTGATATTTGCAGTTCTCAAAGTCGTTAGTGGAGCGTGCATGGTTAACCGGCACACTAACATGGACTTATAAGAAATAACAAAGGTCTAAACAATTGAGACTATGATTACGGCATCCCTTTTCATAGTTCTGAAATTGTTTAGACACACATGTGAGCTATCTAAGAAAAGGTGTATGATTTTGATAAAGTCTTATCAAAGAAATCTCGTATCAGAAATCTGAACTTTGGTAAGAAAGTCAATAAATTATTGACTTCTAGAAGTCCAGCTGTTTTCTGGATACATGTCAAAGCTAGTGGGAGCATAAGTGTTATGCTAATAATCATCATGTTAGTGGGAGCATGATAATTATGATAAGTATTGCAAGTTAACAATGTTAATTATAGAAAACAAAAGTTTCAATTCGTGAAGTTGCAGGGGTTGAAAAAGTTGTTTTGCTATAATTAAGGGAGAGGATATACTTCATTTCAGTTCTAAAGGCTTAGATTGAGACCTTAATCATCTTTAGTCAAGAATATAGATACGAATTTCATGTTGGATTGGTTCAACTTAAGGAAATTCTATATATTGCGTTCTCAAAATTCGATTATGATTACGGCATCCCTCTTCATAATCAAATTTTGAAAACATGGCAAATAAAAATATTGTAGCAAAAGACTGGTCTAGAATCATGTCTTTATGTGAGACATCATGAATGTGTCCCATTTGCTTTGGGTACAGGATCGATTGCATGTGCTATAATATTTGTCCTTTCTAAATTTTCCAAATGCCCAGAGGCATTAAGAAGGGAAAAGGTCTAGAATTGGATATGACTAAAATGATTAAGCAATTGTCGAGGACAATCTAAGGTTTACCAAAGATTGGTTGCTCAGGGACAGTTGGAAGTATACTGCTAATTCTGGAAAGACCATATTGACATATTCTGAAAAGAGGCATCTCTTGTTCAGAAGTGATAGTCAAAATGAGAATATGGATTTGTCTCCATAGGTGGAAGTTATCTATGTAAGATTAGAAAACTTAATGCAAGAAGCATGTTCAAAGCAATGTACTTTGAATATGAGACTTAGTTTCCATGGAGTGGATCTCCATTGGAATACCTTATAATGACTGTTGACAAGTCTTTGTGACTTTGTACATATTAATTACAAGAGGGTCAGTGCATATAAGTTTAAAATCTAAACATATTTCGATAAATGATAGGAATTTGAAATTCTCACATTTTTCGATAAGGATTTGGAAGTGTGAAATTAGAATCATTGAAATTATGTTCAATTGGTTTATTTCACAAAGCAAGGATCATAGAAAAACATAGAGTGCATACTTGGTGTATGGCAAAGCTATTGTTTTGAAAAACATAGTGTACTTGCTTGGAGCATGGGACAACTAGTGTTTTAATTCAAGTATAAAGTTGATAAAACCGAAACAATGAATAATGAGTAATCCGTATGGTGATAAATAAAAAGTGTTTTATTTATATTCATAGGTTTTGATACCGTATTAGATTCATTTATTCTTGTGTTTCACTTTGCATGTTTTGACTTCCATAATAACTAGGTTATTCTTCCGGAATGACTAAGTTATTCAAACCATCCACAGTCGGTCATATGTTGGAAGTAGATATGAATCAAGACTGTCATGGGTTGGCTTGTAGAGGTCCAAGTTGGTGGACAAAGTTGTGCTACAACACTCATGAGTGCTCATAAGTTCTGAGTACTGGATTCAACCCGCGCTCATTTGAATCACTTCATGGATTTTATCACGAGTGATCATGAGACGATAATATCTTATATTCTTCAAACCTAGAGATATGAGTTGTTACTATGAGTTGGTTGTACATTGATTGCACGAAAACGCATTCGGTAACTCGATGTTATAAAACGTGCCTTTGTGTATGATTCAACAAGTAGTAGAACAAGCCATATGAGTCGAAGTTTATCCATTCCTTTTACCTTCGGGATAAAAGCGATATCTGTGGGCCCCTCGATGATTTAGTGATGACACATGTGAGTGCTTGGCCAAGCCAGGACTGATTTGATTTGTTCAATCAGTCAGTCGTCATAAATCAGAAATCGGGAAACAACAAATGGACAGAGAGAATGATTTACAATCCATGTCTCAGTCCGTATGATATCTACAATGGAGGAATATATGATCTCTTATCTAATGGACAAGTCATTGACAAAGGTCAAAGCTCATCGACAAGGTCAGAGTTCGACAGCGGCTTTTGAGAGCTACGATTGCTAGTTGGTTTTTGAAGTCATACTCAATAATAGTTTTAAACTTATCCAAGTGGGAGACTGTTGGATTAGTGTCTAAGTCCATAACTATAATTGGTAAGACTTGACCCGACTCGGCATGGTCCATTTGGGTTGCATGGCATCGGGACATTTGGATAGACCTTTTGTGAGAAGAAGACATTTGTGACATATTAATATATTATAAGTTCTAATATATTAATATGAAATCATGTTATTTAATTAGTATTGATCAAGAATTATTTTGGACTTAATTTAGTGATCAAAAGAGACTAATTAAATATATGGGGATTGATTGTGTAAATCATTCATTCTTATATATGTGGGCTTATGATCCAAGATTCCTTATGTTGGGTTTAACCCATGTGGTGACCCATGGATACTCCATGGAGGTTAAAACCCATGGAGCATAAGGAATGGGTAAAGTCATGGGTTACATGGAGTAACCCTAATGTGCACACTATATAAGGACCCCTTTAGCTCAAGAATTTGACACAAGTGATACATATGTGAGGGCTAGTCAATTTGAGCTTGGAGTGTCTTCTTCTCATGGTTATTCCAAGTGTTCATGATGTTGTGTGAACCATTTGAGGTGTCACACTTGGGGAACTAGGCTCTCAAGCTTCATGGAGTCAAGCAACAACAACAAGGTATGTATTCTATCTGTTTTATTACTCTAGTATCAATGTTTTGGTATGCTAGTTAGGATAATACCTTGGATATTCATATTTGTATGTATAATACTACTTTCGTTTGTAAAAGTAGTATTTGTTTTAGAAAAATCCAATATTTTCCTTAAAATGTATATGTAGTCTTAAATCCAAAGACCGAAATGTGTAAGTAACTTTTCTTACTTATAATAAATAATGTAAGTTTAAATCGACATAAACTCGTTTAATTTTAATGAAGTTCCCGTAAATTCCAATATTCATTAATACTTTATGTGAGTTTATTAAAGCCTTTTCTTGTAAAAGTAGTGTTCGTTCCAGAAAATCCAATATTTTCCTTAATGTGTAAATGTAGTCTTAAAACCCAAAGACCGAAATGTACAAGTAGTGTTCGTTCCTTATAGTAAAACAATGCAAGTTTAGATCGACATAAACTCGTTTGATTTTAGTGAAATCCCCGTAAATTCTATGTTTGTTAATACCACATGTGAGTTATTATAAATTGAATCGAATGTCTCACAGAAGTCATTAACGAATTTACGTGTAGTGTAATGAAAACTTGGTACCGTATGGCCGTACCTTGCTTAATGAAAATATCCTTTGTATAAATGTACCCTTTTTAAATGTATGTGTTATGTAATGTTTCATAAAGTCATTAACGGAATTACGTGTTATGAAAACTTTGTACCGTATGGTCGTACCTTGCTTAATGAAAATATCCTTTGTATAAATGTACCCTTTTTAAATGTATGTATTATGTAATGTATCATAAACTATACCTATTATAGTTTATCAACCAAGGGTAGTACGTAGTAATGTATGCAAACTATATTCAAAATAGTTTATTAAATGTTTGAATGTATCGGTTGTACTTTGATTATAATCATTTGTTATTCTTTATATTTTATATGTCCAAATCCATTTGTAAACTGATGTGTGTCTAAATATTAAGATAAAATGTCATATATTGCAATAACATATAATCACATAAAGATATACACCTTGCTCAACATGTTACAAGGTGAAATGAAATTGACAGCAACTTTTTGTTGTATACAGTTTTTGTTACTGTTCTTAGAAAATTTATAGAAAAATCATCAAAGCTCTAAATCCAAATCCGCAAATTCTGAGAGTTTGGAATATGAGTCTAGTTTGTTCGTAAATTTTATCATGATTTTTAGTGATCTCTAACAGATGTGAAAATGTTCATAATCACAGACTGGTCCGGGTTTGCCTCTGAAATGATAGGCAGTTTTGTAAAAATCACCATAAATTGTAGAAAAATCATATGGAGATGTGCAAGTAGCCATTTTAAAGCTAAGAGTTTGAACTACTTGCAACTGGAACAGTTTTGAAAACTAAAATATTTAAGTTGACCAAAACAGTCCGTGATCGAAGTTCATCTTTTCTGATGTAATCTGATAGAAAAAGTTTAATTGTGTTCTTGATGATTTTACTTGTATTCCCCCCTTAAAACTTAAGAAAAACATGTAAATGTAGGGGTATGAACTCACCTTATGTGATTTCAGTAGATGAAAGTGAGATAGAGGAAGTGTTCAACCCAAGAACACTAAGAAGATGTCTTGATGATTCGAGAATCTAACACCGAATAAGATGGAATTTGTGTAAGATATCAATGATTTGAGTAGAATGGAGTTTAATAATTATGTGAATGATGAAGATACTTACTAATTGAAGAAAGAAATCCCTGGAGAAAGCCTTGAAGTTCTTGAAGTTGAGAGAAAAGATGAGAGAATTTTGGAGAGTGTTCTTGGTTGCTAAGTGTAGAATGAAAGGGCTTTTAAGGAGAATGAGGAGAGAGGACCAATCCTCCAGCTCTTAGAACATGGGAAGAGCTGGAGATAGGGTGTAAAGGTCCCCCAAGGAGACAAGGGGTAGTGGGAAAGAGTGGCTGATCATAGAGTGAGGTGGTGGTGGTTTGCTTTTGTCATAAAATAAGGAAAAGCAAATATTCCCTCAATAATTAGTTCAACCACTAATTCTTTTAATATATTTTTATAAAAACCCTGGGGATTTATATATTTTGGGGCCTTAGTTTATAAAATAAAGTTTTGGGTGAAAATCCCACGTTAAAATAATGAAAAACGGAGTTAAAACGAAGTCGTAGTCGAAAAACCGGTAAAAAGGGGCCGTCTGCGAGACCTCTAGGATGGGGGCCGAGACTTCGGACCCTCGCATGCGAGGCTGCTGTCTGATGGCTTCGGATTCGGTCTCCTGAGAGGCTTCAGCTTCGGTCCTGATGAGAGGCTTCGGATCCGAGGCCTCAGATGAGAGGCTTCGGTCCTGAAGCTTCAGTTCCAGGTCCTTAAGGCTATTTTTCCCGTTTTTACCCCGTTTCAAGCGATTTTTGACCCGGTTAATGGTCGATATGACCCAAATGATTACAAAAAGTTAAAGTAACTTTTGAGAGAGATTTGGGAGAGATTTCAAATAGAAAGAGATAGAGTGAAAACGATTTAGAGAGGTTTCGTTTGTGATTAATTTGAGTGTCCGGCTTCACAACGCAAGGTTCGTAAACCCCGTTAAACCGTGTTTTAGTGTCGTACACACTCCCGATGAGTGTGCAATAATGCTTTATCGTTTTGGTTCAATGGTTACTTAGGAAATTCAACACACAAACTTTCCAAATGATGTTTCTCTCATTAAGATATTGCATTGTACAGTAATTACATAGTGTAAACCCTAATATACAAGGGTTATTGGAGTTGACCGGTTTGACTTGTTGACTTTGTTTGACTTTGACTTGACCGAAATTTGACGTTTGTCACATCACACTTGGGGAACTAGGCTCTCAAGCTTCATGGAGTCAAGCAACAACAACAAGGTATGTATTCTATCTGTTTTATTACTCTAGTATCAATGTTTTGGTATGCTAGTTAGGATAATACCTTGGATATTCATATTTGTATGTATAATAGAGAAAACATAGATCCAAGGTATTTAGGGTTGCATGTACACTTAGGAGTGTTAGAATGCTCAAAACCCAACAAGGGAGGCTATGAGAGGTTAAGGGTTTTAAATAGGGTTCAGCCCCTAAAATTTAGGGTTTTTCTCCAACAACCGCCACCCCGTCGTGGCAAAATCACCACGTCGTGGTGGGTCTCTAAATTGTTGCGGCCCAAAAGCTTATCGCCATGTCGTGGCCTAAAAAGAAATCCAACCTTTTGGCCCTCTGAAACCCTAATTCGATTAACCCAAGAAAATGGATGTTATAACTCTCCCCCACTTAAATTAGATTTCATCCTCGAAATCACTCCTTACCACCTCCCAGCCACACCGGACAACTTGAACACTTCTTCCACTACCCCTGAAGATTAACCATTGCTACTTTGCCCGAAAACCGAAGTTCTAAGCCTTGTCTGACCCCCCTGGAAGACATCCTTTGGTGAAACACTGTCATTACAATTCCACTTTCATATTCCAATTGATCATAACACTTCCATTCCTTGATTATCTTATTAGTTCCACTGAAAACAGAATCACTGCCCAATCCTTGATGCTGAAACTTTTCACTTGGAAGAACGCTTAGATAATCCTTTGACTAAAAGACTCATCCTGAAGTTAACGAATCCATGAGCACAATGAGCAACAAGAGACAATCTGGGAGTTAAACCTTCTAGTGTTGGACAAGTCACTGATTCCTTAACTGCCAAACTGATACGATACTGCTATAATTCTGAAGTCCTATAACTTGCCAGGCCTACTCACTGGTAGAACCATTCCAAAGTACAATCACAAGGGCCTTTTCTACCACCCAACTGAAAACATCCCTATTTGACCCTGAACCCTTCAGTTAATGCCCTTGGCATACAGATTCCTTAATTAATATATTGCTGAAATAAATACCTTGTGCATAAACACTTACGATTCTGAACGCGAGTCTCAACCAAAAGCCAACTTGGTACATAACTCATAACCTGAGATCCAACGATTCACACTTGCATTACACCTAAAATATTCTGATTAACGACAACCATCCACTAAACCGGGACACAAAAATCACCAAACCACTGCTGAGAGCCGGTATCGCACCTGGTTCAGCCACCAGGTTCCTGAGAGTCCAACTGATAAGGCTACCCTAGCCTATGCATCACCCTTTGCCACTCACTGGCCACATAATCATCCCACTAAAACCATGATCCAATACCTTGACCCAACTACTCTCTACCAGGTCGCACCTGCACTGCTATAATCATGCGGGCCTCACCCACGGGTCTCACCCCATCGAGAGCTACACATGCCTAGCCTCGCCTCGGACCCTGATGGTCCTCCTCCTATAACAGAATGATGCTCTCCGACCCCAATGTCTGCCTTTCCCAAGGCACGAGCTGATCCTCCTTTATACTCATGACCACCCCAATGATAGTTCACCTCAATCTGGAGAATGCTACGATCCCATTGCAGATTTACAACACTTCCATACTATTTGCCATTCTAGTAAATGCTACGGCCACCCCGCGGTCTTACAACATGTTTGACCCTCCATGGTTATCACCCATGGTTTACCACCTATATCAAATCCACCCCAATCATCATGAGCCAAACCCGCATCCAACTGAATTCCAATCAGGTGTTTGGGTCATGCTTCGAACCTCAAATCCTTCATCAAACAAGAAAGGGCAGCAAGGCTCTAACACAACCCTCAAGTTGGATCCATCCACATGCCTGGTATATATCATAGAGAAGACGCCTACCAGCTGTTGGAAGTTTCCTGAACTCTCTACTTACACAACTTCAACCCAGGCCACTTGAGTTGTCTTCCCTCCCGAATGGGATGAAAAACTCACCCTAGTTTCACACCTGATTAAGCTCCCGGAAGTTCTGAACGATAATCCCCCACTTCAATTTATCGAAGCTCTCTCAGCCCATAAAATTTGATGGATTCCCAACCCATCTTACCTCCTAATTTGAACCACCGATGACCTGCGGTTACCAATACTAGCTTTCCATTACTAGCCAATTCCGATGATCGCACAACTCTTGAAACCCAGATGAGTACTCCCCGAAATCTTAGCATATCTGATAACCCCAATCGCTTCCCATGATACACTACCAAATCCTTAAGTCCTTTATATTGGTGACAAAGACTATAACCCTTGACCTGAACTGGTGAATCTTCACTCCAACTTCCCATCCTCAGAAGGATCTCTGAATTCTAACCATCTTCAATCCTTATGACTATAAAATTCCCCTGACACCTCCAATGACCAAGCACACTCATGCGGCTTCCATTCACATTTTCTTTCTACCGCTCCTTCCCTAGCAACGCTAGTGTTTAGACCGAAAGCTCCTGCCATAGGCGACTGCCGATCCTACCTGAACAAATGCTATCACGTCCGAACCCCGGATTTGCTGATGAACTATTCCTGTTGATTCGACCATAGATCTACCAATAAATACCCCCGAACCGATCCTATCAAGGAACCAAAACAATCAACCGAATAACTGAATCCCACTCAGCAAGATACGACCCACTAATGACTCTTGGCTTGAAAAATGGCATATAACAATTATTAATGATATGCCCCATGCAATAACAGAGAAGTAAAGCAGATATAATGCTTACCCATACCCAACAAGATTCTAAAGCAATATAAATACTGATAATAATCAATAGGAAAGCAAAAGATAATTATACCCGCAAAAAAAATTGATGAAATCCTGACCTCCCCTTCCTGCCGAAGCACCTGCTATGGAACCTGAACTGCCCCAACCACTAAGTGATGGGTTTTGAGCACTATAACAATCCTATGGTGCACATACAACCCTAAATGCTTTGGATCTAAGATTTCTAAAGTTATACATGCAATTTCATTTTATCCAAAGCATAAACCCTAACTAGCATACAATTTTGAGATTTACAACATAAAACAAGTTAGATGAATACCTCTTGTTGTAGCTTGTAGAACTTGGCCTTTCAAGAGCTTAGTACCTCAAATGTGATACCTCAAATAAGTCACAAACACCAAAAGCAAAAGGAGGATTATGAGAGAGAGGTTAGGAAGCACCAAAATCGGCTAGGGTTTCACTTTGGAATAGAATGGCCGATTTTGGGAAGGCTAGGGGTTCAATTTATAGTGTGGAATCCTTAGGGTTTCTTACATAAAACCCTAATTTACTTAAGCCTTTAAGTATTCCAATAATCAATATGATAGGCCCTTTGGACTAAATCTTCATGGACTCTCACATAGATTTAGTCCATCCCTAATCAACATGGATCATTAGCCCAAACTATAAGTATTACTGATTTACCTAATCAGTCCTTGTAAATATAATCAGTCTCTTTTGATCACTAAATTAATTCCAAATTAACTCTTGATCAATACCAATTAAATAATATGATTTTTCAATTAATATATTATTCATATAATATATTAATAAATCACAAATCACCTTTTTCTCAAATATCCATCCTATCAAATTGCTCCGGTGATGGCTGCCCAAAAGGACCATGCTACTATCGGGTCAAGTACATACCAATTATAGTTATGGGCTTAGACACCTAATCCAACAGTCTCCCACTTGGATAAGTCTAATAACTATAACTGCCAATGCAACTTCAAAATCCGATTAGCAATCGTAGCTCTCAAAAGTCGCTTTCCAACTCTAATCTCGTCAATGACTCGTCCTTTAGATAAGGGATCATATAATCCTCTGTTCTTCAAGATATCGTGTGGACAAAAACATGGAATAAAGTCATACTCATTGTCCAACAGTTTGTTTCTCGATTTCTGATTTGTTTGAAATAGAACTTAATTGAACACATCAATTGAGTCCTGACCGCGCCTGACACATAAGTCAAAACAAAATCATCGAGGGACCCAAGATATCGCTTTTAATCCTCTTAGGATAAAAGGAACATATAAACTTTGACTTATATGCTTGTACTAATCACTTGTTAAATTATACACAACAATATGTTTTATAACATCAAGTTACTGATGCGTTTTCGTACTATCAATGCACAACCAACCCGTAATCAACAACTCATATATCTTGGTTTGAAGACTATACGATATTATCGTCTCACAATCACTCGTGATAAATTCCATGAAGTGATTCATGTAAGCGTGGGTTTAATCGAATACTCAAATCTTATTTCAGGAGCACTCATGAACGTTGTAGCAAACTTTTTCTATGTCTAAACACCTTAGACAATCTACAAGACAATTCATGACAATCTAAATTCATAACCTACTTCCAAAGTATGATTGACAGCGGATAGTTTGAATAATCATGTTATTCTGGAAGTCAAAACATGCAAAAGTGAAACATAAAATAAACAATTGACAGAAGACAGTAAACTTTACTTATAAATAAAACCCTTATTATTTAATCATCAAATGTCAATTACATTTATTTATTACAAGTTTCTAACTGCCTATCTAATCACTGAAACTAATATTGTTCCTTAGGCCAATGCTCTTAGCATGCTGCAAATGCTTAACCCTACTCAGTCCCTTCATAAGGGGATCTGTTGGGTTATCATCTGACGATACCCTCTTCACTACGAGGAGTCCCTCTTCTACTTGATGTCTTATGAAGTGATATTTTCTGTCGATGTGTCTGGATATGCCATGATCCCTCGGTTCCTTGGTTAAGGAGACCGCACCCTCGTTGTCATAGAAAATATCCATAGGCTCCTTTATAGCTGGTACAACTCCAAGGTCTCTAATGAAGTTCTTTAGCCATATTGCCTCCTTCGATGATTCGCTTGCTGCTATGTACTCTGATTCTATAACACCCTAAAATTCAAGCCAATTTAAAACTTTTCAAATATTTAAAACCAATAGTTATTACAAATTTGTTTTCAAAATAGTCTAATATCATAGTTCATCCCAGGAACATAAATAAAACATGAGGAGCTGTACGATCACGCCTTTGCCTTGCCGCGATCCCCTGATGTACCTGAAACGATAAACTGAAACTGTAAGCCCGAGGCTTAGTGAGTTACCCCCAAAATACCAACCTCATAACCATAATCATATCATATAAACAAACATAGAACAGCTTGCATGATGAGCCTTCAGCCTGACTGGACCGCCTCGCCGACCTTCAGTCTATCTGGACCGCTCTATGAGCCTTCGGCACGTCTGGACCACCTCGTAGGGCCTTCAGCCTATCCGGACCACTCGTCGGGCCTTCGGTATGACTATCATACCCTCCTGGGTTTGTAGTCTATCCAGACCGCCCTGGGTATGTTGGCCTTCAGCACAAAGTAGGACCGCCTCAACCCAAACCCCCAATCAAACAAACATGTGCACATACATATCATACGCTAGCATATATAACGATCAACCGATCTAATAGATCAAATAGCATAGAAACATCCTATAACCACGATACCGACCTAACCAGGTCACTAACACATGTACAGATAATCATACGGATCTAACAGATCACATAGCATAGCAACATCCTAAAACCAGGATACCGACCTAACCAGGTCACTAACATATATACAAATACAGATCTAACAGATCACATAGCATAGCAACATCGTAAAACCATGATGCAATCATAAAGGGTCGGCCTTGGTACCGTAGACCCTGTTGATATAGTGAGGAGAACTCACCTCGTACTGTCGACTCGAAGATAAACTCAAGCTCTTGGATTTCCGGTACTACTCCACCACCTAAATGCACCATAGAACCATGCTGGTAAATTTCCAATTTCCCAAAATGTCCCAGTAGTCCAAAAGTCAACCCTTGGTCAAGGTCCAAGTCAACTGTCAAAGTCAACAGTCCATGTTGACCTCAACTCGTCGAGTACAACTAGTCACTCGTCGAGTTCCTTTCATGCTCACCAACTCGCCGAGTCACTTGAATGACTCGTCGAGTTCCTAGTGTCAGTGGCCGTAACTCCTCGGCCAACTTGGCGAGGGAATTTTCCCTTACAACTCGCCGCGTTCATATGTGTCCAAAGGTTGGGAAACCCTAGCCGAACATGTCCCGGAACTGCTCCCAAGTAACAGCTGCTCTCTGCTCATCAGTGTATGACCCTGTCGTTAACCTCCACCAGTCTTTGGCCCCGAGCCTCAGCATGTTCAGCGCGTATCTGACCTTCAGGTCAGTAGGATATGAACATGTGAAGAAGCAACCCTCCACGTCAGATAACCACCTCATAGCTCGAATAGGATCCTGGGTACTGTTCAATGTCGGGGGCTTCGTGTTATCGAAGTCTCGGTACTGGAAGCCCCTACTGACTCCTCCCCCTGCCGCGGTTATAGCTGATGCAGCTGATGCGGCCGCTGTCTCTGCAAGAGCTGCGTAGCGCTCATCAAAGTACTCAACCATGGCGGTCTTAATCGACCCAAACATCTCCGGCAGCTGTGCCCGGAACATAGCAGCAACCTCATCATGAAGGATCTCTCGAATCCTGGCATCCAACTCGTCCGTACCCATCTGCACCACAGTCTCAGGTGTTGTTGGCCCCTCCTGGCCTCCGTCTCCTAATCCTGGTCCTGACCCGGATCCAGTCGTAAAGCGTCTCGTGACCACCATTCTGGAAACATACCAATAAGATATCAGATAACCACATAATGACAGGGAACCAACTCCCAACCAAACCCTAGGGGTTGTGACTTCCTTGCTACGCGTATGGGTCATGTGGTTTCAGTAGTACAGGCCCATACTACCTTCCACACCTACCCATATTTGTCTCAAGTATCATCACAACGCCCTAACCAAATACATAAACATAGCGAGCGCTCAATCTTCACTCCTAGAGGAATGCTAAATATCTCATAACTGGCCTCCCGGCCTCACACAACCCACCCATCCATGAAACTTCCACCAACCCTGAAGCACTAGTATATGCTAGCCATACATAACGCTGGACCCTATAGAATTTCGAATATCCAATCCTACCCTAAGCTCCCAATCAACAAGAACAGCACGTAAGGCCAAATCAAACATTCTCAAGCTATAAGATCTTAATTATGTATAACTGTGGTGCAATCACTAAGCAACTACAGTAATGATGTCAATCTCATATAAAGGAAACCCTAGGCTAGCAGGCATCATGTAATCAGGCAATTCTATCATGAAATTCCTGAAGATCCCTAGCCTAGCACTAGCATGCTGTTCTAACATATCACATAATCAAATAACTGTATGGTATTTTAGGGTCTACTTACTGGCTTTGGCTGATCGTACACCCTGCATCCTCCTTTACTTATTTTGAAAACCATTTGAAAATCATTTTGACAATCTTTTCCTTGATTTGAGACTGGAGTCACACGAGTGTTCCTCCAATTCACTCAAACCAAGGCTCTGATACCAACTTGTAACACCCAAAAATTCAAGCCAATTTAAAACTTTCAAATATTTAAAACCAATAGTTATTACAAATTTGTTTTCAAAATAATCTAATACCAGAGTTCATCCTAGGAACATAAATAAAACATGAGGAGCTGTACGATCACGCCTTTGCCTTGCCGCGATCCCCTGATGTACCTGAAACGATAAACTGAAACTGTAAGCCCGAGGCTTAGTGAGTTACCCCCAAAATACCAACCTCATAACCATAATCATATCATATAAACAAACATAGAACAGCTTGCATGATGAGCCTTCAGCCTGACTGGACCGCCTCGCCGGCCTTCAGTCTATCTGGACCGCTCTCCGAGCCTTCGGCACGTCTAGACCGCCTCGTAGGGCCTTCAGCCTATCCGGACCGCTCGCCGGGCCTTCGGTCTGACTATCATACCCTCCTGGGTTTGTAGTCTATCCATACTGCCCTGGGTATGTTGGCCTTTAGCACAAAGCAGGACTGTCTCAACCCAAACCCCCAATCAAACAAACATGTGCACATACATATCATACGCTAGCATATATAACGGTCAACCGATCTAACAGATCAAATAGCATAGAAACATCCTATAACCAGGATACCGACCTAACCAGGTCACTAACATATGTACAGATAATCATACGGATCTAACAGATCACATAGCATAGCAACATCCTAAAACCAGGATACCGACCTAACCAGGTCACTAACATATATACAGATAATCATACAGTTCTAACAGATCGTATAGCATAGCAACATCGTAAAACCATGATGAAATCATAAAGGGTCGGCCTTGGTGCCGTAGACCCTATTGATATAGTGAGGAGAACTCACCTCGTACTGTCGACTCGAAGATAAACTCAAGCTCTTGGATTTCCGGTACTACTCCACCACCTAAATGCACCATAGAACCATGCTGGTAAATTTCCAATTTCCCAAAATGTCCCAGAAGTGCAAAAGTCAACCCTTGGTCAAGGTCCAAGTCAACTGTCAAAGTCAACAGTCCATGTTGACCTCAACTCGTCGAGTACAACGAGTCACTCGCCGAGTTCCTTTCATGCTCACCAACTCACCGAGTCACTTGAATGACTCGTCGAGTTCCTAGTGTCAGTGATCGTAACTCCTCGGCCAACTTGGCGAGTTTTCCCTTACAACTCGCCGCGTTCATACGTGTCCAAAGGTTGGGAAACCCTAGCCGACCCGCCGAGTCTCTCATCTGACTCGCCGAGCCCACAGCAATCTTCATCGGACTCGCCGAGTTGTTCATCCAACTCGTCGAGTTCGATGACCATCTTCATATGACTCGCCGAGTCGACCTTGCGACTCGCCGAGTCCCTTCAGTCCTTCATCTATACAGATGCTTTTTAAGCCATGCAAAGCCTCCAAACTACAGATCTAAGCTCCTAGGGTATGTTTATCACGTAAAGTTGCAAACTTTACGTGCATGCAAGATGAAAATGGCCCAAAACAAGCTAAAGGAGTGGCTTAGGGCAAGGGAAAGGCCATAGCTCAACAAAGACCGGAACTTTATGATAAAGAGGGGCTGAAGGAGTCCATATATGAGGTTGCAACCTCAGATCTCGACCCAAATCGGAGAACCACTACAAAAACCCTAAAATCCCAACCCATAAATGAACAGATCTAACTAAGAGAGAGCCAAGGTAACAACTTGTTACCTCCAAAATGATACCAAGACAAGGAAGAATCCGGATCTACAACAGCCCCTTGCTCCAAACTTCTTGAACTCCAAGCTTTTACTCCAAGGATCCCTCTTCCAAGCTAAAGAGCACACAATTTATAAAGAGAAACCACTAATTAGGGTTTCTGAACTCAAGGGAGGCAGTAAGAGAGGCTAAGGGAAATAAGTGGTCCTTAAATAGGGTGCAAACCCCCGAAATTTAGGGTTTCATCTGCCAGCTCCTACTCGTCGAGTCCCTTCTTGGACTCGGCGAGTAGGTCACTAAAACACGCGGGCCACCCCGCTGCTACTCGACGAGTAGGGCAACCAACTCGTCGAGTAGACCTTAATACAAGAAATTATTATAAAATCGGTACCTAAGAATAGGGGCGTTACAGATCCACACGTTGAATCAGCTACAGTGTCCTGTTTGGAACTTTTCCATGTAACTGCTCCTCCATTTATGGTAAATATCCAACCCGACTGAGAGCGGAAATTATCTTTGTCGGTCTGAAAGTTGGCATCACTATAACCTGTCACTCTCAAGTCATCACTCCCACCTAGGGTAAGGACCCAGTCCTTAGTCCTCCGCAGGTACTTAAGAATGTTCTTTATTGCTATCTAGTGAGTTCTACCAGGATTCCCTTGATATCGACTAACCATGCTCAAGGCAAAAGCCACATCAGGGTGAGTACATGTCATAGAATACTTGATCGAGCCAACGGCGGAAGCATACGGTACTCGACTCATTTCTGCTATTTCAGCATCGGTACTCGGACTCTGAGTCGTACTCAGTTTGATATTGCTCTGTATAAGCAATTCTCCTTTCTTGGAATTCTCCATGTTGAAACGTTTCAACACCTTGTCCAAGTAGGTACTGTGACTAAGTCATATTAGTCTTTTACTCCTATTTATCAATATCCTTATCCCTAGAATGTAAGCAGCTTCCTCGAGTCCTTCATAGAGAATCATTTCCCAAGCCAGGACTTAACTTCCTGCAAGGCTGGAACGTCGTTTCCTATGAGTAGTATGTCATCCACATACAATACCAGAAAGCTAACTATACTCCCACTAGCCTTGACATATATACGCAGGACTCATCCTCGCTTCTCGAAAAACCAAACTCTTTGACTTTCTCATCGAAACAAAGATTCCATCTGCGAGATACTTTCTTTAATCCATAAATGGGTTTCTCAAGCTTACACACTCTATTAGCGTACTTCGCATATACAAAACCCTCTGGCTGACTCATGTAAATATCTTGAGCCAACTTCCCATTAAGGAAAGCAGTTTTGACATCCATCTACCATATCTCATAATTATGAAACGCAACTATGGCTAGCATAACCCTTATAGACTTGATCTTCGCTACTGGTGAGAAGGTCTCTTCATAGTCAACTCCAGGAGTTTGAGTAAATCCCTTTGCAACCAATTGCACCTTTAATGTGTGTACTTTCCCATCCATGTCGGTCTTCTTCTTGAAGATCTTTTTGCACCCGACCGTCTTACGACCTGGTACATTGTCAACCAAGTTCCAAACTTGATTGTCATACATAGACTAAATCTCGCTGTCCATTACCTCTTTCCACTTCACAGACTCTTGTCCCGCCATGGCTTCGTTGTAGTTGTTAGGTTCATCCAAATTTATCAGTGTGCTATCACTGATAACCGTATCACCTTCACTTGTTATATGAAAACCATATAACACAGGTGGAACACTAACTCTACTGGAACGTATCAGAGGTAAGGACTGTTCAACTGGTTTAACAGGAGTCTCATCCTCAGGTTGAGTGCTAGTGTTAGAGGTTCCTTCATCGCTTGACTCTTGAAGCTCTTCAAGGTCAATTTGTCTCCCACTATCCTCTTGGCATATGAGTTCTCTTTCACGAAAGACACCCCTTCGTGCTACGAAGACCACGTTCTCACTAGGTCTATAGAACAAATATCCAAAGGATTTTTGTGGGTAGGCGATGAAAATACAACGCTCACTACGAGGATCGAGCTTGTCGTGAGTTTCTCGTCTTACGAAAGCCTCGCAACCCCAAACATTGATATGTGTTAACGAGGGAACCTTCCCTGTCCACATATCATGAGGTGTTTTGGCAACCTTCTTAGTTGGGACTAGATTAAGGATATGGGCAGCAGTCTCTAAGGAATACCCCTAGAATAAGACAGGTAACGAAGCTCGACTCATCATGGAACGAACCATATCCAACAAGGTTCGATTGCGCCTCTCAGCCACACCATTTAGCTGCGGTGTCCTAGGTGGCGTCAATTATGAAACAATTACACATTCCTTAATATAGTCGTGGAACTCAATACTAAGATACTCACCACCTCGATCGGATCGGATCATCTTGATCTTCCTGCCCAATTGATTCTCCACTTCCTGCTTAAACTCTTTGAACTTTTCAAAGATTTCCGACTTGTGCTTGATTAAGTAGATATATCCATATCTGTTGTAATCGTCGGTATAGGTTACATAGAAGTGGTTAGCATCCCTTGTGGCGGATTTGAAGGGCCCCCACACATCGGTGTGTATGAGATCCACCAAACCCTCACCTCTTTCACAACTACCAGTGAAAGGTGACTTGGTTATCTTTCCAAGCAAACAAGATTCGCACGTGTCATCCAACTTTAATTCAAATGACTCCAACACTCCATCCTTTTGGAGTTGGGCTATGCGCTTCTTGTTGACATATCCAAGACGACAATGCCACAAGCATGCTTTGTCCAAACCATTGGACGAATAAATATGCAATACATTATTTCCTAAGTTGTCTACAACCATCACAGTTTCATATATACCATTACAAGGCAATGCTTCAAAATAAAATTTATCATTATAAAAAGCATTAATAGAACCAATTTCATTGTTAAATGAAAATCTAAAACCTTGTTTATGCAAACCATGAAAAGAAATAATGTTTCTCGCCATATCTGACGAGTAGCAACAATTTTTCAAATCTAGCCCTAACCCATTACTAAGCAATAAACAATAAACTCCAATCTTAGTGACATGCAACACTTTCCTATTCCCCATGATCAAGTTCATCTTCTCGTGCTCCACATCCCTACTTCTTTTTAGACCCTGTAAATCAGAACAAATGTGAAAACCACATCCTGTATCAACGACCCAAGAACTAGCATGCGATGAGTTGTTAGATTGAATAGTGTAAATACATGTGAAGGTGGGCTTTATCTTCCCATCCTTAATGTCGTGCAAGTATTTAGGGCAGCTTCGTTTCCAATGCCCTTTTTCATGACAATGGAAGCACTCTGCTTCCTTTGGATTGGATGAGAGAGTAGCAGGACCACCTTTGGACCCACTAGAAGAGGATCCATCACGAGACTTTCCCCTGTGATTCTTTGAAGGAGCTTTCCTTTTCTTCCCTTTACCATGTCCAATCGCCAGGACTGGGGCAGCAGCAGTAGGAGTGGGTACAGCAGACTTCCTTTTTAAACTACTTTCAGCAGTTCACAGAAGGCCTTGAAGCTTGCTTAGAGTGACTTCCTCCTTGTTCATATGATAAGTCATTCGAAACTGATCATAACAAGAAGGTAAAGAGTGTAGGATGATGTCAATAGCCAACTCTTCGTCAAAATTGACATTCAACTTTAACAAGAAGTCCACATATATTTGCATCTTTTGCAAGTGGGCCGTGATGGACTCTGTGACATCCCCATTTTCACGGCCAGAAAAGACCGATTTTGTTTATGCTTTATAAAACTCAGAGTACCCTTTTTAATATAAATGTTGCGGAATTTGTTCCCAGAAAAACATGATAAATATGTTATCAAAGCATTTCCGAAGAAATGTATTTTATTCATTTTAAAACATTGGGATGTCATCGTCAATACAGAAACATAAGCATAAACAGAACTTACATTCATTATCACTAGTGATCTACACCTCTTTAATCTCTCAGTGTAATGTAACTTCATATCGACACCTGTGATACAAATAAACTGAGTGGGTCAGGTTGGGAAACCTGGTGAGTACATAGGGTTTTCAACCAACAATAATATAATTATTATGTTTAATCATCAAACAATCAACCTAATTACCCATCCTCTTTATCTTCTTTACTCTTAAGGATCTACCCTAAGAATCAAATATTTCTCGTTCATTCATTCCTAAGGATCATCCTAAGGAATCGGCACGAAGTCCATCATCACTGAGGTTTAGGCACTAAGTCTGCATAGTCACCAGGATTTATACAACAGGCACTAAGTCCGCATAGTCGCTAGGGTTTTAGGCACTAAGTCTGCATAATCTCCAGGGTTTATACAACAGGCACTAAGTCCGCATAGTCGCCAGGGTTTTGGCACCAAGTCTGCATGATCACCAAGGTTTAGGCACCAAGTCTGCATGATCGCCAGGGTTTAGAGTACACCGGGTGAACACATCGTTCACAACACCTACAGGTTGCGAGCCTGCTAGTGTTCCACTGGACTGTCTAGAATAGTCCGTGGTTGTCATCCATACTCTGCTAGATGACGGGGCCAGCATTTGGGAACAAGGATTCTCACATCGTCCACCTCTCACCCTTACCTCATGGTCTATATCACCTCTCAACTCATCATCCAACTCATATTTCATCTACCCATGTTTTACCCAACATATTATGTAGATATAAATACATATATAGTTAAAATCATATAAAACTTGTATAAAATAGTTCATCCAGCATAGATAGCAAGTATACAGATAATATGCACACATAGCACGTAGTTTATATAAAATACTTCATATCTATGTGTAATATGAAAGTAACTATGCACTCACCTGGTAAGGTGGTGACTCGGTACTCGGACAGCACTTCGTTATCTCAAAACAATTTTCTCTTGACAAAACCTCGTATTAATACCACTAGGGTTTAGTCTAACGTTAACCGCGACTAATTAATAGTCTAGCTATTATTACTATTATATAAGCGTTAAGCAACACTCTTATATAACTCATAATAATAGCCCAAATAATTATTTTAAGGTCCTAATAATGTTACTATAATTAATTAGAAGCTATATTAAAAATAGCGTAGGCGTAGCTCACTTACAGCGGGTTTTCTCGAAAACCGGGCTCCGCCGGAGCAGAGTTTCTGAGCCGAATGGCTCTTTTCTCGGGTCTTCGGGAGCCTCGGGGCTTCCTTCGGGTGCTAGGGGGTTTACCTAGACTTTAGGGGGGTTTTGGGGGCTAGAGAGAGAGTTTAGAGAGAGAAGAAGAAGAAGTTGGAATGGTGTGAAGAATGAGGGAACCCGACAACTCTATTTATAGTCTGGAATCCTGCTCTACTCGTCGATTAGGGGGTCCTACTCGTCGAGTCCATGGCCAGGTGTCATCACCTGGTGGCTTGCCTTGGGGAGAAAGCCTTGGCCCATATTCAGCCACGTCACCCGATTTCGTACAGCACCCTGCCGACTTCTAAACCCCGTAACTTTCGTATACGAGCTCCATTTTAGATGTTCTTTATATCCACACGTAGGTAGAAACAAGATCTATAACTTTCGTTTAGACTCCATCGGCTGATTCTCGACCGATCTTAAATTTAACAGTAGGAGGATATTAGACTGTTAAATGACCACGAAGAATTCGTAACTCCTTCATACGGACTCCGTTTTCGTCTGTCTTTTTATCGTTGAGTTCCTATTAATGAGATCTTCAACTCTCATTTAGGTTGCGTAGGCCAAAAACCGCTCGAACTAAAATTCGAGTTTTGGGTCGTGCACTGCTATGCCAAATCTTAGAAAATTCATAACTTCCTCATACGAAGTCAGATTTGGGCGTTCTTTTTTTGTATGTTCTCGGTTTAACGTATACTACAACTTTTGTTTAGATCACTAAGGCTAAAAAGTCCTCTATCGTAAATTCACTATTTACGTTTCCCCCGAAAAACTTCGACGGGCCATAACTTCTTCGTTATAACTCGGATTTCGGCATTCTTTATATGTACGGAACCCTTGAGACATATTATAAAACTCGGTTAAGATTATTTATTCTAAATAATCTTTTTTCGAAAATTCGTTTTCGACCCCTATTATCTCTAAATTGACTAGCCCGGATCTACGGGCGTTACAATTATCTCCCCCTTAGGATGATTACGTTCCGGAATCATCAATGAAATAGGGATCACATGATGACTCCATATGTTATCTCTTCATCCTAAGTAATAACCGTAACTTTGATGTTTCTTCGAACGAGTATCTAACTCTAAGACTTCCTGACTGCAGGCGGTGCCCGATCTTGGACCCGCTCTCTATCTCATGTTAGACTTCCAATCATGATCTTCATGTCACGATCTCGATCTTTATTGGAGACTCCTTATTTAACAAACTTGAGATAAGTTTCTTCCTTTGATTATCATAATAGACCGATGGGTCATGTTCTAATGACCTATCATCGTATGATGCATTGCTTGGACTCAGGTCTTTTAGAGTCAAATTCCAGAACAGACTATACCTTCCTTCATATCTTAAATGGTAGCATTTCTAGATACAAGCAACTATCGCGATACCTCTACCGATCGCTTTGATTTATCTTTTATTTCAATCTTCCGGCTTAAGTCAGATGTTACATCAAACTTGGTTCTCCGAACCATGTAACATACTCCTCGTAGTCGGACTCAATTCGATGTGACAACTAGGGTCGGAATAACAACAATCTTCTTAGTCATTACCGAAACGATGGTAACGACATACTTGAATAAAACAGTATCAATTACTAGCTTCTTGGTAACCTTGTGACTTTCCCTGATCCAAGTGCGAGTCATGTGCTTCCGGTAGTATAGGCCTCTACTACCATTCACACATACTCATACTCGTCCCAAGTATTGTCTCACAGTTCTCCAAGTTATTACCACAAAAACAATTTTAACACATACAAATGTGTCCAAACAATCACATAATTTTCCCTAGACTCTACTAGGACTTCTTCCATGCGTATCTTCAATCATCAATTCTGATTCAACTTGGTTGGAGATGGAAATGTCAGACGATGGGATAACTTCATGGATTATACAAAAAATCTTTCTTTCTGCTAATCGAAAGTGTACTTCTCCTGTACTAGACGTATTATTTCTTAGACGCGTTCTAAAGGCAAGATATCACTCTTACGATATCTTCCGATAGGTATCATTCACTATCGTAAGCCTTCTCATTTCCTCCATTTTCTCAATTCACTACGAGTCTTCACCATGATGTTCTGCACACCAAAGCAGGTGTTCGGTGTATCGAGACGAGAATATAGATAGAGGAATATTTAGGCGCGTATTCCTCCTTATTACTCCGAAAAGTTACATGTCAGTTCTAACACCGTAATTAAACGTTTAGAAATCTGAACACATAAAATTTCCAGATCCAGTCGGAAACAAACCATAGATCCGATCAAACGATAACATCATAAAGCATATAAGGCAGCATAAATCACTTAGCACATAAAAGCAATTTAGTCATCTTCCCTAAATAAGCTAGTGTTTGTGTCTATTCAGGTGTACTTCCTAAAATATATTAGACACACTCCTCACGATCATCGCTTAGCATTTTAAGTTTATGTCTAGAAATAAATCCTTATTCCTAGTTCGCTTAAACTAATGCTCTGATACCAACTGTGACATCCCCATTTTCACGGCCACAAAAGACCAATTTTGTTTATGCTTTATAAAAATCAGAGTACCCTTTTTAATAAAAACGTTGCGGAATTTGTTCCCAGAAAAACATGATAAATACGTTATCAAAGCATTTCCGAAGAAATGTATTTTATTCATTTTAAAACATTGGGATGTCATCGTCAATACAGAAACATAAGCATAAACAGAACTTACATTCATTATCACTAGTGATCTAAACCTCTTTAATCTCTCAGTGTAATGTAACTTCATATCGACACCTGTGATACAAATAAACTGAGTGGGTCAGGTTGGGAAACCTGGTGAGTACATAGGGTTTTCAACCAACAATAATATAATTATTATGTTTAATCATCAAACAATCAACCCAATTACCCATCCCCTTTATCTTCTTTACTCTTAAGGATCTACCCTAAGAATCAAATATTTCTCGTTCATTCATTCCTAAGGAACATCCTAAGGAATCGGCACGAAGTCCATCATCACTAGGGTTTAGGCACTAAGTCTGCATAGTCACCAGGATTTATACAACAGACACTAAGTCCGCATAGTCGCCAGGGTTTTAGGCACTAAGTCTGTATAATCTCCAGGGTTTATACAACAGGCACTAAGTCCGCATAGTCGCCAGGGTTTTGGCACCAAGTCTGCATGATCACCAAGGTTTAGGCACCAAGTCTGCATGATCGCTAGGGTTTAGAGTACATCGGGTGAAAACATCGTTCACAACACCTACAGGTTGCGAGCCTGCTAGTGTTCCACTGGACTGTCTAGAATAGTCTGTGGTTGTCATCCATACTCTGATAGGTTGCGTAGGCCAAAAAACAGCTCGAACTAAAATTAGAGTTTCGGGTCGTGCACTGCTATGCCAAATCTTAGAAAATTCATAACTTCCTCATACGAAGTCAGATTTGGGCGTTCTTTTTTTGTATGTTCTTGGTTTAACGTATACTACAACTTTTGTTTAGATAACTAAGGCTAAAAAGTCCTCTATCGTAAATTCACTATTTACGTTTCCCGGTGCCGTGTCGGTTTTGCCGAAAAACTTCGACGTGCCATAACTTCTTCGTTATAACTCGGATTTCGGCGTTCTTTATATGTACGGAACCCTTGAGACATATTCTAAAACTCGTTTAAGATTATTTATTCTAAATAATCTTTTGTCGAAAAGTCGTTTTCGACCCCTATTATCTCTAAATTGACTAGCCCGGATCTACGGGGGTTACAGACTCTCCATCCTTCATTTTTGTTGTTATCATGAAGGCAATGATTTCAAACTTTTCTTGTCGAGCACTCTGATGGTACCTTTCCATCAAGTCTTGGTGCATCTCGAAAGGCCAGAAGTCCTCGTAGGACTTCTGAAGCTCAAAAGTCATAGTGGCTAGCATGATGCACGACACCTTTGTCGCGTCCTTCTCATGAGCCCTATACTCAGCCAGTTGCTCAGGAGTAGCAGTTTCTTCATCAATCTCCTTTATCTCTTTGTCGAGGACATATTCCTTTTCCTCGTATCGAATGGCCATGCGAATGTTTCGAATCCAGTCATTGAAATGTGACCCATCGAAAATGACCCTCCCACATAAGTTCATGAGGGAGAAAGAGCCGGAAGCATTTGAGTTTGAAGCGTTGTTTGAAGTAGACATCTGAAAAGAAGGACAAGTTTCAGTAGATAAAAATTCCTTAATATAACACTCAAATGAAATATTAAGGCTAGGACCCAAACACAATAATTCACAACTTAGAAAAGGGATGTCGTAATCTAATTGCAAATTATTTGAAGGGAGGTAAATGACGATTTACCAATTTTCACCACCCAAAACCAAAATTTAAAAGAATTAAGTTTTATGAAAATCCTAGATCTTTGAGATTTATTGAACCTTTCAATGGCATGTGTAATCTCGATTATGCCCTTCAAATTTGTGACTGTGATACCGAGGATCACAAAGATGTGAATAACCATGCAAATATAAGTGGTACTCTCGATGTCATTTATCACCTAATCAATGTGCCGGTGAACCACACACGCTCCATTAATCTATGACAAACATCGAGCTACCCTTTTCCACCCTTGTTAGTCCAAATTAGTGTGTTGGTAAACCACACACGCTCCACTAACGACTTGTCAAGGTGCAAAGTGCAATTTCATGGAATAGCACCACTTTCACATTTTTCCTAAAGTAACTAAGATTGGGAATTTAGAAAATCATTTAGTTACTTCTTAAAATTATCATTATAATTTTTAATGAGAGTTAATGTCCTATCCTACCCGTTCGGCTAACGACCCTCCACTAGTCAAGGAAGCGGTGGGTGAGAGTGGACACCCATTCAATCGCCATTTCATAGGCAATTTCCTTATACCCCCCTTATAGACCAGCTTCGTGAATGAGGCCTACTAACGGTAAGACTGACTGTCTTATACATATATATATATATATATATATATATATATATATATATATATATATATATTAGTATTAAGCTTTTAATGTTATAATAGTATAAGGGTTGAATTTTACACTTTTAAAACTCTAGGGTTTAGAATTTAAATATTTCAAAAATAAAACCTTTTAATCAATTTTTAAATTCCAAAACTTGAGGGCAAGTTTTGAAACTTTTCAAAACTTCTTGAATCAATTTGAAAACAATTAAATTAATAATATAATTAACTATATCACAAAATTGACCTAATCTAATTTCATATAGCAAGATGATTCAAATCAAATTCTACAAATAATTAGTTTTTCTCAAAATCAAGTAATTATCCTAAAATTTGACAATCATCATGCAATTGGATGAGGATAATGATTACCTTATCAGAAAAATCGAATTTTATCAGTCAAAATAGTTTGTGGTAATGATCCTAATCCAAATCTAGCCAAAAACTCGAAAAATCTGCCAACAGATGATCCAACTCGTCGAGTTCATGGCATGGACTCGTCGAGTTCCCTCATGGGACTCGTCGAGTCCAGTAGTCAGAGGCCAAAATTGAAAATTTTCCAACTTTGAAAACAATACAATTGCATCAATATAACAGAAAACACCCTAGGCTCTGATACCACTGATGGGTTTTGAGCACTATAACGATCCTATGGTGCACATACAACCCTAAATGCTTTGAATCTAAGTTTTCTCAAGTTATACATGCAATTTCATTTTATCCAAAGCATAAACCCTAACTAGCATACAATTTTGAGATTTACAACATAAAAAAAGTTACATGAATACCTCTTGTTGTAGCTTGTAGAACTTGGCCTTTCAAGAGCTTAGTACCTCAAATGTGATACCTCAAATAAGTCACAAACACCAAAAACAAAAGGAGGCTTATAAGGGAGAGGTTAGGAAGCACCAAAATCGGCTAGGGTTTCACCTTGGAATAGAATGGCCGATTTTGGGAAGGCTAGGGGTTCAATTTATAGTGTGGAATCCTTAGGGTTTCTTACATAAAACCCTAATTTACTTAAGCCTTTAAGTATTCCAATAATCTATAGTTGTTACGTAATCGAGTGAGAATTATAGAATCAGAGTAATATCAAAGGATGAACATAAGATCAAAATATAATATGTATTGCTCGATTTATGCTTTCAAAGAGTACAGAGTGTTTAGACAATTACAGAGAAGTTCTTATCTAACTCTAGTACTGATCACCTATTTATAGGGAACAGAAAGCATACAAAAAATATAAGGGTATAAACATGATAAGCTTCGACACTAAAGTACCCTTATAATAAAGTTACAAACTAACGAAACTATCCTTTAGACCTTCGACACCTCACAACTAACTTCGACATCAACATTCTACCCCTTTGTGAAAAGTGTCGAACCTAGGTCATCAACATCTGGTTTGCTTGATGCATTGAACTTCGAATCTCAGCATACCAATTCATTACCTTCTTTAATTCGGCCGTATCTGCATCATTGTTCTTCTTACAATGATTCATACGAACCATCAAGTTCATATACTGTGCAGTAGTATATCTTTCAACATAGCATGCTTGGAATAAAAACTTTGTCTTCCTTCCCTTCTTGCTTTACCAACAAAGATTATTCCAAGAGGCTTCAAACAAATTTCTCCATCATCATAAGGCTGTAAATCAGCTTTACTCTTCAAAAATGATTGAGGTACAGTAATCTCTTTACCCATAGTCAAAGCTAATTCGACATCTGTCAAAGCTAAACAATCGTAATAATTGTCGATGAATAGCTTGATATGAGCAAGACCCAGCAGATACTCTTCTTTGCTTGAACCCTGAAGTTTCTTTTCATTATTGACCTTGAGAATCTTCGCAATAGTTATTAAGTCATTCAGATTCATAAGAGGAAAGCCATCAACAGAGAAGTTGAAGTTGGTTTTGTTTGCTCTGACCACATGATATCGAAAAATTTGAAGTACATCCTCGAAAAGAACATCTTTGGAGATACTCAAAACTCGAACTATCGTTATATGTGACCAAACTTCTTCTTCTTCTTTCCCAAGTACTGCATGAAATCGAAGTTTTAGTTTCTTGAACTCTTCCTTATCATCGAACTTCTCAACAATCTGATATTGTGAAGTAATATACATCATCTTGTTGATAGGAAAATCCAACTGATTCATATCCAAATTCTCAGTTGCATAACTCTTCTTTTTTTCTCAAAAGCATGCATCTCTCCATGTACTACCATAACTTCAATGTTCTCATAGCTATGTAGTTTCCTTGGATCACCTTTGTTCAACCTTGGAGGATCATTTTGAGGAAGCCTGAGAATACTTTGAATATGACGTTGTTTTTCCATTTCAGCTTCAATAGCTGCTTTTCTTTCTTCCTTCGACGGTTCAATACTAACACCTTTCCCTTTTCCTTTATCTACTTCAGTAGATGTAGGTTTCGACGAAGAACTAGAACCACCAATAGCAATCCCTTTTGTCAAAGGTCTTGTTGTTGTTGTTGTCGAAATAATTGGAACAGTCTTCTTTGGCAAAGTTGTTGGAATTTGAGTAGTCAGGACTCTTCCTATAACTTTTGCATCTCCACTTGTCTTACCAGATGCTCCTTCACCTTTGCTTACACCAACAACTTTTCTTTCTCCCCCTTGCACCCCTGTGACAACAGGTGGGGCATCCATTGGTAGTAAGTTCAAGAGTTTCGAAACTGGAGCCAATTCAGAATGAATGGTCGAGTCAAGCAATCGAAACTTCTGAGTTAAAAACTCAGGAGTGAACAGTGATGAAGAACTAGACTTCGAAAGCATGACTTTCAATTCAACCAAAAGGGAATCAATCTTCCCAAAGTTCTTTGACTCGACCTCAGCATGTGCATCCATCTTCTGAAGCATCGAATCGTAACTCATAGCAATTTGTGTTACTGCACCAGCTATAATATCTACCTTCTCGAGAATAAAAGAGTAGTTGTTTGTAAAATCCTTTATCTCCTTTTCAACATTTGATCTTAATTCTTCAATCTTTCTATTGACATCTTCTCGAACAGTTTTTACGTCTTGAACAAAAAGAACATGTCTTTGCTTGGAAACTGCTTTCAAGTCTTTCAATTCGCCAATAAAGGTCTCAGATTGAACCTTGACCCTTAACTCGTTATTCTTGTCAGACTGATCAATTTTGTTGAGAAGACGAAGCTCTTGAGCTTTCAGCATAACATCTACTTCGATACCAGACACCGAATGTTTGCCCCCTGCATCAACTTGTAGTTGAAGTAAAGAGTTGAGCTTTTTGTTTAAGATCTTGAACTGTCTCCCAGACATGAGCATATTGTCGGGAATATTCTCCTCTTCAGGATCAAACTCAATATCAGCAAAGGAACCTACAAACCCTCCATCATATGTTTCATCGTCATGAACTATTTTGGGTTCTTCGGTGGATTGAGATGGGAATAAGGATGTAATGGGTTGTTGCATAATGGTGTCGAAAGTAGGTGAATGTGTGGTTGTAGGTAATGTAGTAGGAATAGCAATATGAAATGGAGGTAAGGAAACTGTAGGATCAACACCAAAAGTTTCAAAAGTAGAGGAAACAATAATAGACGAATTACCTTGGGCTTCATTTGTCGATACTCCATCACCCTTGTTGACATTTGCATCCATATCAGATACGTTTGCAGTGATACCCGAAGTTCGAACCTCCCCATGAAATGATTATGTATTTGAAACTTCGGGTGGTATGAGAGTTGTCTGCTTAGGAGTAGAAATCTTTGGTTGTTCACCTTGATTGATGGTTGTGTCCACTATAGAAGTTTCCACAATGCCATCAGGATTTCCAGTCTCCTCAAAAGTAGACTTAACTGGATAATCCCTCACATGTGAAGAATTGCCCGTCTGATCATTTATCAATGGAGATTCAGGTACAACTTCATCATCCATTGAGTCTTCTTGCAAAATGAGCTTCCTCTGCTTCTTCTGTTTCTTGGATATTTTCTTGGCCATATCCTTTGCTCTCCTTTTCTTTGTTTGTGGAGAAACAGGTGTGGGTATTTCGCAAATTACAACACCCTTTCGACCCAATTGACGCTTTCGAATAAAGGATGGCAAAAAACTTTCGGATCTTTCAGGAGAATGGCGAGGTTTGTGAGCCATTTTCTTGAGTCTCTTCAATACTCCCGATTTCGAAGGTACCACCTCCTTCGAAGGAATAATAACTTCTTGAACTATAGGCTTTGATCTTTTCTGCGAAGATTTTGCTCCTACAACAACTTTCTTTGGAGACTCAGCTACAACCGAACAGTTTCTGAGCTTCCTTCTTAGATCCTCTTCACTTCTTTGAAGCACCTTCAGTTGTGTTTGGTAGTAAAACTTCAGTTTCAATCGATGTATTGATTTGTTGCAAATAATGCCCTAATACATGACTCATCGGATCTACCTTTTTCAACATCGAATTTGGAATGCGAGCCACAGTTTGAAAGATATCAACATCGCCTTCAACTGTCTTGGGAAATTGATACAAAGCAAACCCAACAGTTTCTTCGTTTTCAGGCACTTGAATACCCTCTTTGTTATAAACGAACTGAAGTATGAGACTCCAGTACCTAGCACAAGAAATTCCATCCTTGGCATTAGTATTCCCAATACTCTTCACAAATTCGTCCCACAGTTGAGTAGCATAATCTACTTGTAATTCGTAATAGATTCCAGCCACCATTGCGTAGACTTCTAAACGAGCTTTATCTAACACCACACTTCGTCCTGTTAAACACCGAAGATAGATTCCAAATAGAAAATTACAAATACAAGGCAACCATGATATCTTGAATTCGTTAATCTTGGTGAGAGTAGGTTGATAACCCATCTCAGTGAACATGTGAATCACCTGTTCATTCGTAACCTTGTAAAACGGTTCAGAATTGGGAATGTTCAAAATTTGGGCAAATAGTTTCTTTGACCGTCTAAACTTCTTATCATTCACCAGTTGGAAAGTGACAATCATCATTGTTTTGTTGTATGTTGTTGTAGACCCAGCCAGAGATAACCAAGAAAGAGGAACATCAAACGAATTGAACATGGTCGTTGATAAAATAGAACTCTTGAGGGCAACGATGAGCATCTTTAAATCCTCTGGATAAACTCTTTCATCACCTTGAACTTGGTAGTTTGTGCTTTGAATCTTCATAAGTGTTTGAGACGATACATCGTCAGTGGTTTGCGATTGATGAGCAGTCATTGTTAGGGTTTTGGAAAGAACTTTGAAGAACAGAGAGAATAAAATCACAAATCGTCTGAGAATCGTATTGTGAGCGTAAAGTTGGAATAAAATCCCCAATTCCCTTTTTATATGTAGACACAATTTGAATTCCAAACGGTTGTCATTAATAGCATGCCACGTTTTCCTTGAAAGTTGTACCCGTAGCCGTAAAGCACGCTATGTCAGGAAAAGTGATGAGTACTTTTTCCTAGAAAATCGCAAAGCAACCAAACCGTCACATCAAACGTCGTTTCGAAAGTACCCCGTGGATAAGTATCAAAACTTCGGCATGGAGGTTGAGCTCTTCCACTTTTGGGTTTAAAAGCGAAGTCGTGTGCCAGACTTGCGAAATCATCAGCCTGAGTTGGTATTACTCAGAACCTCAAGGATTTCGTGAGTGCAATGTGTGACAAGGAAAAAGATGAGAAACAAATTAAAAAAATTTGATTCTGTGATGTCGAAAATAAAATTTCGACACAAAGGCAGTTAGATCCAAGGAAAAGATCGCTTCGCTAATTATCAAGAGAGATAATCAACAGCTTGTGCGGTTTCCCGTGAAATACAATCGAATGCTTGTTAAGAAGTATCCAATGGCATCTTTTTATATGGCTACATGGGTTGGTTTTGAGATTTCATTACATATCACATCTAAACATAAGAGTGATAAATTGTAAATGAAAATACTTGTTTGACCAGTGTAGTCAGGGACAAGTATGGCTTGGAAAAATATTTGAAGTAACGAAAAACCAGATAGATACTCACACGGAAATCATATTCCATAAAACAAAAGTATGTCTGGATCTTGTTTCGTAAAAATGTCATGGATTTCGAACATTTTAGCAAGACCACGCAAAAAGAAAGAATATGATTTGAAGTATCGAAAAGTGATACTGAAACAAAAGTTTCGTTAAAATCTGGAACAAAGTTCCCCGTCAATTCATTTATGAGTTCGAAAGTTTGGGTTTCACTTCCATCACGATCTCATGATGTCAAATCATAAACACAGAGTTTTGATATGTCTAGATCCTGATTGGTTTACACCAGATATCTCGTGGACATATGTCATTGTGTGTGAACGTGAAAGAACTTTTGGATGAAAAGGGTTGGGTTTAAGAATCGAATGTACCTCTGCTATGATTGGACCAAGCAGTAAACTCTTAACTCAAATGAGAAGAGTAAGGTAGCTCAGTAACGAATGTGAATATAGCATGATTGGGAAGGAATCCTCAGGATGAGAAAACCATTAAGGCTTCGAAACACATTGCATTATGGAGGCTTGGGTCGACATGTTGCAGCATGCTTCTAGGGACATCCTAACTAGGACAAAGTTTCGAAAATATACCTTTCCCTCAAGCAGCAAGCATGAACCACCAAAAATCCTCGCTAAAATCTGTACTAGTAAAATTTATCAAAACACAAAAATATTTTTGGATTTTTGAATTGCTGAATGAAAATAACAAAAATAACGAAAAATCTTTTTGAAATTTTTGATTTTTGATAAAGAAAGACAAAAATGAAAATATTTTTGTTGTTTTTTATTTTTGATAACAAAAATGAAAACCTTTTTCGTGTTTTTGATTTTTGATAACGAAAAAAATAACAAACATTATAATAATTGTACCTGACTAAAGAAAATTTGTAACATAGAAAAAGTAACGAAGATATTTATCAAACCGTTGTGCATAATGTCGAAAGCGAAGCATGTTGAAGCGTTGACTATGAACAGTAACCGTTGAATCATGAACAATAACCGCTGAATCATGAACAGTAACCTTTGAATCGACATCTTTTCTCCATTTTTGCTTGTCATTCTAACGAAGGTTGTCCAGGAACAGAATTCGCATTCATCATTCCTAAGCCATTTAGAATTCTTACGAAATATTTTTCATCCAAGGGTTTTGTAAAGATATCAGCAAGCTGATCAGTGGTCTTTACAAAATGAAATTCTATGTTTCCATCTTCAACGTGATCTTTTATAAAATAGTAACGAAGAGCAATGTGTTTGGTTTTCGAATGTTGAACAGGGTTACGGCAGATGCGAATGGCACTTTGTGAGTCACAATACAACGAAATTTTCTTCATGTTGATTGCATAATCACACAGTTCACTTTGTATCCATATGGTTTGTGAATTGCAAGCTACAACAGCAACATATTCTACTTATGCTATGGAAATCAAAACACATGTTTGCTTTTTTGATTGCCTGCTTACTAACTTCCCATCCAATAGTTGACATCCACCACTTGTTCTTTTTTGATCAAGATTACAACATCCCAAATCAGCATCTGAGAATGTTTGTATGAAAAAGCCTGTCTTCGAAGGATACCACAGTCCTAACGAAGTTGTTCCTTTGAGATAACGAAATATATTCTTGATAGCAGTTAGATGAGGTTCCTTGGGATTCGATTGGTACCTAGCACAATTGCACACAGAAAATATAATATCAGGTCGACTTTCCGTGAAGTAAAGTAACGAACCTATCATGCTTCGATACAATGTGAGGTCAACAGCTGGTGTATCCAATGATGGACTAAGCCTAGTTCCAATAGCCATCGGTACACTCAGCTTTGTGCTATTCGTCATTCCGAACTTTTATAGCAGATTTCTTGTATATTTCTCTTGATTGATGAATATGCCTTCTCTGCTCTGACGAATGTTTAATCCCAGAAAATTGTTTATCTTCCCCATCATACTCATCTCAATTTGGCTTTTCATCAAATTTTCGATTCTCTTGACAAAGCAGGGTCAGTAGAGCCAAAAATAATATCATCGACATAAATTTGAACAAGCATGAGATGATCCCCAACTTTCTTTCGAAAGAGAGTGGGATCAACTGATCCTTGTTTAAATTTCGATTGCTTTAAGAAATTGGTAAGAGTTGCATACCATGCTCTTGGTGCTTGTTTTAACCCATAAACAGCTTTATCTAAAATATAACAATGATCAGGAAATTCTTCATTAATAAAACCTGGAGGTTGTTCAACGTACACCGTCTCCTCGAGTTCACCATTGAGAAACGCACACTTGACATCCATTTGGTAGACATCAAAATCCTTGTGCGCTGCATAGGCTAAAAGTATCCGAACTGTCTCGAGTCTTGCGACAGGGGCGAAGGTTTCCTCATAGTTTATACCTTCTTGTTGCGAATAACCTTTAACTACAAGCCTAGCTTTGTTTCGAACAATATTACCATCTTTATCAGTTTTATTTTTAAAGATCCATTTTAAGCCCACTACGGAAACATCTTTTGGTTTGGGAATTAATCTCCATACCTTGTTTCTTTCGAATTTAGCAAGCTCAGATTGCATAGAAACAACCCAATCAGGATGTTCCATAGCAGCCTTGACTGATTTTGGTTCATTTTTCGAAATAAAAACATTGAACATGCAAAATTCTTGATGTACATTAAGTACCTCGTTCTTCGCACGAAGTTGAGCTCGTGTTAACACTCTTTCATGAGGATCACCAAGAACTTGTTCCTTTGGATGATTTCGTATCCATTTTTCCAAAGGGGGATATGCAGGATCAAACTTTAATGGTGCATCTTCGAAGGTTTCATCATTCTCTGAACCTGTATTCGAAACATTATCAGTTGAATCATGAAAAATTTCGATTTGAATATTTGAAATATTTGTTTGATTATCATTTTGCTCCCCTCGACAAAATTATCTTCTGGATGCTCCCCCTCAACATCAGTATTCATTCTCCCTCTCTCTCCCTCGAAAGTATGCTCCCCCTCAACATGAGTAGTCGAATTCAAGTGTTCCCCCTCCACTTGATCAGTTTGTAGAACTGACAGAATTTCGTTATTAACTGGAGAATTTGTTGTCGAATGTACATCTGTAATATCCTGACTAATTGTAGAATCATCAGTATGCTTAGATGCTTCAGAAACTCGATTATCATCAGCATGAAGTTTCGCATCTATAGTCCTGTCAGGAACACCAAATATTAAATCATAATCAAAATCTGAAAAATTTATACTTTGAGATTCATCATTTGATTCATTAAGAATTGGCATTTGTCCGAAAGATTTTTCAACTCTTTTAACATGATAGTCATCGAAAGTAAGATTGAACGTTTCTTCAATTTTGCGTGTTCGTTTATTCAACACCCTGTATGCAACCAAATTGTGTGAATAACCCAAAAATATTCCTTCATCAGCCTTAGACTTAAATTTCGAAAGATTATCCTTGAGATTCATAATAAAACACCTGCACCCAAAACCATGAAAAGATTTCACATTAGGTTTACGGTTATTTATGATTTCATAAGGAGTAAGGTTGAAACGACTATGAATAAACAATTTGTTTTGAGTAAAACATGCAGTTGATACTGCTTCAGCCTAAAAGTATTGAGGCATATTCGCATATGTTAGCATTGTTCTTGCCGCTTCGCAGAATGAACGATTTCGCCTTTCGACAACACCATTCTGTTGAGGGGTGTATGGCGAAGAAAAATTAAGCGAAATTCCTTTATCTGTTAAGTATGAATCAAGAACATTGTTCTTAAATTCTGAGCCATTTTCACTCTTGATCTTTCGAACCTTTTTCTTTAAACTTGTTTGAATGTGTTTGATAAAGTTGATCATTACTTGAGCAGTTTCAGATTTTAACCTGAGAAAATATACCCAAGTAAACCGTGAAAAATAATCAACAATAACTAAAATGTACCATTTCTTGTTGAGTGTTTCAACAGTCAATGGTCCACATAGGTCAATACGAAGAAGTTCTAGTGGTTCAACAATCTTCGAATCAATGATAATTGGATAACCTTGTCTATGTTGCTTTCCTTGCTCACAAGTTGCACATAAAGTATCATTATCAAACTTTAAAACAGGTAAACCACGAACAAGATCATTTACCACCAATTTATTGAGATTTCGAAAGTTCAAATGAGAGAGTCTTCGATGCCACATCTAGCTGACATCTGATGAGGCTTTCGAAAGTAAGCATACTGAAGGAACACCAACAATGGGTTTTATGTCGAGAGTGAACATATCGCCTTTTCGTTTGGATTTGAGCAATACTTCTTTTGTGTCAATGTTAGAAATGACACTGCCTTCTTCATTAAACACCACTTGATTACCAGTACCCACAACTAGTTGCAAAACACTAATCAAGTTATGTTGAAGACCTTCGACATACGCTACCCTTTTCATTGTGAACTTTCCATTCGTTACTTTGCCAAAACCTTTGACTTGACACTTGTGATTTTCGCCAAATTTCACTACTCCAACATTCTCTAAATTTCGATAATCACACAATTTGTCTTTTCTTCCAGTCATGTAACGACAGCAACCACTATCAATGTACCATTTGTCATCATATTGCTCGTCACTCAACACCTGCAATCAATGAAAGAATTTAGGTCCCCAAGGTTGTTTGGGTCCTTGGTTATTAGTTTGAAAAACATTCTGAAATGAAGATCCTAAAATCTAATTACGAACTTTAGATTTGAGACTATCAATAACACCAACTTCATTAGTTAAAGGCACGAAAAAGTAAGTATTCTCTGGTTTAGAATTTTCACTGACTTTTGCCTTTAACGTCTTAGTTCATTTCTCAGTAACCTTTTGTTTCGGAATGGCTCTCCATTCTTTGACAGAAGGATTTGATTCTTTAGATGAAGAACTTCCATTTGAAGATTCATTCAAATACTGTTCATACGCAACCTTAATTTGTTGTTCAGAAAACTTTCCTGACTGAAATGATTTCCTTTTCCTTCAAGCCAATGGTTAATGTTCTTCACATCAGATTTGCCTTTTACATACGAAACTTTAGGAACATGTTTCGTAGTTGGATTTGGAAAATGTGGTTGAGTTGGTTTGAAAGGCACATGACTTTTTGCATGTATTTTATCGAACTTTTGATTTGAAAATAATGGTTTCGTCTGAGAAGAAAAACGATTTTGAACATTCGTTGGTTTATTCAAAAATCAATTTTGTCGAGAGAAATGATTTGGTGAAAAATTTCTTTGTTGATTTGAATTGAAATTCCTTGATGATTGATGATTTGTAAATTTATTTCCATTTGATGTTTGAAAATTTTGTTTTGTGTATGTTTTTGACTCTTGTGATTTAGACTTCGAAAAATCATTTCGTGGTTTGTTTGAAGACAAATCTTTTTGTTTTAGAGTGGGATTTTTCTTATTTTCATCTTCCTTTGGAAAAGAAGTCTGAACCATTTTAGACTTTTTCTGTTCAAAAGTTTTGTTTTGCTCAACATTTGATTTCTTTCGTGACTCAATGTTTTGCCAAAAAACTTTCTTTCTTGCTTGTCTTTTTGAAATACCACTTTCTTTCGAAATCTTTTCAATTTGTTCCTTAAACTCTTGAGAATTAATTTTGACATTTTGAGAAACATTATCATCTTTCTTTGAAACAACAGTTGATTTTTCAGATTTCTCAACCCAAACTCGTTGTGGTTTTTGTCTTTGAAAAGTGTAGGAATTCTTTGTTAAGTTGTTTTCTATAGTACTTTGATTTGAGAAAAATCCTTCTTTTGATGCTTTCTTGTTATCTTCTTCAACCAATTTATGCATCTCAGGTTTAATTTTATCACTATTTCCTTTTGTGACAAAAACCTGATTTGGAAAGATAATCTCATCTGTGCATTTGAAATTCGGATACACAACTGTGTTTGTTTCAAGGTAATGAGAACCTTTTTCCTTCATAATTGTGTCAAATTTCTCTGTGTCGTCAAAAACTTGAACAACTACAACCCTTGGAATTTCCTTTGGAACGTCATCATTTTTTGTGTTGATTTTCGACACATCATCACTATCAGTTTGACTATCTTCGACAGTCACATTATTATGATCATGAACTTTCGAAGTTGAAGGTTTGTCAATGTCAATTTTAACAGGAGAATCATTACAGTTTTCTTTGCCTTTAGCCATTGAAGTGACATTTATGACGGACAACTGAGAACAATCAATAACTTCCGCCTCTTCATTTTCACTAATATCATCAGAATCATCTTCAATATCAACAAAATTAGATTGAGGATCAGTTTTCGAATTCTCAGTTCTTTTCAAAATCTTTATTTGTTCGTCTTTGGTCAAGGTATCATTTACAATGTCAACTAATTCATCAGCACTCATACATTCTTCAATTTTAACAATACCATAAGCATATCGATTATCTGGTACTTTATCAAATTCAGCAATAGTTTGTTCACAATCATAGGAAATACAATCAATTTTATCCCTTTCGAATTCCAAAAAGGACAAAAGTTTCCTATGTTGGTCCTTGCTAATATCTGAAGAATGATGTAAAGTTGTCAATTTTCCATACAGTCTTTTAGCAGAGTTACAATATATGGTTCGCTGTTTTAACAACATTTTAACATCTGCACTTAGGCTATCTCTATCACACATTAAATTTTTTATTTGCGTGTCTAAGTACTCTACTTTCATTTTCTTCGAATCCAACATCTTCTGTGTTTCTAGTAATTGAGTAATAGACTTTTTAGCCTCATTGCTAGCAGAAATAACCAGATTACTGACATAAGTAATAGCATCATCAAATTCAGTTAACACATAATTATAAGCACTTGAAGGAATATAAAAGGATTGAAGTAGAGAACGTACCTTCGAAGTCATTGGTGCATTGTCCCCACATGTCAAAACAAAACAGCTACTAGTGATTTTCTCTTCTTTTTCCCCCTCATACCTCGCGAACATAGCTCCATGCATCGGATTTCTCATTTCTTCGTCGTCCGAGCCTGAAGACCATATTTGGTATTTTCCTTCATCTTCATCATCTCCTCTTGCTACTAGTGACAATCCCTTCGACTTAGCCCTCACTTCTTCCAATTTTTCTGAATAATAGGCTTCATCCTTAACCTTATTCTTCTTTTCTTCTCTCTTTCTCAACATACAGTCTATTGTCATATGATTAGCACTGTTGCAATAGTGACAATCAACTCCCGTATCCCCCTTAAGCTTTTTCTCTTGCTTCGTCTCTTCACCCTTCACTTCTTTCTTCTCAAACTTCTTCTCTTCATTCACCTTCCCAATGTAGTTACCTTTTGCTTCTCCAGATTTCGACTTCACGTTGAAAGGCTTTTTGTAAAAATTCTTTACTCTATTGTTCGAGTAAAAAGCTACAGCTTCCTCATCAGAGTCGATGATAAGACCTTCATTATCAGAACGTTCCTTCTCAACAACTTCCTTCTCATTTTCTCTTCCCAATGCCTTCGAAACCAGTGCTAATGGACCACCCAGATTGATCCTTGACTCTTCAGCTATTTCATTCACTTCAGCTTCGTGATCTTTTAGCACGTTGTACACATCGTTTAGAGTATAGAAATCGAAGCTATGTTGTGTATTTACCATCAAACTCACATTTGTCCACTCCTTTCGAAGCCCCATTATGAAAGTGAGATTAAATTCCATAGTTTTCCTGGTGATGCCATACCTATTACACTTATAGATAAGCTCATTCAGACAGTCATAGAACAATTCAATCGATTCTCCATCTTTTTGGTTGATCTCTCTTAATTCAATCAAACACTTCTTGACTGAACTAATTTTACTCTTCTTGCTACCCTGATATTTCTCTTTCAGCGTGTTCCAAATTGCTTTTGATTTTTTCATCTTCGTACATAATTGTACACAATTGGAGGAAGAGCTCCACGAAGTTCTCCCATACATCTTTTCTCATTTTTCAGCAGCCTTGCAGTTTGATCAGCAACATCTGGATTAGTTGCAGAAGTACCAACACTTTGAACAGAAGAAGGAGGATGAACATCATCAGTAATACACTTCCAAAGTTCTTCATCAATTCCGTTTAAGTAATCTTCCATACGATCCGCCCATTGATCGTAGTAATCTGGAATTAGCATCGGAATTTTGGTTGAAGAACCAAGCATATGAGAATAAGACGATATCGTGTTCATGTTGAAATTCGCCATGGATGTATGGACAGAATTTCTGAAAAGCTTTAGAAATTTGAAGATTTACGGATGAATTTGACTGAAAACACAAATCTATCACTCGATTGAACAAACTAATCGCAGAATCGAATCACAAATGAAGATCTATGAAGATTTTCAGACTCAAAAGTGCGGAAACTTTTGAATCTATAACTAGAATCAAAATAGTTTTGACACGAATGAAAATCAAATCATTACAGTATGATTCCCGATCTGATACCAAATGTAGTTGTTACGTAATCGAGTGAGAATTATAGAATCAGAGTAATATCAAAAGATGAACACAAGATCTAAATATAATCTGTATGGCTTGATTTATGCTTTCAAAGAGTACAGAGTGTTTAGACAATTGCAGAGAAGTTCTTATCTAACTCTAGTACTGATCAACTATTTATAAGGAATAGAAAGCATAGAAAAAATATAAGGGCATAAACATGATAAGCTTCGACACTAAAGTACCCTTATAATAAAGTTACAAACTAACGAAACAATCCTTTAGACCTTCGACACCTCACAACTAATTTCGACATCAACATAATCCATATGATAGGCCCTTTGGACTAAATCTTCATGGACTCTCACATAGATTTAGTTCATCCCTAATCAACATGGATGATTAGCCCAAACTATAAGTATTACTGATTTACCTAATCAGTCCCTGTAAATTTAATTAGTGTCTTTTGATCACTAAATTAATTCTTGATCAATACCAATTAAATAATATGATTTCTCAATTAATATATTATTCATATAATATATTAATAAATCACAAATAACCTCTTTCTCAAATATCCATCTTATCAAATTGCTCCAGTGAAGGCAACCCAAAAGGACCATGTTACTATTGGGTCAAGTACATACCAATTATAGTTATGGGCTTAGACACCTAATCCAACACTAAGCATGGGCAATTCGTCCTGATATGGCCAGGGTGGTGACAATGATGCCACAGTTCTACCTCCAGGGTACATTCTTGGCGAAGATGGCCCCTTCCATCCACACCTTCCGCATTTGGACTTGCTGCGCACATGCCCAAAGGTTCCTCCACCTATAGCACAAATGTCATGGCCCCTCAAATCCCCACCACCAGATATGAAAACATCAAACTTCTCTGGTGATGCTAGCAAAGTCGGATCATGAGTCCGCTTCGTCTTCCCCAATTGTCTCTCCAAACTAAGCTCCTGCTCCCGAGTCACCTCGACCACCCCATCAACCGCCTAAACGGCTGAGATTCACTCCTTAAACCTGGCGACCAATTTGTCGGTGACAAGGCCAAAAATGGCGGGTGACTCCTCGCGTAAAGCTCGCGAAACCTCAATGGAAAACCAATCATGGAATCGATCCCCCGGAAGGCATGATGCATAACTCACCTCCGATCCCTCACGACAAGAGCTAGCAGCAGGGCCTTCCTTCCCGAAGGATTCTAGGGCTCCACAAGCCTTGAGATTCTGGTGATCCCTTACTGTCCTGCTACAATCTGTGTTTGAGAAGCCCCAAGATGACCATCCAAGAGTTCCAAAATCCCTTCCTTGACCAAACCAAGGATCACAGGAATCTGCTACAAAATACCGCGGGTAATCTCCGACGAGATGAACTCCTGCATCCACTCATCGATCGGATCAGTACCTGTACCTGAGCCTGAACCCGAACCCGAACCTCCTGCCTGAGTGCTCATCTACATTCTGAAAAACAACCATGAAAATGATCAAAACATACTCAAGAATCCTCAACATACATGCTTCCTAGATTCTCCAAGATTCTCCCCGATTCGAGTATGGATCCTGTTCTTTTAGTAGTACGGGCCCAATACTGCCTTCCACATCTACCCATACTTTCCTTAAGGATTATCCAAAATCCTATAAGTCACCTGCTCAAACCGATACTCCAAATACTCGCTAAACAGCGTTACCAAACCCACTGAAGCACTTCCTAGGCTTGCCTAGGTTTCCGACCTCACCCTGCCATAAGCTGCTGAAGAACCCCTCATAATATCAGTTACCCACCTCATGAATACAATCACATGCAACAAAGCTCAGATAATCCTTTGAGTAAAAGACTCATTCCTACAATGGTTAGACTCAAACAAGAGCTGAACAATAGGGCAAATCTGTCACCTGAGATTATCCAACGTTTTCCACATGTGACTTGACATATTCACTTAATAGCTAACTCACATCACTTAAGAGTTCCACAAAGCACAAAGCAAGCAGCATTCGTGCAGTAGTACTCCAATCCATAGAATATCTAAAGAACATTCAAACTCACATACTACAACTCGTGCTAGGAACTTCCACACTCACTGTCGGTTACCTTATGCATGCAAATTATACACAATACAAGATCAAATAGACTGTTGAATAAAGGACTCTACCCTAGGACCACAACCAAACGAGGAACGGGAAATAAGGCCAAATCCATCATTCTAGGGCTATATGATCCTAATCGCATACAATTTTTAAAGCGTACACTTAGTAATTACTGATTCCAAAAGATATTTACAATCCAACATAACATCCAATGCTTCCTTGGCTACAAGGCATCACATATCCGGCCAACCTATCACCGACTGATCAGTACATGCATGCAAGTCTACAAGCTCATACAATAGGCATAAAAAGGCATCTCTCCTAGCATTCTATCATCCAAACACTAAGTAGATCCTTAGCCCTAACTAGCATGCGGTTCACAGTTTCACAAATCAAATCATATCAGGTAACATGTATGGGTATTTTGGGAAAACTTACTTGAGCTCGGCCGATTGCATGCACCACACCCTTTCTTCTATTAGAAAATTCTTTAATATACATTTATTTTTTGAAAATTTCACCAAACCCTCAGTTTGAGTTCAGACACACCCGAGAGAATGCCTGAATCCCTCAAACCAAAGCTGTGATACCAACTTGTAACGTCCCGAAAATAGGACCCGAAATTTTTATTTTAAATTTAATAAAACGGTATTCCAAAACATTGTCACACAACAAATATGGATCAAAATGTATCAATACATCATAAAATATTAGAGTAAGTCACAAAATGCGAAGTAAGATGGTGTGTGCTCTATAATCATCCTCAACTCTTCCCATTCGAACCAGAAGTACCTAAAACATAAATTGAAAATCGTAAGCACAAAGGTTAGTGAGTTCTCCAAAATACAACATACCATACAAAAATTTTCCATGGGCTACCCCCAAGGTCTTTTCCCCAAAATTCCATCGGCTACCCCCAAAGTCTGACATCCAAGTGTCATGGGCTACCCTCATGGTATTTCCTTGAAATGCCATGGGTTGTTCCCATGGTCTCACATCCAAGTGTCATGGGCTAACCTCATGGTCTTTCATACAAATGCCACGAGCTACCCTCGAGGTCTTCCAAGCAAGTATCACAAAGACAACTAGCATTCCACATAACAAGTAATGGGTCGGCATTGGTGCCTTCGACCCATGGATATAGTGAGAAAATTCATAAAGTTGCAATCTTTATGAAATTCAACTTCCCAAAGCAAGGCAGAGATAAAAGTGGACAAAATCCATAGATCCATCAACTAACTAATCAAGATGAAGACTTTATACCTCCTTGAGATGCTTGAGGAAGATAACTCCTGAACCCATGCTGCTTTGGACTCCCGATATGATCTTCCACCACCTTCTTCCTTCACAAGCACCATATACACACACCTTAAGGCTAAAAACTCACACAAGGGATCTAGGGTTTGCAAGGATTGATTTGGAGAGATGAAGGCTGATGGGAGGGAGGATATGAGAGGTTAAGGATTTTAAATAGGGCTCAAACCCTAAACTTTAGGGTTTTTTTTCAACAGCTGCCACCACGTCGCGGCAAAATCACCACGTCGTGTTTGGGTCACTAAACAGCCATGGATCAAAAGCTTATCGACACGTCGTGGTGAGGCTTCACCATGTCATGGCCTAAAAAGAAATCCAAACTTTTGACCCTCTGAAATTTTAATTCGATTCATCAAAGAAAACAGATGTTACATATGCGAAGGTGGAAAATGAAAGTCCGAAACGACAGGATCGATAATGGTAGTGTAGAAGAAGCTTCTATAATTAGGTGGCGCAAATCATCGCTATCTGAGATGCCGGTTGTAGAAAATAAAAAAATGGTGTACTAAAACACTATGTGGGCGGTAATAACAGCGTCATAATGATTTTCCTTTGAATGTTTAAAAAGAACCTTGATCAACAATTCGGAACCCACAGAACATTGACATATTTGATTGATACGCATTACCCTCGTGGTAATAGAGAGCCTTATATCAAAACCACACAGTCAACAAAGAATTGAAGAAGTGAGCAAAATTGTCATATTCGAGCTCATCGCAGGTACAAACAGTCAAATCCGATACCCGAGTGATTATCTAGCAAAAAAACTATGCAAATGTTGATTGAAGAACTCAAGCTGGAGACAAAGATACAAAATTCAAGTTCAATAAACTCAAGAGCCACAAAAAAGATAAATCTGGCACCAGAAGAATTGTGTGATATGATATTTTTTGTTCTAAAAAAAAGTAAAAGCATAGAGCTCTGAACCCTATGGGAGGATTTCCTACTTCGTCGAAAGCTGATTTGTCCGTGTTGGGTTCTTAAGGATGTGTTGATTCTTGTTCTTAACCATCTAGTCTTGAGGACATGAGATTATGAAATATGTTATTATTTCTTGCAAGGCTAATTAATACATAAAGTTTAAATAAAAGCTATGGCTGGTTTATTGGGTTACATCGTCGCGAGTCTTCCTGACTTTGGGAGTCTGTGATACATGGAAGGTATCAGGATGGTCTTCTAAGTAGTGATTCCACTGGAGCTTCCTCGGTGCAGAGTCTGATCGTATAAAAAAAAGAAAATGAAAAAAAATAGAATGCTTGTTTATTTTTTCATATTGATGTTTATTTTTCATTTTGTTATATTTTTGCATGCATGTTTTATTCATTGCTTATTTATTGATCTTGTTAGTTAGTTTTCCCTTATAGGTTGTTAGTCTCGTTTAGGTTATTCCCTCACTACCCTTTTTCCTCACATCCGTTTCTAATGCCTATCCTTTCCTTACTCCAGGAATAGTAAGGTTTAAGCTTCGGGAGGTTTGTTAGATGCATTTTATATACATCTTTTAGCACGCTTTTGTCTGTGTTTTCTTATAAATTGCTAAATTTCTATAAATTGTGTATTTCACAGTATTTTCATAGAATGCCCGTACTACTCACTTTTGTTATGATTTTTAGGTCAAATTGGAGCATAACGAGAACACGACACTTTGACGATGCATTCAAGGAGATATTGGAGCTTGATTAGAGTTGGAACTGCAGAAGGATGCTAAAGAATGACTTGGACTGCTTAAAAGGAAGAATCATGACCAAACCACGAAATACAAGAAGAAATGTGATCGCAGATTTTCAAATATGCGATTGCATATATTGATCGAACTTTTGAATGGCTCAAATATTAATCTGAAAGGAAAAGTCAAAAAATACGATCGCAGATTCCCATAAATGTGATCGCATATTTATCTCGAAGTCTTAAAAAGTTCAAAAATGGTATTGTACTTCATTAAAGTGGTTCAGGACGCACTTTCGTAAAAAATGTGATCGCATTTCCCATAGATGCGATCGCACAATGTTCTTTATTTGTGATAAGCCTATAAATAGAGCCCCATAACCCTTCAGTCAAGCCTAATTGCGATTTCAAATTACATATAGATGATTTTCGGAAGATTCCAAGTGCCAAACGAAGATCTAAAGAACCCGATTCGATTGGTATTATCAATTATAGTAAAATTTATCATCTAGAACTTAATTTCATCTTCTGTAATTCGTTTTTATCCATTTCAGGAAAAAAAAGGCTAGATTTTAGTTTCACAAAAGACTCAACTTTTCGTGTAAGTAATCATTAGCCACGATTTTTTATGGTGTTTACTGTTTGGTTTGATCAGTTTTAGGCTTAATTGAACATTTGATTTGGATTAAAATTATGTTGGCCACTTTAATTGCTATTGAATCATTCCAGCTATCTGATTATCTAGATCCCTTATTGTATTTATCAATCAGTAAAAGTAACGAATATTAGATTAGTTCAGTGTTAGGACTAACTCTAATATAATCAAACAAGTCTTTACGCTTCCGAGCTTGTGAGAAGTATTGGACTTTACTTGGAATTTTACATTCTGTCTAATGCTACTTTTGTTAATTAATTAAGAGCTTGTTTAGTTAATTCAGTAAAAATTATGGTTTAATTCAAGGAGCTTGTTTTGGTTAAACATTTTAGTATAAGAAAATTGCTAGAGCTTATTAATATTTTCAATACCAGTTTAAACAGTACACAATTCAATAATCGTGTTGAAAGTTATTTGATGATTAGGAGAGTCACCGAGAAACTAAAACTACGTTTACCTTCTGAATTTTATTAAAGTATTTTAATAACTTTCTTTTATAAATTTCTATCTAAGTAAGTTTTAATAATCAACAAATCCCCTGTTTAAAGTTTTGTTAAATTAGTGTGGGCCGTACGCTAGAGAGGCATAGACCTTAGGACATGTCTCTGTGGACTCAACCCTACTTTTCTGTACTACCCTCGAGTGCATTTGGGTAGTATTTATATTTATATTATTTATTTTTTAGACGTTGAGACACGCTTTTAACAAGTTTCTTAATGTCAAATGCACAATTTAGTAAAATTGAACGAAACTATCCCAATAGATTACCTACAGTCACAAATTCCTTAGATTGGAAAAAAGGATGTGTTGTTCCTCTCTTTGTAAAACATTAAAATTAATCAGTTGCTTCTCTCTCTATAAACCATGAAAAAACAATCAATCGCTCTGGAACTTGCTTCCACATATGTGTTTAAAAAAATCATATGTATTTAATTGATGCACTACTTATTTTTTCATGCCAAATTTTTGAATATGGACTATAATCGTTGTGTATGTTGTTGGTTTATGTATTGGAGGTGACTGTGGTTTTCCGGTAAGATTTTGGATGTAATCGAAAAATTAAATGAATCTCATATCAGTTTGTTGGTTTGGTCCTCCAACTTTTTGCAGAAGCTTTAAGGGACTCCAAAGGTCTAAAAATGATAACTTTATGGACATGCATGCTCCATGCATGTCCTCTACCAATCCTAGGTTAAAAGGCAAAAAATAGACCGAAACTCATGCAAGATTCACAATCCACAACCAATCCTTAGGTCCATGAGAAATGATGCTCTAGGGACTCTGGAGGAGCATAAAGTTGCCAACTTTAATCTGTCCATTCACTAAAATAAAAAACATAACCAAAAAGATCCAAAACAACATAGATCTAAGAGAACAACCCATAAAGTTAGATTCTTGAATCGTTACAAATGGTCCAGACGATGACAAAAATGATTAAAAAGTGTTGCTTTGTTGATCCTTGCACCAATTCTCCTTCTACTTCCTTCAGAAAAACCAAAACCACCAAAATGAGCCAAAACCACCAATATGAACTAGGTTTAGGGTTTCTGAGGTTTGATAGAGATGGAGGCTGAGAAATGAACCCTAAATCCAAGTTTAGGGTGCTTAAATACGAAGAACCCCTTAAAAGATCATGGGCTTGGGTTACAGCCCTTTTCACGTCATGACCAGTTATATGTCGCGTCATGACTGCTCCTCCAGATGTGTATTATTCATATTCAAATCAGAACAAATATGAATACCACAGCCGGTATCAAGGACCCAAGAGTTAGAATAGGGTGAGTTATTAGATAATATAGTGTAAATACCTGCATGGTTGGGTTTCACTTTCCCATCCTTCAAATCTTGCTGGTACTTTGGGCAGTTCCGCTTCCAGTGCGCCTTTTCATGGCAATAGAAGCATTCAGCCTCTTTTGGATTAGAAGAAGGAGTGACGAAACCTTTCTTGGTTCCGCTTGAAGAGGAGCCATCAAGGGTCTTACCCTTGGTACCCTTCGAAGGGTTCTTCCTCTTCTTCCCTCTACCTTTCCCGATTTCCAGGACAGGTGCAGAGTTTGGAGTAGGAGTAGGAGTGGTAACAACCGACTTACCTTTAAGACCACTTTCGGCGGTCTTCAAGAGTCCTTGAAGTTTGCTGAGAGTGACTTCTTCCTTATTCATGTGGTATGTCATGCGGAATTGATCATAACACGATGGTAAGGAGTGCAAAATGATATCTATTGCTAACTCCTCTGGGAAGTTCACATTCAGCTTCATCAAACGGTCCACATACCTTTGTATTTTTTGCATGTGGCCCGTGATGGGTTCACCATCTTTCATTCGGGTTGTTATCATGGAGGAGATGATTTCATATCGCTCTTGACGAGCACTCTAATGGTAGCGGTCCATCAAATCCTGGTGCATCTCAAAAGGATAGTAGTCCTCATAGGACTTTTGGAGCTCAGCTGTCATAGTGGCCATCATGATGCATGCCACTTTGGTAGCATCTCTTTCATGTGCCTCATATTCAGCAAACTCCTCAGGAGTAGCAGTCGGCTCGGGTACCTTAAGCTCCTTGTCGAGAACATATTATTTGTTCTCATAACGAGTGACCATCCTGATGTTCCTGATCCAATCTGTAAAGTTGGATCCATCAAAGATGACTCTCCCACAAAGGTTCATGAGAGAGAAGCAGCCGGTAGGGTTTGAGCCAGAAGCAGCATTGCTGGAAGACATCTGAAAAGAAGAAAAGACAAGTTTAGTTTAGATATAAAGATAGTCCTTAATAAAACACCCAAATGTAATATTAAGGCTAGGATCCAATCACAATATATTATAACTTAGAAGAGGGATGTCGTAATCCAAGCTATAACATATTTGAAAGGTAGGTGAATGACGATTCACCAATTTCCACCATGAAAACGAAATATATAAATTATTAGGTTTTATTTGGTTTTTCAGAAACTCCTAGATTCTTTTGAGATTCATTGAACTTTTCAATGGCATGTTTCAATCTCGAGTGTGCCCTTCATGTTTTGTGACTGGGATACCGAGGATCACAAAACAAGGTGTGAAGTAACCATGCAAATTACTTGGTACCCTTAATGTTTTTCACTTAATCGATGTGCCGGTTAACCACACGTGCTCCACCGACCTATGAAAAACCTTAAGTCACCCTTTGCCTACCTTGTTAAGTCCAAGTTAGTGTGCCGGTTAACCACACAGCTCCACTAACGACTTAATCAAAGTGCAAAGTGTAATTTCCTGGGTTAGCACCTTATTCACATTTTCCTAAAGTAACTAAGATTGGGAATTTATAAAACATTTAGTTACTTTATAATAATCATTATACTTTTAATGAGAATTTTAAGTCATTGTCCTACCCGTTCGGCTAACGACCCTCCACCAGTCAAGGAAGCGGTGGGTGAGAGTGGACACCCATTAAGCTGCCATTTTATAGGTAACAACCTTATACCCCCCTTATAGACCGACTTCGTGAATGAGGCCTACTAATGGTAAAACGACTTGATCTTATACATATATATATATATATATATATATATATATATATATATATATATATATATATATATATATATATATTATTAAACTTATAATAATATAGAGTATAAAGGTTGAATTTTAACTTTTAAAATTCTAGGGGTTGGAACTAAAGTTTGTTGGATGACTTTACATGTTCCAAAACTTGAGGGCAAGTTTTGTAACTTTACAAAACCTTTCAATTCATAACTTATGAGTTATTAAAATGAAGGCTCTTCATTTTTGTAACTTATGTGTTCTTTTAATGGAATTAATACAAAGTGACTTTTGGTTATCCATAGCTTGAGGACAAGTTATGGACTCCACTAAAACACATAAAGATCATGAATTAAGCATTAAACAAGTAATTTCTATGATATATCAAGAACTCATAAGAACATGAATCAACATATCAAAATTTCAAGAACATATGAACACATATAATCATGTAATTTTGATATTAGCCATTGAAAATGGATTTGAACAACCATTACACCATCTAAAACAAGTTTTAAAACACCAAAACAGTTTAGGGTAATGTTTCTAGTCCATTTCCAGCAGCAAAACTCGAAAAACTGCACTCAGGGGCTCCTACTTGTCGAGTGCAAGAACATACTCGACGAGTAGGATGAGTTTGGTCATGGACTCGTCGAGTCCCCCCATGGACTCGGCGAGTTCATGCTGCAGAATGCATAAAAAAACGAGTTTTTTCACAATTTGGCATCAAGTATCAAACAAACAAGCCTAGGCTCTGATACCACTGATGGGTTTTGAGCATTCTAACACTCCAAAGTGTACATGCAACCCTAGAAAACCTTCGATCTATGTTTGTCTAAAAATACATGCAAAATACTTTTTCCAAGGTTCATAATCCTATCTAGCATACATGGGGAACTTTAAACATAAAAGATTGCTAGAATTACATACCTTGTTGTTGAATTGATTCCTTGAAAACCTTGAGAACCTAGCACCCCAAGTGTGATGCCTCAAATGTTTAACACAACACCAAATGCTCTTGGAATAAACTTTGAGAGAATGTAGAACACTTCTAATTCGGCTTGCCCTCTTGTCTCACTAGTGTAGCCGATTTTGGTTGCTCTAAGTATGCTTATATAGTATGTTGCATTAGGGTTACACCATGCAAACCCTAATGTAAAATGGCTCTTCATTTCCATGACCCATGGGTTTGTAACTCCCATGGAGCATCCATGGAGCATCCTATAGACCTTAGTCCAACTAGATAATCCATGGAGCATCTAGCCCACTATACAAGTATGAATGATTTACACAATCAACCCATATATTTAATTAGTCTCCTTTTGATCACTTAATTAATTCTAGATTAATTCTTGATCAATACTAATTAAATAATATTATTAATATATTAGAACTTATAATATATTAATAAACCACAAGTGTTATTTCTCTCATTTAGTCTATCCAAATGCATGATGTCATGCAACCCAAATGGACCATGCGGGGTCGGGTCAAGTACATACCAGAAATAGTTATGGACTTAGACACCTTATCCAACATATATATATATATATATATATATATATATATATATATATATATATATATATATATATATATATATATATATATTGTGTTATAATTTTTCTGGATGTCATTTTTTTGATTGGATTGCTCTATCTTATGGCTATTGTGATGGGCCATGGAGGTGACGGTGGTGAGGAGCCACCACATTAATTCGGTAGAAGTTTTGGTTCTCACCAGATCGATGGTAATTAATATTTATTTTAATTAACTATATTTCATATTGTATGTATATAAAAAAAAATTGTGACTAATATTTTTTATGTAGTTGTACCTCCAAAACGAAGACGTATAACACAAAACCAAAAAGGCACAAGTTATACGAGGCAAACAGTCGGCGGCCTGTAAAGATAGTATTTGATAGGAATGCATACATGCCGGTTAGGGACGTATACAATTGTTTCATTCGATAGGTTGGGAATTATATGTGATGTGGCGTCCCTTTAGATAAGAACACTCGGAAAGAAGTTTTTGAAGCCGAAAGGAATGGCATATTCTAGTTTCTTTTGGTAAATTATTTCTAAAGTTATATTTACTATGTTTAATTTTGATTTATTTTTAACTTCCCTATTTTTTTGTAGACATGGTTTGATTTTCAAGAGATCGCAAATGATCCCTAAGCTCCAATCTTATGGTCATCACTGAAGAATCGAATATGTGCGCAGTATAGAGGCCGCAAAAATGTTGCAAAAACTCGTTTTAATAGTTCGCAATGGTATCAAGATGTGGAGGGAGCAAGGGATCGACCCCTCATCGATATGGATGCGCAACATTGGAATACTACAATTGACCACTTCTTAATAGATAAACATAAAAAACAATCCAATGAAAACACAGAATGTTGGAATAAGCATGTAATTAAGAATCATGGAGGGACGTGCAGCTACGGTAGTGCTTGTTTCAAGAAAGTAAGTTATGGTAATTTTTATTTAGTTATAACATATTTTGTAATGTTTATTCAAGTATAACATATTTTGTAATGTTAAACAAATTTTGAATAGACGCGAAGCATTTCACCCAGTGCATGTCAATAAACAAGGGGAATGCGTTTACCCATTAGTCGAAGAGAAATATGTAAGTTTTTATTACTTAAAAGTGAAGTAAATTGTTTTTTTTTTGTGTTACTTTTCAAGTATATTGATAATCTTTGTGAAATATAGAATGCTTTAGTTGGTGAGATTGCTTTACAAACGCATCACATAACCTCCTCTAGTGGTGATCCAAACTCTATTGATTGGATAGGCATATATGAGAAGGTGTTGGGTGCTCGAAGGGGACATATGAGAAGGTGTTGGGTGCTCGAAGGGGACATGTGCCCTAAAATTAGTGTTACAAAAAAAACACGGAGACACCTTTCATAAAAAGAGTGTCTGTGAAATCATGTCGTTTTATATTTTTTTTAATGAAACGCGCACATCTTCATCTTTAGTAGCAGGAAAAAGAATTCCCCAAAAATTAGAAAAGTTGAAAACCCGCCATGGCGATTTAGGTCTGGTTCCGTCTCCATCTCTCGTTCACTTCCATCTCCACTTTCTCTTCCATCTACAATCTCTCTTCCATCACCCACGTCGCCGGCGATGAAGGTTTCTCGTTATTATGCCCCAATTGTTAATCCATCCAAGTGAGTCCGACTTAGGGCAGGATGCGTCAATCCATCCCTTACCAGTGTCTTCACGTGTATATAGGCCCATCACTCGCGTACAATTATAAAGATATGCGAACGGCAGAGAGAGAGTGGACGGAGGTGGTGGTGTGGTTCACAAAGGTCTCCGGGCGGAGGAGGTGAGCCGTGACCGGTCCGGCGAAGAGAAGAGAAGATAGGCCGAGCGTACGCAGGTGAGCAGCAAGGGGGAGATGAGAGAGAGCAGGGAAGTTGTCGGTGGTTCGGCGGATCATGAGGTGAAAGAAAGCCCTAAATCATGGACGCAAGACGGAATGTCACCAAACGAGGGTTTATTAGTTATCAACTTAGCTTTATTTATATGGAATCAAGCTCTGTTTCAGCGATCATAAGTCATAACATGTTTTGTTACGATTATCGATTCCAGGAAAAAGCTATAGATCTTTGGCAATCAAGAAGACGGAGTGTTTCAGGCGATATTCGATTCACACTGCTTGATCATCGTATTTCTGTTCCCAATACAATGTATGTGATATCATTGACCCTGATTCATACCTTTAGATTTTAAATCCCTGTTTTTCTTGAAAATTATTGTTTCTTTTGTAGGATCTGCTTCGAGTTTAGCTTGAATGCTTGATATGCTAACCCGATGAAATGAATATGAGAAATTTATGCTAATGTCTTGTTATTTAAGAAGCGTTTCTTTCTAATAAAGTGGGGTAAACAAATGAACTGCCTCCTGCAAACTGAAGATCCATGAATAAGTACAGGAATACAGTATCAATCGAGTGAAAGCTTCATGGATTTTCTCGAAGGATTTACCTATGAGCATGTCAATTTCATATTTTCTGGTACTACATATCTTCAGGTAAATCATAAAGTCTTTATCAGTGATTAGTTCAGTATGATTTAGAAACTTTAAGGAACATAGATCTTACACCTTTATTTACTTGTTCATGTAGGAGATCACAAACTCTACAATCAACACATATGCGCATAAAGTTAGATAATCAAAAACCATATCAACAGATGGGAAAGTTTTTGAGAGTTGTGAAACATCACTGAAAATAAAAAGATTATCATTTTCATATTATTATTATTATTATTATTATTATTATTATTATTATTGCAAGACAGTATGTACACCTTAAACATATGATACATACATCATATCAATCAATCAAAGTTTATTACTTATATGATTGAAGGGGTATTTTGGTCTTTTTGGTATTTACTGATAAAGGAGGTTCAGGTATTGGTTAAAATATTCACCCCATTTTATCAATTTAGCCACTGAAATATATATATATATATATATATATATATATATATATATATATATATATATATATATATTATAAGTTATAACAATACTTTAATCATTTAATTGTTCACTAATTTTTTTTAAACAGAATCAAACAACTGTGAGATCATCTGTTTTGGATGTTCTTTTGGAGATAACAAAATTAGGTGACCTTTATCTCATGGAAACAGTCTTAGATGATGAAAGTGAGGTATTATAATTTATATCTTTATTTATATTGTGGGTCTCATTTAAATACCAGTCAAGAATAATCATAAATTTGGTAATTATTAATTTTTTGGTTATCTTGTTGGCTAATTGATACTATTATTTATTGCAGAAAAAGGTTATTATTGCATTAAAAAATGTTGGGATTTTTACATCGGGTGATTTTTACATCCTTGTTTGATATGTATATGTGCTTGTATGTAGGCTAGTGTCAAAAAGCTTGCAGATGTTCACTTTTCCATCATTTGACCACTCACATTTGGCACAAGTATTTGCAACTAATATTCCTTGATTGATTCTTCTATTAATTATATTAGCATATTAATTTTTTGACTTTTATTTGATCAGGTCACAAGATCGGAGCAGGGATTCATTAGTCTTAAAGAATTATGAAAGGCAAGATGCAACTCTACTTAGTTGGAATTTGATGTTTATCATCTTTGTGTATATCTTTTTAGTTTGTATAGCATTACTTTGCAGAAGGTGTCCCTTGATACGCAATGTAGTATTAGGTTATATAATATAGTTAGGGAAAACCTCTTAATAACAATGTAGAATTAGATCCCTTTAATATCAATGTATTACAATTTTTTGACATGATGTTATTGGATGAAATTGATTGTTTAGATATATATTTGTTTACATATTTTTGTATTATGCGTAAATGAATATCGTAAAGACGCGTCGTAAATGCATATCGTAAATGGTTACTGAAGTTTATGACACGCAAATGCGTGTCATCTTCATTTATGATAAGGGCTTCCTTGATATGCATTGCGTGTCATAAACACGCGCGTCGTAAGGTTACGACACGCAAGTGCGTGTCGTCTTCCTTTATGACAGGGCCTTCCTTGATACGCATTGCGTGTCATAACTGCGCGTCGTAAATGCGCATCGTAAATGCGCGTCGTAAATAGACGACACGCAAAATCGTGTCGTCTCTCGTTATGACAAAGCCTTCCTTGACACGCATTTGCGCGTCGTCTGAGCCTTTTACAACACGCATTACGCGTCGTAAAATGCTGTTTTTCTAGTAGTGACAAGGTTTGCATTCAAACCTAGTTAGTATACGTGATCAACTTAAAGTGAATGAAGTCACAATGACTTGCTCCGAAGGAGAGTTTGAGAGTTCGATCTGTATATATGAGTGTAAGTTCATAAAGATCTTTGAAGGTAAGAGAGAATATAGAGAGTAATTCAGATAGAGAGAATAGAGATGTAATCGAGAGGTGTTTTCATTCAGAAGAAGAGAGCTCTATTTATAGAGTCTCGAGAAGTTACATGGAAAATAAACAAAGACTAAAATTTCTGATTAAGTGTCTATGCAAGCTACACTGTGTCACACCCCCGAACCGAAGAAAACGGCGAAAACGTCTGGGGGTTAGGGTGACTTCATGTTGTAATATCATCACAGTGAATATAATTGAAACAATGCAAGCATCATCATCACGCGTACAACAGTACAACAATATTGGGTTTACATCATTGTAATTGTTTACAAAAGTTACATCCCAAAAATATAAGGTTTATGATAATAACAAAATACATCAAAATCCATGAGTTCTTGAAGGCCAACCTGCTTAACGATTTCCTGAGAATACAAGTTATTTTGAAAATGGTCAACATATATAATGTTGGTGAGTTCATAAGCATATTTGTATGAAAAGTTTGTATCATGTTGTAAACACCAGAAAATCCGATATTTTCTGTAAAAAGAAATAAATGGTTTGAACGCTTTGTATCAAATCTGGTATTAAAGCATGTGTGTTTCCGTTTTGAAAATGTATTAAGAGTGCATTCCAGAATTCTCATGTTTTCTGTTGTAAGTAGAAGGTAATGTGTAATTGTAAGTTTTCCCAGAAAATCCGATATTTTCTGTCTGTAAAAGTATTGTGGTCTTAAAACCCAAACACCGTAGAATGGTGTTTGTATAGTATCGCAACTGTATAATTGTTTATGTATTTCGTAAATTTTACAGTGAAGTTAATTTCTATGTGAGTCGTTATAACCATGCTTGATATGACGGAATTGCCTATCATGACGTTTTTCAAGCGTCGACTTGTTTAAGGTAAGACATTTGTCACCCTAGACTGACCTAGTCTAGCTGTAACGAACAGCTTAGGTGCGGGGCTGTCAACCCCGTATAGATCTATACACAAACTCTCGCTCTCCCTCCAGGAGACTCTGGTTATAACTACATGACTAAAGGTTGTACACTTGATAGGTACGAATGAAAGAACGTGTCTCACAAGAACCTTAACTATGTTTACGCGAATATTGTATCACACTGTTTAATGTAGTAAATAATGTTTTTGAGTATGTTTTAAGGTTACAAGGCCCAACGAGTATGTAAATGGACCACAAATGCCCAAATAAACATGTAGTGTATATTTCAGGCCCAATAAGCATGTAAATGGACTACAAATGCCCAATAAACATGTAATGTATATTCCAGGCCCAACAAGCATGTAAATGAACTACAAGGGCCCAATAAACATGTAATGTATATTTCAGGCCCATTAAGCATGTAAATAGACCACAAAGGCCCAATAAACATGTAAAGTATATTCCAGGCCAAATAAGCATGTAAATGGACCACTAAGGCCCAATAAACATGTGAATGACGTATTTAGTCCGTTTGTTATTATGTTGTTTGTTTTAGCTCAATTGTTTACCAAAATGACATAAAAGGCCCACTTTTTGTAAAGATGACATTTTTGGCCCATTAAGCCGAAAATTTACAATTTAGGCACATTTTTGGTAAAAATGACACTTTAGGTCCCTTAAGACCAAAAGTTCACATTTAAGGGCTTATTTTAAACACAATAACATTTTTAGCCCACTTTCGTTAAAATTTACATTTTGGCCCAATTTTTGATGAAAATTGATATTTGCGGCCCAAATGTATAGAAATTTACCTTTTCGGCCCAAGTTTAAAAATTTTGACATTTTCAGCTCTTTTTATCCGAAATTCACATTATTGGCTCAAATTTGTTTAAAATGAAAATTTAACCCACAAAAGTCAAAAATTTACAAATTTAGCCCATGAAACCGTGAAGACCCATCTTTAGGCGCATTTTGTGAAAATTAACACTTTTGGCCCTTTTTAAAACCATGAATATCTTTAAGACCCATTTTATATAAAAATGACTCTTTTAATCCTTGACAAACCGTGAATTCCCTAAAGGCTTCACCTTTTTGTTTATTTGTCAAAAATGGCCCCTTAAACGGTTTTGTTTAGTTTTCTAGTGTTCCACAACATGTTTACTCCTTTCACTTCATAATAAGTTGTATAATGTGTGTTAGTATACAAACATCACCAAGTTTTGGTAGAGTTTTCGAGATTTATGAAGTTTTAGCACATATTCACAACATATAACATGGAAAACACACATAACCATGCATAAACACATAGATCTAACACAAAGCAACTTGTATCCTCACCCAAAACATAGTAAAAATCGAAAATAGGGGGTATGAACTCACTTTGGGATGATGGATCGGTTTTAGTGAGAAGATTGAAGGAGATTTCGGCCCTAGCAAGCTCCTTTGAGTAGATTTCGAACTTATGGGGTTCTAAGAAGCATGGATCATGAAATAGAGTGTTTATGAGTGAAAGACTTAACATAAAATGAAGTTGAGCACCTTGATTAGAAAGTAGCTTACCAAGAATGATGATCTTTAAGGAAGAGTTCTTGATCTCACACAAGCTCACACGAATTTTAGAAGGAGAATGGTAGAATTACTTGAGAGCTTAGAGAGAATTTTTGTGTGTGTGAAGTTTGGAATGGAGAGTTGGGGATGGAGAGGGAGCCGAGAATAAGGAGAGGAGGGAGGGGGTGAGAAGACATTGCATAGAAGTATGATATTTCTTTGTTATATGTTGTGTATTGCATGGATATTCACCATGTAAACATGAGGTTTCTGCATGACATTATCCCATCTTTTTTTTGTATAGGGTCGAGAATGAGAGGGAAAGAAAGAGAGAGTGTTTTGGGCTTGTTCTTGCTTTGGCCCATTAGGGAGTTTTGATCCATGTGGGCTCACATAGGTGTTTACGTCCCAACATGACAAAAACAATGGGTTTTCGGCCCATTGAGGTTCAAGGAAATTGTTCACGACCCAATAAGTCCCATGAAAGCAAGGTGAGACATTTTAGGTCCAATAAGGCCCATAAAAAGTCTTATAGCCCAAAATGTTATGGTTTAATGAATGCGGGTCCATTTAGGCCCCATATGAGGATTCTTAGCCCAAAATAATTCAATTGAGAGTTTATTGGCCCATTAGGCCCAATAAATGATTCGTGGCCCAATAATTGTTTGAACCGGGAAATTAGGTTTTGGGCTTCACGGGTGAGTTTTGATTTGAATAGTTGTTTTTGAAATGAATAACATGTATATCTTTAAACTTGAAGTTACAAGATACATCAAGAATTGATTACATATAGACAGAATTTCCTAGCCAAACTATTAGTTGTGACATCATCCCCCCGTTAGAGGGAATTTCGTCCCGAAATTCTTTTGAAAGTTATTCTTGGGAATTAGAGAAAATGTGAGGGTACTTTTGTTTGGTCTTCGCGCTCCCATGTAAATTCTGGTCCGCGCTTAGCGTTCCATCGAACCTTCACAATCGGAATGCGGCTTTGTTTCGTACGCTTCACCTCCCTGTCCATTATTTCAACTGCCTCTTCAACGAACAGGAGATTCTCGTTTACTTAGATCTCATCCAGAGGAAAGACGAGGGTTTCATCTGATAAGCACTTTTTCATATTCGACACGTGGAACACGGGGTGTACGTTGCTGAGCTCCGCAAGTAGCTGCAACTTATAAGCCACCGGACCAATCCGGGCAAGAATCTCGAATGGCCCGATGTATCGCGAGTTTAGTTTTCCTCGCTTCCCAAAATGGTTCATCCCTTTCCATGGGGAGACCTTTAAGAGCACCCGATCTCGGACTTGAAATTCCAGAGGCTTTCGCCGTTTATCTGCATAGCTTTTTTGCCGGTCTCGCGATGCTTGGAGTCGTGCCTTGATTTGAACTATTTTCTCCATAGTTTCCCGAATGATATCGGGTCCTGTAAGACTGTTGTTTGGTGCTTGCCTTCTTGCCAGCTGAGTGTCTCCTACCTCAGCCCAGCAGAGAGGCGATCTGCATTTGCGGCCATACAAAGCCTCAAAAGGAGCAACCTTGATGCTCGTGTGATAGTTGTTATTGTACGAGAACTCAATTTAAGGGAAAGTGGGTATCCCATGATTTGCCAAAATTGATCACACAGGCTCGTAGCATATCCTCAAGCGTTTGAATGGTTCGCTCGCTTTGGCCGTCGGTTTGAGGGTGATAGGCAGTGCTCATATCCAATTGTGTTCCCATAGCTTTCTGGAGCGACTGCCAAAATCGTGAAGTAAATCTACTGTCTCGATCTAAGATAATAGATATCGGCACCCCATGGAGTCTCACAGCTTCTTTTATATATATTCGTGTTAATCTCTCCATTTTCTACGTCTCCTTTATTGGTAGAAAATGGGCGGATTTGGTTAGTCTATCGCCAATCACCCAGATAGCATCCAATCTGTCTGATGTCTTAGGTAATTTGGTTATGAAATCCATGGTAATCCTTTCCCATTTCCACTCGGGTATTACTGGCTGTTGTAACAATCCCGAGGGCTTCTGATATTCCATTTTAACCTTGGCACAAGTGAGACACTTGCCCACGTAAGTGGCAATTTCTGATTTCATGTTCGGCCACCAATAATGTTGTTTGCTGTCCTGGTACATCTTATCGGAACCTGGATGGATGAAGTATCGCGTTTTGTGCGCTTCGTTCATGACTACATCCCTGAATCCTCCAAATTTTGGGATCCAGACACGTTCCATGAAGTAGTAAGTTCCGTCTCCTTTGGCTTCCAGATTATTATCCATTCCACGCAGTGCTTCATTTGCGGCATTTTCCGGCTTCAATGCCTCTAATTGAGCGTCCTTGATTTGCGAAGTTAGGGGAGAGTGGATGGTTATCGCTAAGGTTTTCACCCGGCGACCCGAGTATTCTTTCCTGCTCAGGGCATCGGCTACCACGTTAGCCTTGACTGGGTGGTACCTGATCTCGCATTCATAACTATTTAGCAGCTCAACCCACCTTCATTGCCTCATGTTCAGCTCCTTTTGATTTAGAATGTGTTGGAGGTTTTTGTGGTCCGTGAAGATGGTGCACTTTGTACCATAGAGGTAGTGCCTATAAATCTTTAGAGCGAAGACCACGGCTCCCAGCTCGAGATCATGGGTGATGTAATTTACTTCATGTGTCTTTAATTACCTGGACGCGTAAGCTATCACTTTTCCACGCTGCAAAAGAACACAGCCTAACCCTTGATTTGAAGTGTCGCAATATACTACGAAGTCTTCGGTTCCCTCTGGTAAGGACTGCACTGGAGCACTACATAGGGCTCGCTTCAAGGGTACACCTTTTGTGTTAAGGTGGTGAGGGGCTTGACTATCTTGGAGAAGTTCTGGATAAACCTTCGCTAGTAGCCTGCGAGACCCAAGAATTGTCGGATTTATGTTGGTATTTTCATAATCGACCAACCTTTAATAGCCTTGATCTTGGAAGGATCCACATGAATTCTTTCCTCACTGACTACCTGGCCCAAGAATTTTACACTGCGAATCCAGAACTCGCATTTGGAGAGTTTTGCATAAAGCTTTTCAGCTCTTAGAGTTTCCAAGATCTTACGGAGGTGCTGACCGTGCTCCTCCTTACTTCGGGAGTATATGAGTATATCATCGATGAAGAAGATTACAAAATTATCAAGGAATGGGCGGCAGAATCAATTCATGAGGTCCATAAATGTTGCGGGGGAATTTGTCAGACCGAAGGGCATAATGACGAATTCGTAATGGTCGTATCGAGTTCAGAAAGCAGTTTTTGGAATATCCTCTTCCCAGACTCGGAGCTGATGATAACCGGATCTTAGATCTATTTTAGAGAAATAATTGGGTCCTTGAAGTTGGTCAAATAGATCATCAATCCGAGGGAGTGGGTATCGATTTTTGATAGTGAGTTTGTTCAACTCTCGATAGTCGATGCACATTCTGAAGGATCCGTGCTTCTTCTTGACAAACAAGACCGAAGCTTCCCAGGGTGAGAAGCTTGGTCTGATGAATCCCTTGCTCATAAGTTCGCTTAATTGACTGGATAGCTTCTGCATCTCGGCGGGAGCTAACCTATAGGGTGATTTGGCAATTGATGTGGCTCCCGGTATTAGGTCGATTCGAAATTCAACCTGTCTTTTTGGGGGTATTCCCGGAAGGTCATCAGGAAACACATTCGGAAAGTCACATGCCACTGGAATATCTTTGATGTTTATTTCCTCATTTTCCTTATCTACAACGTGAGCAAGGAAGGCATAATTTTTCTTGTGCAGGCATTTTTGTGCCTTAATACACTAGATAAAACGAAGATTGGCGCCAGGTTTATCACCGTAGATTATTAGGGTTTCATGGTTTGGGAGGTGAAGGCGAATGGCCTTCTCATGGCACATAATTTCGGCATGGTGGGGGCTTAACCAGTCCATGCCTATAATCACATCAAAGCTCCTAATATCTACTGGCATCAAGTTGATTGGGAAAGAGTGATTATCTAATGTGAGAGTGCACCCTGTGTATATATCTTTTGTTGTTTCGGTTTTCCCATTAGCCATTTCCACCGTGAAGGCTTCGCTTATCTTCTGGGGTCGTTGGCTTAGTAAGTGTTTGAATTTATTACTCACGAAACTCCGCTCAGCCCCACTATCAAATAGAATGCATGCATAAGTGTGGTTGAGGGGAAACGTACCACTAACAACCGTCGGGTCTTGAACTGCCTCTCCTTGACCCAAAATCAGGACCCTGCCTGATCCTCCTGCTCCTTAGTTGTTGGCTTTGGGGCAATTGCGCCTAAAATGGCCAGTTCCTCCACACCCATAACAAGTATGACTGGCCCGGACATAATTGTTGTTGTTGTTGTTGTTTGGCTGCTGATTCTGTTGGGGTTGAGATCTGTAGTACCGGGCGGTGTGCCCCTTGCGGTTGCAATTGGTACACTGCAGGTCTCTGCACTCGCCATTGTGGTAGTAGTTACATTTGTTACACATTGGTAGGGTTCCTGAGTATGGCTTGGTAGTTGTTTGCACAGTTGAGGTTGAAGCAGCCGGTGCTGATGCAACTTAAGCGGTAGCAGCGTGGACTGCTACGGTTTATTGCTTTTTGGATGATCCCTGGTTCTGTCACCCCTTTCGTTTGTTGTCCTTATTTTTCTTGTTGTCCCCTTCCTTCTTGGTCTCAGTCTCAACAATTTTGACTCTTTTCTTGTTGCCATGGTCGTAAAGCTTCTTAGCTAGCCTTTTCGCACTGTCAAAGGTCTCAGGGTTTGCTGCTATTACATTTCCTTGGATTGGAGAAGTTAGTCCCCAAATGAACCGCTCAATCTTATTTCCTTCTGAGGTGATCATACCCGGGCATAGAAGTGCCAACTCACTGAATCTCGAGATGTACGCATCGATGTCTGAGTTTTGTACTGTAAGGTTCCATAGATCCTGCTCCAGTTTTTGTACTTCCCCACGGAGACAGTACTCTGCCATCAACATTTCCTTTAGCTCCCCCTATGGCATAGCATTTGCCACTGGGAGTGTCATAGCCTCCACATGACCATTCCACCACGAGAGTGCTTAGTCGACAAACGTCCAAGCTGCAAATTTCACCTTGCATTCTTCAAGACATCCGCAGATCTCAAAAACTGACTCGATCTTTTCCATCCATCGCTTTAAAGTTATTACACCTCCAGTCCCATTGAACGTTCGAGGTTTGGCGCTTGAGAAGTCGTTGTAGGTACAGACCTTGGTAGGACCTTGGTTCATCCCTTGATTCGAGCTTCCAGTTCCGTGACCGTTACCACCACCATTGTTCCCAGCTAGAATGTGTGCCAGGGCTGTCGTGACCTCAGCCGAGACTGCTGCTTGGAGGCCAGCAGAGTTCATCTCTGGCGGAGGAGGTAGTGGTGGTGGTGCCATGTTGTTGTTCCTACGAATGTATCTTCGAGGCATCTTCTTTCATGGAACAGAAAGATGGTGAGTACATAGTGGTCTGTGGTTTCGTGTTCCTTTGGTATCTAATGTTTTCAATGGTTCGGTTGTGCATATAAGTGAATTCATGCAATATCATGAAATAAAAAAAATAGAACACATAGCAGATTACAACATCACAAATAAAACATAACTGCTTCATTAATGATATAATATTCGTAGTACAGAGCATGAAAATTTGCCTTTTGAAAAGGCATACAGTACATAGAGAAAATATAATCCGACAGCATAACGGCTTTATGAGTAGTGTAATCACTTAAACATAAAGTCGGTCCTACATTCAATAGTTCATAACAATAGTGATGAGGGGTGGAGTTGATCCTAGTCGCGACGGAAAGCGTCTGGTGGTGGTGTTCAGATGCCGAAATAACATACCAAACCGTTAGCCAATTCACTCATCTCCCGAGTGATTTCGTCTCTCTCTTGCTCCGCTCGAACAACCCTGGCCTCTGCTGTAAAAAGTTGATGCCTGAGAATGGCAACTTCCTCCTCCAAGGAGCGCGTCCGATCTGTGGGGTCCTCCGGTGCTATGTGCGAATCTGGTATCATCCCTAAAGGGTGGGATTCACTAGGGGCTTCCCCAACGCCCGTTATCTCTTCAGTCTCCTCATCGGATCCCTCGTCCTCATAGTCTGTCTCTAGATACTCCTTAGGTTCTATCCTTGAGCCTGCCTCCTGAACCATTTCAGGTTCCTCCTCGATCCAACCATGGGCCACCAGGGCCTGATAGTAAAAGTTACCTTGCTGGAATTCAGCCATGATGTCTGCGCGAGAAATGGAGGTGTGAGAAGCGTGTAAGGGGAGTGTGTGTAGATAGCATTCCAAAATACTCCTATAGTATTTTAATTTTTTATGTTTGAGTTCCTTAAAACTTTTTGGATACGAGGTTGGTAAGTTTCTAGATTCATTGCCCATCATGATCACTTCCAAACACATGTTGGTCGTATTTTGAATAAATATAGTTCATCAGGCTATACATATCCCCAATACGACTACATAACTGCCCAGGTTTAACCACGATGTTCAATTCCTCTATAAACTTTTATCGTTATTGTAATAATGCACATATAAGTATGTACTTTATTTTTTTTTGTTCAGAATATTTTAGTCCCAATGTATTTATAGTTCCATATCTTGTATGATTAGATATGCCAATTCACTATAAACATTGCTCTGATACCAATCTGTCACACCCTCGAACCGAATAAAACGGCAGAAACGTCTGGGGATTAGGGTAACTTCATCTTGTAATATCATCACAGTGAATATAATTGAAACAAGGCAAGCATCATCATCACACGTACAATAATACAACAATACTGGGTTTATATCATTTTATTGTTTACAAAAGTTACATCCCAAAAATAAAAGGTTTATGATAACAACAAAATACATCAAAATCCATGACTTCTTGAAGGCCAACCTGCTTAACGATTTCCTGATAATACAAGTTATTTTGAAAATGGTCAACATATATAATGTTGGTGAGTTCATAAGCATATTTGTATGAAAAGTTTGTATCATGTTGTAAACACCAGAAAATCCGATATTTTCTGTAAAAAGAAATAAATGGTATGAACGCTTTGTATCAAATCTTGTATTAAAGCATGTGTGTTTCCGTTTTGAAAATGTATTAAGAGTGCATTCCAGAATTCTCATGTTTTCTGTTGTAAGTAGAAGGTAATGTGTAATTGTAAGTTTTCCCAGAAAATCCGATATTTTCTGTCTGTAAAAGTATTGTGGTCTTAAAACCCAAAGACCGTAGAATGGTGTTTGTATAGTATCGTAACTGTATAATTGTTTATGTATTCCGTAAATTTTACAGTGGAGTTAATTTCTATGTGAGTCGTTATAACCATGCTTGATATGACGGAATTTCCTGTCATGACGTTTTTCAGTCGTCGACTTGTTTAAGGTAAGACATTTGTCACCCTAGACTAGCCTAGTCTAGCTGTAACGAACAGCTCAGGTGCGGGGCTGTCAACCCCGTATATATCTATACACAAACTCTCGCTCTCCCTCCAGGAGACTCTGGTTATAACTACAAAACTAAAGGTTGTACACTTGATAGGTACGAATGAAATAACGTGTCTCACAAGAACCTTAACTATGTTTACGCGAATATTATATCACACTGTTTAATGTAGTAAATAATGTTTTTGAGTATGTTTTAAGGTTACAAGGCCCAACGAGTATGTAAATGGACCACAAAGGCCCAAATAAACATGTAATGTATATTTATGGCCCAATAAGCATGTAAATGGACTACAAATGCCCAATAAACATGTAATGTATATTTCAGGCCCAACAAGCATGTAAATGGACTACAGGGGCCCAATAAACATGTAATGTATATTTCAGGCCCATTAAGCATGTAAATGGACCACAAAGGCCCAATAAACATGTAAAGTATATTCCAGACCCAATAAGCATGTAAATGGACCACTAAGGCCCAATAAACATGTGAATGACGTATTTAGTCCGTTTGTTATTATGTTGTTTGTTTTACCTCAATTGTTTACCAAACTGACATAAAAGGCCCACTTTTTGTAATGATGACATTTTTGGCCCATTAAGTCGAAAATTTACAATTTAGGCACATTTTTGGTAACAATGACACTTTAGGTCCCGTAAGACCAAAAGTTCACATTTAAGGGCTTATTTTAAACACAATAACATTTTTATCCCACTTTCGTTAAAATTTACATTTTTTGCCCAATTTTTGATGAAAATTGATATTTGCGGCCCAAATGTATACAAATTTACCTTTTCGGCCCAAGTTTAAAAAGATTGACATTTTCAGCCATTTTTATCCGAAATTTACATTTTTGGCTCAAATTTGTTTAAAATGAAATTTTAACCCACAAAAGTCAAAAATTTACAAATTTAGCCCATGAAACCGTGAAGACCCATCTTTAGGCCCATTTTGTGAAAATTAACACTTTTGGCCCTTTTTAAAACCATGAATATCTTTACGACCCATTTTATATAAAAATGACTCTTTTAGTCCTTGACAAACCTTGAATGTCCTAAAGGCTTCACCTTTTTGTTTATTTGTCAAAAATGACCCCTTAAACGATTTTGTTTAGTTTTCTAGTGTTCTACAACATCTTTACTCCTTTCACTTCATAATAAGTTGTATAATGTGTGTTTGTATACAAAGATTACCAAGTTTTGGTAGAGTTTTCGAGATTTATGAAGCTTAAGCACATATTCACAACATATAACATGGAAAACACACATAACCATGCATAAACACATAGATCTAACACAAAGCAACTTGTATCCTCCCCCAAAACATAGTAAAAACCGAAAATAGGGGGTATGAACTCACTTTGGGATGATGGATCGGTTTTGGTGAGAAGATTGAAGGAGATTTCGGCCCTAGCAAGCTCCTTTGAGTACATCTCGAACTTATGGGGTTCTAAGAAGCATGGATCATGAAATGGAGTGTTTATGAGTGAAAGACTTAACATAAAATGAAGTTGAACACCTTGATTAGAAAGTAGCTTACCAAGAATGATGATCTTTGAGGAAGAGTTCTTGATCTCACACAAGCTTACATGAATTTTAGAAGGAGAATGGTAGAATTACTTAAGAGCTTAGAGAGAATTTTTGTGTGTTTGAAGTTTGGAATGGAGAGTGGGGGATGGAGAAGGGGCCGAGAATAAGGAGAGGAGGGAGGCAGTGAGAATACATTGCATAGAAGTATGAGATTTCTTTGTATTATGTTGTGTATTGCATGGATATTCACCATGTAAACATGAGGTGTCTCCATGACATTATTCCATCTTTTTTTTTGTATAGGGCCGAGAATGAGAGGGAAAGAAAGAGTGAGTGTTGTGGGCTTGTTCTTGCTTTGGCCCATTAGGGAGTTTTGATCCATGTGGGCCCACATAGGTGTTTACGGCCCAACATGACAAAAAGAATGGGTTTTCGGCCCATTGAGGTTCAAGGAAATTGTTTACGGCCCAATAAGGCCCATGAAAGCAAGGTGAGACATTTTAGGTCCAATAAGGCCCATAAAAAGTATTATAGCCCAAAATGTTATGGTTTAATGAATGCGGGTCCATTTAGGCCCCAAATGAGGATTCTTAGCTCCAAATAATTCAATTGGGAGTTTATTGGCCCATTAGGCTCAATAAATGATTCCTGGCCTAATAATTGTTTGAACCGGGAAATTAGGGTTACAATACCAAGTAGAGTGTACGAATGTATAGGATTAGGTTTTGGGCTTCACGAGTGAGTTTTGATTTGAATAGTTGTTTTTGAAATGAATAACATGTATATCTTTAAACTTGAAGTTACAAGATACATCAAGAATTGATTACATATAGACAGAATTTCCTAGCCAAACTACTAGTTATGACACACTGGGTAATACAATGTAAACAGAAAAGTTAAGAAACACATAAACTAAGTCTTTGTTGCAGATGATGACATTGCGGATTACTTCTTCACAAGTGGTTGTGGTAGCAAAAGATGACTTCGGATGACAAGTTTAAGAGGGTCACTTTCTTGATTCAACAATCTCCCCCTAAGTGACCTCTTTAACTTCACTAATTGTTAAGCTTCAGAAACTTGATCAGCAGCCACCAGAACTTTCTTACTTCACCTAACCAGGTGATTCTCCTTGTGATCTCGAACTTCACTTCATCCATTATATGCTTGGTTCTCTGTACCGAAGTCAAGGTGACTTCAAGTTGCCTGCGGGTTAGATGGTGCATAACAGTGATGGGGATGAAGTATTTAACATCGCTGTTGACTCTCTTGAACACAACTCCCAGTTCCGGGAAGTCGGTTGCTCCTAGGGATCGATCTTGATATCCTTCAGTGAAGAAAGGTCCTGGATCAAGTTTTGGAAGATTGAATTTTTTAGCAAGGGCCGGATGAATATCTGCATCAATCTTTGCGAAGTCACACACTGCGGACTGAAGATACACACAAGCCTTTTCATATGCAATTTTCATTTTGGGATGTTTCTCTGACTTGATCTGAAACACCGTGGCGATCAAAAATACTTCCTCCGGATTCATACAGGGAAAGTCTGTCTGAGTTCTGATATAATCGTCGCCTCTTCTTGTCAGTGTGTACTCGATGAAATCTGTCTTCATGAATTTCCTAATCTTGTAACTCTTGACTGCGGAGGGTCTATCGTTAGACCAAATGCTTTCAAAGGCAGATCCATTCTTGGAGTGGAATTTGTTTAATCACTCAAATTCAAGAGGCAACCTCTGGTCATCAGGTAGACTGCGGTCGAAGGGTTCAAAGACAGTGAAGAATTTGGCATTGGGAGAGATTGGGATATCCCAGTATCCATCCGAAGGTAGTTTTGCGTAGGTCAGAACTGGCCTATAGTCTTCATCGAGCAATCTTCTTGTAGGATTAACCCAGGAGTTAATCAGGGATTCATCCATAGTCGTATCAAATCCATGATCTCTCCAGTTTTGTTCAACATATTTTGCAGCTCTCTAGTCTTGTTTCCTTTGAAGAGTTGCAGGAGAGTCATTGGAGTGTTCGGAAGACATAGTTGGCTCCAAATTTTTGAATTGAGGTGGAGTTTCTTGATGAGGTGGGGATTGATGGATTTCTTGACCAAGGGAATTTTGTTCCGGAGGGGGAGAATGATGAGATTGCACTGGAGATGTTGGTTTTAGGGATGATTGTGGTGTTGGTTGTGGTGGAGGTTGCTGAGCTTCGACTCTTTGATGAGTTGGACCAAATGATGGGATTGGAATTGGAATTGCTGCGGTAGATTGATGGTGTTGAGGATTAGAGTGTTCACTTCCCCCTTTTGAGGAAGAAACCATTTTTTTCTCCTCAAACCACTGTCTGAGGCCATCAATATTTGAGAATGCAGTGGTAAACTGAGACTTGATCAGATCCGAGAATTGAGTGTTGGAAGGAACTTCGGTATTGAACAGCAGATTGTATATTTCTTTGGTTAACCTCAGGATTTCGTCAACACTGGAGTTAGCCGTGAGAGAACGTATCAGGCCATTGATTGTTGTTTGGAGCACAGAGAGAGCTGATTTGTATGCGTTGTGCGTTTCTTGGATAAGGTTCTTTGAGGAGATGGCTTGATTATCCAAGGTAGATTTGATTTCTTCCTTGAGATCAGTGACTTCCTTGATGAGATGTTCTGCGGTAGAGAGGAATTGTTTATGATCAGCAATTATGTTGTTGTCAAGGGCTCGGATACCCATTTCCACCTTTAGAGAAAGTCTTTCAGCAGCCATTCTTTCTCTGGTCTCTACTCTCTCAATTTTTTCTGCTAGTGACTGTGCACAACCAATATCCGAGTCTTGCGGTTGGGAACTGGTGACTGCAGCCAAAATCTGGTCAACCTTTGACTGGAGGGAGAGAAATTTCTTTCGAGATACAGCAAGCTTCTTTTTCTTCTTTTTCTCCTTTGGCTTCGATGTAGAGTGTTGAGAGCCACTCGACTCTTCTTCTTCATCAAAGATCATTACAAAGTCGTCTGAGTGAACAGGCTGATCAATTTCGTCAACATCGAGATCATCCAAACCAAACATCGGTCCGGAACTGATCTCAATTGTGGTGTCTTCTTCATTTGAACTGTAACAACGTAACTTTTTAAACAATTTTTCATTTTTCAAACACAATAAAACTCATATAATATTCTCAAAATCTCATGTGTATCAAATATCATCACAATAAACATATCCCAGAATCTCAAAAACATAGTCCTCTGCCAGTGTGTACAAATCATGTCGGCGCCTTCCTGCGATCCTCGCTAGTACCTGAAACACATATCACATAACACGGTAAGCATAAATGCTTAGGGAGTTCCTCAAAATACCACATACAACACATATTAGCCACTCGGGGCTATAACTCGGTAAGACCCTCTGGTGGATGTGTCTCGGCGGGACCCTCCAGTCCCGTAGCTCGTTGGACCCTCCGGTCCGGTCTAGCTCGTTGGACCCTCTGGTCCGGTCTAAATCGTTGGACCCTCCGGTCCGGTCTAAATATCACATGGCATACATAAATCACAATACACATAATCTTAAGTAAACACATAACACATAAGACCCATCCGGTCTGCACATGGATACCACTCTAGGTAATGTATAGTGAGAAGACTCACCTCGTATGATGTCTAGTAAACTCTCGTGCTCGATATCCTCGACCTAGACTCTGCCTATCAAAATGATAATATCTCTAATCAATACTCTCCTCATGCTCTCATCTCTAAAGAATGGGTAGAAGACCATTCTACCCCTCCATGGCCTCTCTTGAATCAGTGTGACCAAGCCCCCAAGGTCAACTGAAGTCAACCCAGTCAATGGTCCAACTTTGACCAGACTCGTCGAGTGCACTCGGGTGACTCGGCGAGTCCATGTGTGTCCTCCGATTCCTCCTAAGGCCTCACTCGACTCGTGGAGTTAACCTTTCACTCGACGGGTTACCAGTGATCACGAATCGCGGGGCAACCCGATCCGACTCGTCGAGTTCTCTCATGGACTCGGCGAGTTTCCTCCATGGAAATACTCATTTGGCCTTCTGAGGTCAGATCTGTTTCTCTAACTTATAGATCTGACCTTCTAACACCCAAAAATCATGTAAAGGTCTGAACTTGAGGCTCATGCATGGTGTATTTTGCTCTATACACCATTATGACTCCATTGAAGCTTCATAGCTTCAAGGTTCCAAAGTTACTCACTCAAAGCTACCTACTTTCTGGTTCTCTGGACCTCACAAGGTCCAGATCTACAAAATAACCCGAAAAGGGGTTTGGATGCACCCAAAACCTCATCCAAAAGGTGATACAAGCCCTAACTCAACAACCAAAGGAAATCTATTCAAACACCAGGGAGACAAGAGCTTGTACCAGATATGAAGCTTGAATGAAGATGAAGCTGATCCACCAACTCTCCTCTGAGATCCTTGCAACACTCTTGACCTTCTTCTTCAAGGAAATGACCTCTAATTAGCCTCTTTCCTCTCTAGCTCGCAAAAACTCTAGGGTTTCTCTCAAGGGACGAAGACACAGGTGGGAAGGGCCAAGGAGGCTATAAGTGCCTTTAATAGGCCCAAGCCCGAAAGAATTAGGGTTTCTGCCAACAGCGCTGACTCGGCGAGTCAGCTTGTCGACACGTCGAGTCCATTCATTTTCTACGTCACCAAGTCGCGATCCTACTCGACGAGTTAAGGCGCCAACTCGTCGAGTCACTCCTCATAACTTAGAAAATAATATTCATTTTATCATACCTGGAAATCCGGATGTTACATGAACCTTGTGCGACTGCAGCGGGGGGAGGTTTAGATGAACCAACATCATGGAGATTATGAGCCTTTTGCACCGTAGCTTCCATGCTGGACATCCATTCTTGAATCTTCAGAATATCATGGACAGTTTTAGCATTGCTGATAGCTTCTGCCCAGTATTTGGCCATGGTCTGAATCTCTTGCTCCTTTTGTTGTTGTTGCTTTGTTTGTTGAGCTTTACGTGCCTGGAATGCTTTTTTGAAAGCTTCATACTTCTTGACTTCGGACTCTGTGCTTGGTTGAAATCGAGTCCAGGAGTCATCTGAAAAATAACCGTCAAAACCATGAGTTGGCACCGGGGTGTTCCCCGGGTTCGTGGATCCTTGCACATTTATGCTCACCACGCCTAAACCACTTGAGTGTAATGGTGGCGGAGTAGAATTTCCCGAACTTCCTCGGTCTCCTTGACCCGTAGTCAAGTGTGGCCTCGGTTCGGTTCTGGCATGGGCAGAAGAATTACCATGCAATTGGTTATCTGTTTGAAGTGTTTGGGTGACGGAAAGAAGGATGGATCGCAACTCCCCTAGATTAAAGATATGAAGGTGAGATAGCCTGGAGACCTTAGGGTGTGCCGTACCACTGAGATCCTCTTGGAATCCCGATGGGGTTGTGTCTCCATGGTCAAGTGAAACAGATGCACTTGCTGCATCTGAGTAGCTAGAGAGAGTTGAAGCAAATAAGCTTGCGGAGGCTCCAAGGACTACCAGAGTCTTTTGAGAGACTGCGGTATTTGTCGGGCCACGCATTTGGCTTTGGTTAGGGATGGTCCTCTGCCTTTTGTTTCTGAGAATTGGACCGGAGTCATCGTCAGATTCTTCGTCAACATTAACAGCAACTTCTTCTTGTGAGTTGGAAGGGGAGGCAGGAGCGTCATCCGAAGATTCAATGGCTCTGTTCTTGCATTTCTTTGAAGGATTTTCACCCTTTCGGACTTTGTGGCGGGGAGCTTTCTTGCAGCGAACAATCTTCCTACGACGTGTAGTTGTGGGAGGGTTAGATTGTTCCGTGGTAGGAGGGAATGAAGTTGTGAAAGCAGGTGCGGATCTTGAAGGACCTTGGGTTGCGGTAGTGGCTATTATAGGCTGACTGGGATGAGGCGGGGAAGAATGGTATGGGTCAATACCATCCGTAGCCTCGAGGTGATCAGTTACCTCTTGGGTTTCAAGTCCAATAGACTTCAGAATATGTTCAGGCAGTCTTCTAAGAGGTCCAAAAATTGATTGATCTTTGGAGAGAGTGTACCTTTTCAAGTCTCGGGTGACAAAGAAGTTGATGTCATCACCCACGCTGAGTTTAGCATCCTTATGGAGGTCCGAGATGCAGAGACACCAAAAGCGTGCAAAGGTGAGTTCAGTTGGGTCTTCTCTCGGATTCTCCTTGGGAACATATGGAAGGAAATCATCCCAGAGAATTTGATCGTAGTTCACTGCGTTTCCTGTGAAGATGCTCCACACAAGTTCTAACAGTTTGAGTCCCATGTTGTCTGTGCCTCCGGTTCTTCCAGAGAGACTTCGGATGATGAAATGACAGACAAATTGCCATACCGCAGGCAGTTGGTTCTTCCTGAATTCCCCAATTCCTTTCAATTTCTTCTGATACCCCATCTGGTATAGGGTTGAGGTGATGTCATTAGTGGTGGGAGAGTAGATTCTGGTTGAAGGAAGAACTTGAAGATTGATTGCATTCAGAAACTTTTCTTTAGTCAGGATGACTAAAGAATCATCGAGTTCAAGTGGACTTCTTGAGGGTTTGAATTTGGGCGAAAAGCTGAGAAGGCACATTTGAAAAGTGTGGAAAGAGGAACCACGTCTGTGAAGGTATTGAAAGCTCCAAACAACGGATGAGATGACAAAAACTTGATCATCAGTCGAATCGATTCATTATAAGAAGGATGATCATCAAACACTTAAAATTGCTAGAGGCTATCGTCGGAGAGTGATTCTTTGTTATTGAGTCGGAACCAGTTGGTTGAACGGACGCAGATGCTTTTGATTGCTTTTTCGAGCTACCGGATTTTACCATTTTGAAAAGGTTTAGGAACTTGCAGAAAACAGAGAGCAAGAAGGTGAAGAAGAGAAAGATCGTCTTAGAGTTCGGAAAGCGTAAAGCTTTCTTGGGAGGGAAAAAGGGTTTTTATAGCACCGGATTTCAAAAGTTATGTGAATTAATTTATTAACAGTTGTTAATGGTAAAAACCATTGGGTTTAATCCATTATCAGCCATTCATAAAATTAAACAAGAATTTTTTATTTTTTTTTTAAAGAAAATTAGGGCATTTAATGAATGTCAGATCATTATCACACGTTTGAAGATCGTGTGGAAGGTGGGGGTTAAAAGTTTGTTGGGTAATGGGGAAGTGGAAACGGATTAGACATCTTGGGGCTAGGAGATGTGACAAAAAAAGGTAAAAGTTTTTTTTAAATATTTCTTTTATGGGAAAAACAATTTATTTGTCATTTTTCTTAAAATAGGTCTGACATGACAAATATGATTTTGAAAGAAACTGAAACGTTGTATGCTACAAAACGAATGTTTATTTTTGAGAATGTTTTTCTTTATTTAATGAAGATCATTAAATAGCACACAATATTATCAGTGAATTTATGAAGTGGTTGAGGATTCATTCAAAGTGACTGCGGATGGTTTAATGACTGTGGTGGAAGATAGTGTTACTGCGGTAGCAAGATCTAAATGGAACACTTGATAAAAGATCAGAAACAACAAACAACAAAGACCCAATGAATATAAGTATGATATATGGTTGCGGTATACGGAGTATACTGAAACCATGTATGATAGATATATTACTCTAGGACCGCAACGGAGACCAGAGGTGGTCTACGGTACCTATCAATTCAAGAAAAATTGTGGGTCCGGGTTCATCATCCCAAACATTTTTATAAAACTGTTGAGTTTTGTTGCATCAAGTGCCTTTGTAAACACATCAGCAATCTCTTCGTGAGTATTGACAAAAATTAGTTCGATGTTACCATTGAGAATATGGTCTTTGATGAAGTGATACCGAAGTTCAATGTGTTTCGTCTTTGAGTGATGAATGGGATTGTGAGAAATCGCTATGGCACTCTCTGAATCACAATAAATCGGTATCCGCAGCATTCTGTATCTGTAGTCCGTCAGTTGGGTTTTCATCCATAAGACTTGAGAACAGCAGCTAGCTGCGGCCACATACTCAGCTTATGCGGTAGACAAAGAAACACAATTTTATTTTCTTGAGGACCAGCTAACCAATCTTCCTCCAAGAAATTGACAACCACCGGAAGTACTCTTTTTATCCAATTGGCATCCGGCATGATCTGCATCTGTGAAGGCTTGAAGGCTGAAATCATTTCCTGCGGGGTACCAGAGGCCTAGGGCTTTGCTTCCTTAAGGTATCTGAAGATTTGCTTGACTGCGGTCAAGTGCGATACTTTGGGATCGGCTTGGTACCTGGCACATAAGCCTGTTGCGAAGACAATATATGGTCTGCTTGCGGTGAGGTACATCAAATAACCAATCATTCCTCTATAAGTTTTGTGGTCCACTGATTCTCCGGAAGGATCAGCAGAAATCTTTTATCTGAAGGCCATAGGATCCTTGGCTGAGGAACAGTTGTCCATTGCGTATTTCTTCAGCAGTTCAGAGGTATACTTTTTCTGATGAATCAATATCCCTTGAGAAACTTGTTTCACTTGGAGTCCTAGAAAGAAATTGATCTCTCTATTCATGCTCATTTGGAACTTGTTAGTCATGAGCTTTGCAAATTCATCCACCATACCCTGATCTGTTGACCTAAATATGATATCATCCACATATATTTGGAAAAGCATAAGGTGATTACCATTTTTCTTTCTAAATAATGTGGGGTCAATCACACCTCTTTTATATCCATACGTGACAAGAAACTCAGAGAGAGTCTCGTACCATGCCCTTGGTGCTTGCTTAAGACCATAGAAAGCTTTCTCAAGCTTGAAACAATAATCTGGGAAATCTAGACTTTCGAAGCCTGGAGATTGTTGTAAGTAAACCTCTTCTTTCAGTTCACCATTCAGGAAGGCACTTTTTACATCCATCTGATGTACTTTGATATTTTTGTGTGTCGCATACGCTAAGAAGATGCGTATTGCTTCCATCCTGGCTACGGGGGCATAAGTTTCATCATATTCAACACTTTCTAGTTGACTATACCCCTTAGCAACTAATCTTGCTTTGTTTCGCACGACCACACCAGATTCATCAAGTTTGTTTTTGTACACCCATCTTGTTCCAACAACAGTGTGACCTTTTGGTTTTGGAACCAGCTTCCACACCTTGTTTCTTTCAAACTCGGCTAGTTCGTCTTGCATGGCGGTGATCCAGTCGGGATCTAGGAGAGCTTCCTTGATGGATCGAGGCTCTACTGCAGACATGAAGGTTGCGTAGTGGCAGTGGTCCGTTAGGTCATTAGAAGATCAAGTTTGTACGCCTGCAGATGGGTTACAAATGATTTGACCCGGTGGGTGGTCCTTCGTCCAGACGTGCAGACGAGGTTGTAGGTGATCAGCGGCTGCGGTGGAGGGAATGTCTTCGATATCAGGAGACTCTGCAGTTGGGGAAGGCAGTTCCCCCTCGACTTGTGAACAGCCCGCAGAAGTGTCTTGGACTGAAGTTATTTGATCAGCATTTGAGTGAGGTTCCCCCTGGATTGCGGACGGGAGTTCCCCCAGAACCTGAGATGGTTCCCCCTGGATTGGTAAGTGAGTGATAATCCTTGAGTCAGTTCTTGTGTTAATGTTCTCAATTTCTTCATCGTCAAAGTCTGAGGAGACATTTGATGAGATTGTGACTCTGCGGGTAGATATCGGAGCTGCTTCTTCAAGCATTGGAACCTCAATGGTTGTTACTTGAACCGGAGTTGAGCTTTCCCCCTCAACCGGCAAGGTGGAAGTGTTGAGTGACAAATCTTCGGATAAAGTTGGGCCAGAGACTTCGGCATGTTGTTGTTGAGCAACCGGAGACACAAGAATTTCAGAGAGATGAGCAGTCTCTACTGGGTCGAAAAGGTCATCATAGTTAACCTCAACTATGTTAAGAGGACCCGAAGAGACTGGGATATCACTTTCCATGATGAACTTTGTTTCAGATGAGGGAGCAGTGTTGCGGATGAAAAAGTCATCGAATTTAACATCGAAGCTTTCGATGATCATCCTTGTGCGTCTGATGAGGACCTTGTAGGCCACCTTGTTTGTTGAGTAGCCAAGAAAAATTCCTTCATCTGACTTTGGTGCAAATTTATTAAGATGATCCTTGTTGTTGATTACAAAACATCTACACCCAAATATGTGAAAAAATCTGACATTTGGTTTGCGGTTGTTCAGGCCCTCATAAGGAGTTTTGTTGAGACACTTGCACACAACGCTTCTGTTCTGAACAAAGCATGCAGTTGACACAGCTTCAGCCCAGAAGTATAGAGGAAGGTTTGCAAAATTTAGCATAGATCTGGATGCTTCAACCAGAGTGCGTTTTCTTTGCTCTACAACTCCATTTTGTTGCGGTGTGTAGGGAGCTGAGAAGTTGTGACTGATGCCTTTGGAAACCAAGAAACTATTCAAGAGATGATTCGTAAACTCGGTTCCATTGTCACTTCGGATTCTTCGTACCGGTAACTTGATTTGGAGTTCAATATATTTGATGAAGTTGATCAGAACCCGCGGTGTTTCAGATTTGAGCCTCAGGAAGAAGACCCAAGTGAAGCGAGTGAAGTCATCAACTATAACCAATATATACTTCTTGTGATGGAGACTGCCTATGGTAGATGGACCGTAGAGATCAATGTGTAAGAGCTCTAAGGGTTCAGAAATTGATGAATCAATCACCAGTGGATGGCTTCCCTTTGATTGTTTGCCACACTCACAAGCTGGGCAGAGTGTATCATTGTTGTACTTTAGAATGGGGAGACCTCGGACGAGTTCTCCGGTGACAAGGTTATTGATATACCGAAAGTTCAGATGAGCTAGCTTGCGGTGCCACAACCAACTGACTTTGGATACTGCTTTGGACAGGAAACACAACTGCGGTTTACCGATGATCAACGAGACATCCAAAGGATACATTGTCCCTTCAGACGTAGATTTGATCAAACAGGTGCTTCTATCACTTGTCATGATGTAGCAGTATTCATTATCAAACTCAACCCGATGGCCTGCTTTGCATAGTTGGCCTACACTGATGAGATTATGCTTGAGGCCTTCTACGTAAGCAACCTTTTGTATTGAGAAGTTCCTTGTTGTTAACACACTATAACCTCTAATGATTCCATTTGCATTGTTTCCGAATGTGACATTTCCACCGTTACATATAGGCCTGAAATCTCGAAGGTATTCTAACCTTCCGGTCATTTGCAATGAGCAGACATTATCGATTAACCACTCCTCTTCTTGTTCCTCCTTGCACGTTGCCTGAAAAATTACACGGTTAGTTTGGGCACCCAAACAAGTTTGGAGCCCGGGGTTACAAATGAATTCTTTTTCTTAGATGCATGAACATGGATTGTAGGAATAGGTTTCGTGTCAATCTTGAGACCTAGACCTGGGTGTTTGTGAACTTTTGGAGTGTTACGAGGTTTTGGAGGATTACGAGGTTTCGGAAAGTTACGAGATTAGACTTGAAAAGATTTTTTTTGATGATAAAATCCAAAGGAAAGATTTTTCTCATTCATCCAGACATTGTACTTGGTCAGCGGTCCGGATGGTGTAGTGTGAGTCTTATGACCAGTCCAAGAGTGTGTTCTGAAAGTTCTGACTGCGGTGCCCTTGGAATTTGAAAAAGTGTGAGCACGTGAAGTCCTCCTAGGTTGTGTTCTTTTGAAAACTTGATGTGACTTAAAAGGTGTAGGAGTTGGTAAAATTCCTTTCCACTTTGGGTCATCCAAGGAATAGATTTGAAAACGATACCTTTGAAAGGACTTGACTCTCTTTTGAGATTTGTCAGAAGAGTTAGAAAATGTTTTTGGTACTGTACATTCCTCTTTGACTAATTCCTTGACTGCAGTGTTTTTTAAAAACTGATTCGAGACAACAAGATTTTTAGGACTCTTTTGGTTTGAAACTTTGGCTTGTTTTTTGTTTTTGAAAAAGATTTCCCGCTTTTTACCATGAGATCTAAGTTCCTCTTTGAAAGCCAGTTTTGCTTGGGTTCTTGGGGAACCGCAGTCAGTGACATTCAACTACGGTTTCTTTGAAACGTTTGATTGTTTTTGAAAACGATAGCTTGAGTCATCTGAACTAGAAGACTCAGGACTCAGAGAACATTGACCGTATTCAAAATTTTCTATGGGCAACTCATGAAGAATTGGATGAATAGTTACTGTGCTCTTGACTGTGGTCTGCGGTAAGGAAGACTGGACTACCGCAGAGTAAGTCAAAGATGGTTCCTCGGTTGGACAATTTATGGAAGGCAGTTTGGACTGTGGTCCAGGACTGCAGAGAACGGGACTGCGGTTTGAAGATAACGGTGTAAAGTTTACAGCTTCATCCGGTCCTTCCACGAGAATTTCTTCATCAACAACTGAAGAAGTCTGAGAGTTGGGATAAATTGTGCCAATGATGGGTATTTGATCACATGAATGATCCGAGGTTTCAGGAAGAATTTCCTCGATGACACAATTATTGCTCAGATTATGAAGTCTACCGAAGTGGGTTCTAATGTCTTCGGGGAATATTTTGTCATTGACTGGGAAATAAAACTCTCGATCCGGAGGGACATAAGTACGATCTTTGTTAAATCGGGGTGATTAATCCTTTGCGGTGGAATACCCACTGGACCAACCCCAATTGTATGTATTATCTACGGTCCCATTATTTACAAGATTTTCAATAGCTTCACTTTCATTAAACAACTTTTCAATTAAAAGATTTAAGCGTACATTTTATTTTTGGGCTAGATCCCTTTGATTCAAAGCTATTCCTAACTGAGTTTCACACAACATTCTGGCATCCTTCTCTAACACTAAGTCTTTTTCTAACATGGCAAATTTGAGTCTCTTATCTTCTAGTCGTCCTCTTACATGAAACATTTCCTGGGACTCTATGTTCTTCTCATCTAAGGCTTTGTTATAGTCTGAAAGGACGGCAGCACAAGTGTCATTAAGGTTGTCTAAAAATGGTTGCAATCATGCATGCTATAATTATTAGATTGGATCATGAGTTTTACCTGTTCAAAGATGCTAAGAGTTCCATCTTTTGCCATGTAGCAGTAGTTTTTCTCCAGCATTGTTGATCCATCCTCATCAGCAGTTGCCATCATGCAAATTTTTCCCTTGCCCTTGATGTTGTTGAAATCTTCATCTTCATCTCCTAAAGACCAAACTTGATGATCCCTCTTAACTTGGGCCACATATGCCCTTGCCTTTTCCTTTTCTTCCATCTCTTGAGCCATTCTAAGATAGAATGCTCTGTCCTTCACCACATTGGCTTTACAGTCTTTAGCAAAGTGGTTTTCTTTGTTGCATTTGTGACAAATTATAACATCATTTTTGTATTTGGTTGAGATACAGGAGCCAGTTGGCTTGATAGACTGCGGTGCCTCCTTGGACTGATGAGTGTTCTGAGGTTGCGGAGATTGGTGAGGATTTTTGGGATATCGAGAATAGTTGTTTTGTGGATTAAAGTTACGGTTGAAGGGAGGTTTAGTAAAATGCTGATTTTTGTGAAATGATGAGGGTGGTAGCCTGTTGAACTGTTAGCTAACTAGATCAATATCATTTTGAAATTCTTCTTCATCGTCATATTCTGAATCAGCTTCGTATGACTACGGTGGATTGTCATAGGAGGGAGAGTAATATTGGATGTTTTTGTTTTGAGGGGCTTGAGCTATGAGAGTGAGTGGTCCTCCGAAGTCTGCACAATCTTTTAGCACAGTTGATTCTTGTGCCTGAAGTTCGCCATATAGCTTGAAAAGAGAGAGTGTGTGAATCTTCCTATCTCCTTGGACTATCATTTTCGCCGTAGTCCAGTGTTTACCCAAACCATTAAGAAACTGAAGATTTGTTTCATGATTACTTCGGACGGTGCCAACATTTGATAACTTTGTGACAATAAAGTTAAATCTTTTGAAGGAATCTTCAAGACTTTCACCAGCATGAGCTTTGAAGTTGTTGAACTCGTTGAGTGCGGTGGTGAGCCTCTTATCTTGAGCTTGCTCAGAACCTTCATACAAGTTCTGAAGAACATCCCAGATTTCTTTGGCTGATTTGCAATTGATGATAATGTCGAAGTTGTCAGGAGCAACTCCGCAGGATATTTCATAAAAATCAACAGCATCACTTTCCATCTTATCAAGATCATCTTTCGTGGGACGATTCATTGCAGCTTGAGCTCCTCCTAGTCTGGCTTGAGCACCATTGGCTTGAACAGGTGTGAGAACCGGAACATGAGGTCCTTCTTCCACGGATCTCTACACATCTATGCCGAGTCTTTTTAGATACCTCTCCATCCTTTGAGATTAGTGATTATATTCACTTGCAACAAGTATTGGGGCTCGATTAGAACCACCAACATTATAGGAAACGTTTAGTGATAATGCTTGTGCCATATTTCCTTTGTTTTTTGTTTTTGAATTTTTTGAGAAAATGAGCTTTAGTGGTATAGAAGGCTCTTTAAAATCAGAGTTTTGTTTAAAAAGCAACCATTTTGGCTCTGATACCAATTGTTGAGAGAAAAACTTTTGAGAAACACTTGAACAAATGTTAGTACAAGTTATATATTGCGGAATTAAGTTAATCTCAAAGGATCATAAAGCTCAACAATAATAAGAAGTTAGGATTGTTAGAGATGTTAGTTGCGGAGATGTAAGTGCGAAAAGTAAAGGAAATGTAAATGACAACAAGTTATATATCAAGTAAACACTAAGCTGATTCTTAACAAGGTTTGCATTCAAACCTAGTTAGTATACGAGATCAGCTTAAAGTGAATGAAGTCACAAGGACTTGCTCCGAAGGAGAGTTTGAGAGTTCGGTCTTAATATATGAGTGTAAGTTCAGAAAGATCTTTGAAGGTAAGAGAGAATATAGAGAGTAATTCAGATAGAGAGAATAGATATGTAATCGAGAGGTGTTTTCATTCAGAAGAAGAGAACTCTATTTATAGAGTCTCGAGAAGTTACATGGAAAATAAACAAAGACTAAAATTTCTGATTAAATGTCCATGCAAGGTACACTGGGTAATACAATGTAAACAGAAAAGTTAAGAAACACATAAACTAAGTCTTTGTTGCAGATGATGACATTGTGGATTACTTCTTCACATGTGGTTGCAGTAGCAAAAGATGACTTCGGATGACAAGTTTAAGAGGGTCACTTTCTTGATTCAACAATCGTCACAAGCACCGCAACCAACACAAGTCCTTATTAAACTATTAATGAATTTGGTAGCTGTGTACTTTGTTATATTGTTAAGGACTTGATGTATGTTATAGTAAATTTTGGTAGTTTTGGTAGTTTCCTTATTTGTTAAGTGCTTAATTCATTTGTTATGAATTTGGTAATTTGGTAGTTTGTTAAATTGTTAAGGACTTAATTGATTTGGCAGTTTGATACTTTGTTAAATTTTTAATGACTTAATGTGTTTGTGAGTTAATTGTTAAGTAGTAATTTGTCTTTTTTGAGTTTAACATTTTAACTTATATACTTACTTTATAGGATGTGGATGTTAATGCTTTTCTATAAAAACCCGCGTTGTTGACGACATTTGGAGATATTATCCGTTCGTTTAATAACCATGTCAACAATGCGAGCAACGACAATGCGTAAAACAATGATGGGGGTGACGACTAGTATTTCTTGTTTTATGTTATGGATGATGTTATTATGGATTTATTAAATCATTTATGGGTTGTATCAATTAGCATTTCTTGTTTATTAGATCAGTTATAGATTGGATTAGATCTTTTTTTTAATTGGAAGATAGATTTCATTCCAAGGATAAAGCTAGCAAAAAGCTAGGATTACAAGACATTAAGACATTCAACCTTCGGATCTAAATACCAGTTATCCTAATTTAACATAAAGCCTCTCCTAGCTCTAATTTTAAGCCACTGGAAGGCAAGAGCCTTAACCTTGCTAACAAGAACAGTGATGTTCTTTGTTTTGCTGCGAAATACAATCCCATTCCTAAAGGTCCATATCACCCATGCAAATGCCAATAAAAGAACAGAAATGTCAGTGTGTTCCTTTTTTAAGCTATTAAGGACACAGTCGGGAGCGAAAGCATGTTGAATCAAGTTCGCAAAAATAGGAAAATCGACCCACCAGTTATGAGGGGCAGACCGTACCTCCAAAGCAGTGGAGCAATCCATGAAAATATGACATTCTGTTTCATGTTTAGCATTGCACAAGGGACATAGAAGAGAACCATCATTAACTCCAATGCGCTCAAGATTGGTACGAGTTGGTAATCTACCCAACCGTGCCCTCCAAACTAGTAAATTAGCTTTGCGTGGTGCAATTTTATTTCAAGCAATCTTGAGCGGACAGTTGGTCAAAATTTTAGCATCGATAATCCTCCTAAGGGAGGAAACAGTGAATTTACCATCAAGTTCCTCACTCCAGCTCCACTTTTGATTCTGCCATAGAAACATGTTTACAAGGTGGATGTTTTTATGATCAAGCACAAGGTGCAAGTGGCTAATGTTTCTCCATATACCACGTTTATCGGTAGTAGATCTAACACGACCAATACCACCATCACAACCATGAATTCCTTGGCTAACTCCTTTACAAAGAGCATTGTCTTCATTTTTGAAGCGCCACCATCACTTGCCAATTAAAGCGAGATTAAAGGCATGAAGGCTTCTAATGTCAAGGCCACCATTTTGCTTGCAATTCATAACTTTTTTCCAAGCAATCCAGGTTGTTTTGTGGTCATCCAAACTTCCACCCCAAAAAAATTAATACAGATACTTTCAAGGCGTTTAGTCACTCCCATAGGTGCCTTGAAGAGCGAAAAAAAAAAAGTAAGTAGCAAGGCTGTCAAGCACATTCTTACAAAGGATTAATCTACCGTCGAAGGATAAGTTACATGCCTTCCATAGTGAGAGCTTCTTTTGGAATTTTTCAATCACGGGTAGCCCACTCGAGTTTCTAGACATTTTAGCCCCAACCAGCACACCAAGATAAGAGAAAGGTAGGGACCCAATCCCACAACTCAGCCGACAAGCCATAGAGGATATATCTAAGTTGCTAAACCAGATACCCATCACCTTGCTTTTAGAAAGATTGGCTTTGAGATTGGAGGTGATATGGAAACATCTAAGGATGCGAAGAAGATTAAGAACATTCTCATTAGACCATTCCTTAAGAAAGATTGCATCATCTGCATATTCAAAGATTGAGAGATTCAGGCCATTGTTGGTGAGATTAACACCTTTGTATAATCCTTTTTCAACCGCTTCGAAGACCGCCAACAAAGATCGTTTATGTAATATGGTATATTCTGTTTTATGTTATTTGATGTTTATGTAATGTGGATTTCTAAATTATAATTTTTGTATTTTTGTAGATTCTGTATTTTTATAATATAAACTAATATAAGATATAAATTTTATTAAAAATAAAAAATAAAGCATTAGCAGCGGTGACAGCTTTTTGCGACGACATGCGCCATCAGGAAGCTTGGTTGGGAAAAACTCTGACCGGTTGTCGAAACTTTAATAACGACAACGGCTTTTGCGACAACGTTGGCTTTTAGCGACGACAACTATTAGACGACACCACTAGCGACATTTTATAAGTATTATCTATGAAGAAATGGCGGCGACCTTTTTGCAACGATTTTTGTCATCGCTAATAGTGACTTTTGTTGTGAAAGTTGACCACCACAAAAACATATCCCCATGGGTAGCTCAACTAGTTTGGGGGCTCTAAACGAACCAAAAATATGGGGCCCTTTGGTGTTTACTATACTTAACGTTATACACCCTCATCTTTTATCCGAGCTTGGGACCGAGAATAATAAACTAAAAATTTGTAAATAGCGGAGTTAATTTTTTTTATTATGTATATGTTTTTTTGTGAATCACCAAGACAACTACAAATGAACAAACAGAATACGTGAAGTAATGGATTAATGGATGTGCATGTTGCTTGACAACCTTAACTCGTTGACTACTTCCATGAGTTCGTTCCTACCCAAATTCAGAAATTCCAAAGGCAAAATCCACATAGAAGTATTTAAGACTTGACAATTGAAAATCTTTCTATTGTAATCAATGGATAATTGAAAGTAATTAACCCTAATCGGCTAACCCTAATATATAATGGAAAACTGAAAAAGAAGTGAAATACATACATTCGGCGTTGAGGATTTGAACAATTGAGAATCAAGATAGAAGAATAGAAGATAATGCAACGTTTTAGTTTTTAATGTGGCGCATGCGTTTCGTCTTCAAGAATCAAGATCACTCACTGTGATGTGACATGTCGAACAATTAGTAATGGACTAACTGCGATTTAAGATACTCCCTCCGTCCCAAAATTATTGTCTACGTTTGACTTTTTAAGTCTCTTTTGTTCAACTTTGACCTTAAATAATTTACTTTTTGTTATATATTTTTTTATGCAAGATATATTAATAGATTGTTTTTTAAATGTATTTTAATTGTTATAAGTTTCATCAAAAATTATATAACACAAATAAAGTTATTTATTGTCAAAGTTGACGTGGAAAGACTTCAAAAGTCAAACATGGACAATAATTTTGGGACGGAGGGAGTATATTAATAATGGGTTCAATTTGAAAAATATGAGGCTCTTTAGAATTGAGGGCCCTAAGCCCTATCTTATTACACTACTAGAAAACATGGGGTTTTCCTACGAAAAATAGCTACGGAAAATTTCCGTAGCTAATTAGCTACGAAATGATTACGGATCAACTACAGAATAGGACGCCCTAATTTAGCAACGGAATCCGTAGCTAATTAAAATATAATGTTGAGTAACCCCTACATATCCCTCGATAATAATGATAACTCTCTACCCATATATAAATCTAGAGAAATTAAATTACCTCCTACCTTTTATTCCTACAATTATTCCTACCCACTAAAATTATGACAAATCACAATTCAATTTAATTTTATTTGATATATTCCTAATATAGTCTTAATGAGTTAGTTAAAAAATATGAAATGATGACACTTGTCATAATTTTATTGGATAGGAACATTTGTAGGCATAAAAAGTAGGAAGTAATTTAATTTCTCATAAATCTATACCTAATATTCTAATATTTTAAGAGTAACTAAGAACTCCACAAAAATATCATTATACTGGAACCTCTAATCATCCCTATTTTTATCTTCTCGTTGTCATATTAGGAGTTATTACATGCATCATCCCGTCGATCAAAATCTCTTTTTCAATTTACTATCTATCAATTGGTAAATAATTCATGAATAAGTTAATAAAAACTAAAAATATCATCGTTAATGCATCATCTATTTGATTTTTGATACGGTTACTAAACAAGGAGGCTTTGATGTTACATTTTGGAATGGATATTGATATTAAATTAAAACACGATGACAAAATAATGATAACCTCTAAATGGTTGTGTAACATAGACGAAAAGTACAAGTGAAAATTTCAAGGAAATTGAAACTTCCACGACTAAATCACTACGAATCTCCACATATATAAAATTCAGGAAATGTTTTTATATTCACATATATTTACTTGCATATAATTAACTTTCTTTAAACAATATATATATATATATATATATATATATATATATATATATATATATATATATATATATATATATTGAACTTATATAGACTTTAATGATTTGAAATCGAAAAAAAAGCTTTATTCTTCGTGTAAAACTGCATAAAATATTAAAATAATATACTAATTGTTCAGATGAAAGATTAATTTATTGGTAAAAGAATTTGTCATACTAATTAATTGTAAAACCATTAGGGTTGAATGTTTGTATTAGGTATAATGTGTACTAGTGTACTACTGTTGTAATATAAAATGTGAAAAACAAACATAATGATCATATTTGATTCTATTCATAAAACAATTATTGTATTCGTAAGAACTAAAAAAAGTAACGAAAATTGTGAATAGTTTTACTTCAATTTTTACAAGTAAAGAATAGTTCTGTACTTTTGTTGAACTTATTCAACCCTAATGGCTACCAATATTTAAATTTATCATATGTAATGGTTTTTAACTTTTTATCAATTACAGTTTTCTTTTGAAATCGGCCAACTGTTTTTAAAAATTATGGAAAGAATAACCAGTTATTTTGTTGCTTTCGATTCATACAACCATATTTTGTAATAATCCTTTCGTCCAAACAAAAACATCTAATCATCAAAAAAGAAAGAAAGAAAAAGATGGTGGTCGTCTTTATTTTTATACGTGATAAAAAGTGATATTTCTTTTTAGATAATTTCTATAAACTATATATTCAAATAAAATATTTAACCCTATATCTTTTATTATCATATTAACGAATCTTGTCGAAATATAAGCAGATCAGCTCATAGGTTATAGTGATGTAATATGACAATTAAGTTGAACTATATTTAATTTGATTAAAATTTTGCATGAATTTAATCTATGTAATTGTTATAGTTATAAACACGAAAATATATAAATTGATCGAAAATAATTTTGTTTAATTATATAACTTATAGAATAAATAGATGTTTTTTTCTCTTTTTTCCATTCTCAGGTTAAGCAGATGTTGGATGAGACCCACATGTGCCAATAAATAGGGCACAATTCCCATTGCCAATACCGCACAAATAAGCACGATTGGTTCTGCTTCTGACTTGCAGAGCTTTTTGAGTCTTTCGATTTTAGAATCTATAGCCCTAAAGCACCTCTCCTCATAGTGTCGACATGGGTTCAATCCAAGAACGCAACATTCTGGTAGAGAAAGTGTGCCAGATTTATGACAAAATCTCAAAGCTTGAAACCCTCAAACCCTCCAAAGATGTCGACACCCTCTTCTCCCAATTAGTCCTCACGTGCATCCCTCCCTCTTCCGTCAACATCTTAACTTTGCCAAAAGATATTCAAGAAATAAGGTCGAAGCTCATTAGACTGTGTGGTGAAGCCGAAGGCCATTTAGAGGCTCATTTCTCCACCCTTTTAGCCACTTTCCAAAACCCTCTTCACCATCTGGATGTTTTCCCATACTACTCCAATTACCTCAAACTTAGCCGTCTCGAATATGACATCCTCAGTGAACACTGTTCGGCTCAATCATGGCCCCCAAATCGTGTTGCCTTCGTGGGGTCTGGTCCCTTGCCTCTTACCTCGATCGTCTTGGCTTCTTATCATCTCAAGGAGACAACTTTTCATAACTATGACATTGACAGTTTGGCGAACTCTATGGCTTCTTGCCTAGTTGCGCCTGATCCTGACTTGTCACGAAGGATGATCTTCCACACCACCGATATAATGGATGTGACAGATGAGTTGAAGACATATGATGTGATCTTTTTGGCTGCACTTGTGGGGATGGACATCGTTGAGAAGCTTAAAGTGGTCCAACATTTGGCTGCGTACATGACTCCAGGTTCCATCCTGATGCTGAGGAGTGCTCATGGTGCTCGAGCTTTTCTTTACCCGGTGGTTGACCCTCAAGATCTTCGAGGGTTTGAAGTTCTCTCGGTTTTCCACCCCGATGATGATGTTATTAATTCTGTTGTGATCTCACGTAAGTCTCCCATGAATTCAAACATTCCTCATAAGCATCATCATCATCAATTGGGGATTAATGAATCCATCATTCCTTCAAGTTGCAAGTACTGTGAGTTCCAAATGTTTAACAATCCCCTTAACCACATGATTGAGGAGTTGGCAGTTGACGAGTAGATGGTGGTAAAGAAAAATTTTCTCCAAATATCAGCTCCTCTCAATCGACCCCCACAAAAACCTATCACTCTATGATTTTATTTGTTATAAACCTTTGTATGCATGTCTAACATATGTAATTATAAGTAAATTTGAATTTTGTGTAATCGTATAAAAATTTGAAGAAATAAAAGAACCCTAGGTTATGTTTAAGTCGTTCTTTAGATGTTTGCTATTTTTTTTTTTTTTTTATTACGATGTTTTCAAACTCGTACACTCCTTATTAACGATAGAACAATATGTTTTATACAATAGCTTTCCAATCGATCAAAAAGGTAGAAAAACTCACAAACCCTCAAGGTAACAGCCTTTTAGTGGTCTGGGATATAACGAGTATAATTGTAATTGTATATAATTATCTTGATTTGTATTTGCCTCTTCCTTTATAAGCAAACATGCTGCGTTTAGAGGTTGCACACTTGGATGATCATGTAACTGAAGAACAAGTTTATTGGTCTTATAAATTCATTTTTAATCCATCATTTTCACTTCAAAACTAAATGATCGATAATACTTCTTCTTTATGTATTTGTTTACTACCACCATACTGTGCATAGATTTTATGTTGTATGACCAATAAGTAAAAGTACAGTTTGTACTTCTTAGGCCATGTGTTGTACCTCCCCAAATGTGTGAGGGGGGCTAAGGCTGCTGGGAGTGGGCTGCGGTTTGGAACCGCACTCTTGCCACTTGGACCGCAAACACCTCCCCCTGGGTGCGGTTTCCTGCGGTTTTGGCCGCAGTGTGGCTAGAAATAACCGCGTGCTGTGATTGGTTACTGCCTTGTTGACCGTTGAACAATCCTTGCGACTGAACTGATTTAATTTTTTTTTTTTTTTTTACTTTACTCTATATATATACTTACCATTTTTTACATAACTTTCAACCAAAATCCTTACAATTTTACTCTTTTTTTCTCCAATTTTTTAAACATGTCTTCTTCCAAAAGGCCTAGCAAATCGTGGTTAATTTCTAGTTTTTTTTTTCAAGTTTTTAATCGTTTGGTATGTTTTTTTTAATAAGTTGTAGGTTTTATGTTTCTAATATGCTTTTCTAAATTTTTAGGTTTTTTTTAAGTTAAACAATGTATGGTATTTATATTTTTAATTAATGAAATATTATCTTTTTAAAATTATGTTTTTTTATTAAAAAATAAGTTTTATTAAATTAAAATAGTTAAAAAAAACAAAAGAAAAAAAAAAGAAAAAAAAAATGTGGCACCACTCCCTTGGTTGAGCAAGAAACCACACTTGTGTGGTAAAAAATGACGTGGCGTTTATGTGGCGGTGAAGGGAGTGCGGTTTCGGTGGCACCACTCTCTCCAGCCTAAGGCGGCCAACAACGGGCACACAATGTTGCTACTCTCTCTCTCTCCTTGCTTGTACGTTGTGCTACATTGACTTGTACATTGCTCTTGAAAGATGAAAGATAAATATAACATGGTTTGAAAAAGTCATTGAAAATGGAAGAATAAAGTGATGTAAAACTGATACCAAAAATCAGGGGCAAATACGTACTTTCTGTATAAACCCAATTTAGGTTAGTTTTGTTAGTTGTGTTGGTTTTTTGGTTATTTGTTATTTTGAGATTTTGGGTCTCTGTATGTTTGAAAGCGGGAGTGTTTCAAAACTATTTTGCAACAATAGGGTAATTTTTTGTGGTCCACTAATAAACAACCGACTTTTTTTAGGGATATTAATGAAACCGATCCTTATAAACGAGCTTATCAACAACCATAATTATCAAATAATTATGTTTGTAATTGTTAAAAAATTACCACTTTGTTATGCTTTCACATCAGTTCCTAACATTTATTATTGGTTAGAGTTAAATTATAGGGTTGGCTAAAAAGACACCCTATAATATTGGTCATTACTATAGAGTTGTCTTGGTAGTCTAGGTTGAAGGCATGTAAATTAATTTCATAACAAGATTGATCATCCACATAGTGATAACATAAGGAAGTGGTCAAATTCACAATCAAGATCTAATTCATTGTGAACTGCTAATCGTTTATTGATCTTAATTACATTTTTCTATTCAATTTTTTTGTAATTTTGCATTTGATTTCTCCAATAATTTCATGTTACTTTATGTTGTAGTCACATGTGTCTAATCGATATTGTAATTTCACAATATTGTAATATATTGGATATGGTATATATATCATTTTAAGGTATTCTTGAGAAGATTTTTGTAATAGTATAATTTGTTATAAAATTATAAAAATTCTAATTATATATTCACTATATATAAATTTGTACAGTTAATATGATAACGGTCCAAATTAAAATATTCAAAATAAAATATATAAACAAAAATATGACACAAGTCTAAGGACTAAACATATATATTTTATGAGTGAAAATTGCAAATAAATCTCTTGTTTGTGAGTGGGAGCATTAAAAATTACCCCATTTTTGCAAAAACATTTGAAAGCAACTCTTTTGGGCAATTATCTTCGGCTTAAAGTGCAAATTTTATACAAGCATTCACAGTTTCGGCTAATACATCTGAAAATATATTACTAAATATTTTTTGTGTAGAGAAACGAATGATAATTTGAATTTTATTTTATTATTTAAGCTATTATTACTGAAACCGTTTAGTTTTATACAAAATTACAAATGGACTCTAGCTATTTATGCACACAAAAAACTCATTTATGTTGTGTTATGAATGATTTATTAATCATCATGTTCAGTGATTAATAGTCTACATATATAAGTTCCATTGCATATTCAGAATGAAAAACTTGATTATGATTTTCTTTTTATTATCTTATTCGGTAATCAAATCATCCGATATCTTAGATTTTAGATCCACTACCTCATTATTTGTCGCACTATTTATATAATATGGGACTATTGGGGGCTATCTTCCTTTTCTAAATTTAAAATTTAATTCCATCTTTTAAGAAAGCCGAAGGGACAACTTCTTCTTCATTGTCCACAAGTCGTTTCAACTTCACAATTTCACATATACATCACAATAAATATCCTAATTGATATATATATATATATATATATATATATATATATATATATATATATATATATATATATATATATATATATATATATATATATATATATATATATATATATTAGATGTGTGCACGCGGCAACGATACATAATTCTTTTAATGAACAGTTTTTTTATGGATAAGTAATTATTATATTATATTATTAGTCATTATGTAATAAAAATTACCACTTCTAAATAAAATATTTATATTTAAACTTTATATTTATATTGTATGTTGTACATTTGATGCAATTTAATTAATATTGATGTTTAGTTTAAGAAATATAAATTAATTTATATACATTAATTTAATATTTTAAAATATCATTTTACTCCAAATTAAATTTATTAATAACTTTCATTAATTCAAGTCTCCAAATATTTGGCAAGTGTTAATGATTTATTTATGCATAACTGATTTGTACCAAAAAATTTATATAGTATACCTTTTAAAATTCAAGATATAACTAATATGTTTTATAATATAGTAGAATATATATATATATATATATATATATATATATATATATATATAGAGAGAGAGAGAGAGAGAGAGCTAGGTTCAAATGTTTCTAGCAAGTATTGTGTGCATGTATGCACCAATGAGAATTCAAGAAAAAAAATAAATCATTAATGTAAAAAAAAAAGGGTAGATGAGTCATTTTGTTTTTATAAACCAAAAATAATTCTTATATATTTGGTATATCCCTTAAATCACGTCTACTATTATTTGACTTATTTCAAACCATCATCTCCACAACCCTAATGCAAATCATCGACCTCTTCTTTTCCCTTCTTGATCTAACGCTTCACTTAACTCCTCCTCTACCGCCTCTGTTTCTTGAAACTGAAGCCTTTCACCCCAAATATCAACTTATACGCCCTAACCCCGCTGAACCAAAGACTTGAAATATTCTTTATTTTGATCGTGGTTTTCCAGTTTTTTCTTCGACAACTCTGCTTTCTCCCAAATCGACGCCTCTCACATGCGATGGTCATAGTGGACGGAGGGTTTGTTTTTGCCAGTCTGATTCCGCCGTTTGTTCCCAATTTCACAGTCCTGATGTATTGAAGGTTTTTTGTATATCAATAACAGGAGTATAGTATGACAACTATATCCATAATCGATCATGCTCCATCACTTGAGTTGGGATGTGTATCAATTGAGAAGGTTTTGTTTTCTTAATCTTGTTATGGGTGTTATATACATTTCATATTGTGTTTATATTAATTGATTCATGTGGCTAATAATAGTACAAAATGAAATTGTTCAGCAACTTTCAGTTAGAAGGAAGCATAGAAAAAGATGTAAGTTCGTATGGTTCCAGCTCTTGTATCAGGGCCTTATAATGTAAGTAACATTCTTTATTCATGTGTTCAAGTTGATGAGTTTCAATTTCTCTTATGTGGATGCTCTTCTTTCTTACAAAATAATGTTTTCAAATCTTATATGAAAACCATGTTTCTATGCTTTATTGGGTCTGACATATATTTTTTTTCTTTCGGTTATGGAATACAATTCTAGGTTGTTTGTGCTTTTTTATTTTTCATCAACACAAATTAATTTACTCTTTGAACCTTGTGGTATGCATTCTAAATCAAATATGTTGCTGGAAATTATGTTTATAGGTAAACTATTGCAAGTAAATCAAATATGGTTTTTGGCTTGTTTGATGATAATGTCTAACAAGTGTTTGTTGAAATGCCTGAAAGATAATTTAAAGAATTTAACCTTGTGGTATGCATTCTGTCAGAATTACTAGCAACACATGTTTTATGTAATTGTTTAAAAAGATAATTAATTTGTCTGTGTATTATTTTCGTTCAATTTGTGATTTTGAATTCCAATTTCTATTGTCCCTCGTTATTGTATATTTGAAATCTAAAATTATATTAGCAGTAAATACAATACTTTTGAATGTATTCTATGTATTCTATCAGAATGTATTCTACCAGAATAAAATCGATGTATTCTGCCAGAATGTATTATATGTATTCTGTCATATTCTATGTATTCTACCAGAATATATTAAGTGATAGTTAATTGCAAGTAACATGTTTTTAACAATTATTAGTTTTTGTTGTATTTGTGATAGGAATGGCTGGAAGAAGGCGTTGAAGACCTAATAGGAATAACTTGAAGAATGAATAAAGTTTGATCATACTCACAATTTAAGAATGTTGTTATTTTTTAAGAATTTTAATCATTTTTGTTGATATTCTTTTAGAATATGTATAATTATATTAAAATGTATAAGGATTTTAGTCTGTAAGAATATGTATGAATTTGTATCTAAGTTCGGATGTATAAGAATATATTAAAATGTTTGTTATTTTTCAACATCTGATTCAAGAATTTTGTTTTTCTTCAATAATATTCTATTAGAATAAAATTCTGAAAGAGCATCATTCTAACAAAAAATATTCTGACAGAATAAAATCGGTAAAAATTGAGATTTGAATTAATTAAAAAATTCAGATTTTTTTAAATTAGGAGAATTAATCATCCCTAAAAATCCGAAAATTTCCTTTTATAAATGTAGTTAATTGTCCAAAATACCCTTTTGCTAAAAATTATGTGATTGTACATGTTACCCCATTGTAATATCATACACTCTCAAATCATGTTCATTGATTAATTTCATCCGTTGGTCCAGATCTGTGCATTCTGGCACACAATACTTAGTAAAAATAAAATAACCTAAGCATATATATATATATATATATATATATATATATATATATATATATATATATATTAGGGGTGTGCATCAAATCGCACAAACCTCATAAACCGCCCACACCGCATAATGGGGTTTAGAACTTTGGTGGTGCGGTTTGTTGTTCATAATTTCGATAAACCGTAGTATACGGTGCGGTTTGCGGTTTTTAGTTCCAAAAGTACGGTTCAAATCGCACCGCATATATATACATAAACATACATGAACACAAAAATACCATTGTTTTATTTAAAATTAGAAAGTAAGGTAATACAAAAACATACATGAACACAAAAATGGAAAAATAAATTACAAATCAAAATGTTGAATAAATATGTATTCGCAATAAATTAGAACTTTTCATTGTTATAAATGTATTTTTGCAATTAAGTTGTCGAATGTTTTGCTCTCAAATTGTCATGAAAAATCCAATAACTTTAAAAAGGTTATGAAAAATCCTTTAATTGTTGTTTTCCAATACAAAGAAATTTTTTGTTGTTGATCGCTATAACGGAAACTTGCTTTGTTATCGGCCATGTTCGAAGTTTTTATGTTATAAGCACCACCTTCTTTAAGTATGTACTTAATCTTAGGAAGTATCGGTTTAAAACTCTACCATGGATTTTCCCCCAATAACATAGATAATAAAAATTATTAGAAAAAATTAGAAAAAAGAAACATTAATAAATAAAAAGGAATAAAATTGTAAGCTACATATTCGTTCATTGAATCATTTTGATGAAAAACGGTTCATTTTTATTCGATTGAAGATGTTATAGTCGAAGTACTTGAACCTTCATGGTAAAATCATCTTTCAAAAGATATATCTTTTATAAAAATAATTATTTTTGAAGCCATTTCCTGTAAAGTAAGTTTGTACAGACAAACAAAAATGACAAAATGTAAGTTGATTGTTATTATAACATTGTACTTGTAGGGTACTAAAAGTATCAAAACATAATGAACACATCTAAAATAGCAATGTATTTGGATGAGATGCGTATTTAAGTTGGATAATTAATAGTATGTTAATACTCTTACAAACACAAAGAAACACACACATACACATACAAACACGGACATACAAAAAAACACATACACGTATAAAATGTAATGTCAATAACTTACAGCCTAGCTACCTGGAAAGAGGCACCGGGTTTTATAATCATGTGAGGTCTGGGTTGGGTAGTTTGATCCTTGTCAAACCCTCTTAATAGTTCCACATGTGGGGAATTTTCCCCTGGAATCCTTATGGGGTCGTGTATGCCCTATTGAATGATTCGATCTTGGGGCCTTAGCTGAAATATGTGAAGGGGTTTCTGTTGACACAGGTCGTCGTTCCAAATATATATATATATATATATATATATATATATATATATATATATATATATATATAATAGCATTGTACTTGTAAGCCATTATGAACACAAGTAAAATAACAATATACTTTGATGAATGCTTTCTTGGAAAACAAAATTACATGAACGGACCATGAAATATTTATTACAAAAATGGTCCTTGTTATTACAAAAATGCTATTATAAACACAACATTTTTTTCGTATATAAATACGTTTTTTACATGAATACGTATAAAATAAAGAATTCTTTTTTGGTAAAAACATAAATGAATTATAAATTTAAGATTTATCTTGCGAATTTAATATCATGGTAACCTAGTTTAAACTTGTAATCTAACATTTTGGCAAATATGATGACATTAATGAACATAAAAACGAGCTTAAAATAAACCGAATGTTTTTAACAAATATAAAGGTTTTTATGACGATTCCTCTTTTAAATAAATCTAGTTAAAGCATTATATGACAAAAAAAAAATGGTATTAAAAGAAGTGATAATGTCAACTTCTACGATAGTAGATCTATGCATCATGAAATATCGACTCGTTTCAAATAGTTGCCATTTTATATTATTCTATTAATAATGAATTTTGTTGGTATCGTCAATCTAAGGGTATTGGAGCTACTTTTTTCATAGATGTAAGTTAAAGAGGTATCTGATCCGTTTTATCAAAAATAATTAAAAATATATTTTTCTTATAATATTAATGTTATCATATGAGAACATCTATGGAATAACCTTATCAAGAAGAAAACTTTTGTTACCGAAAGCATATAAAAAAAGTATGTCAAACAATATTCACCAAGAGAAATTTTATGTTTTCAATGCCATCCATTCCACTTTTTGGAATTATTGACCCGTTTCATTGGTGTGGGAGCCTTATCTCTAGATGTGGGGCAATTGAGGTATAAATCAAGTTGTGTGTTTTACCAAAAACTCAGATATTCGGTGACCATATATAAATAGCATGTCCTACTCTAGAACCTAACAAAACGATGCATGTTTCAGCATCATAAAACTTGGCTATGTCATTTTCAAGAGTTTGAAACTAATATCTTCAAAATTTCCATCTTATAAGTTATATGAATTTTTTATTTATTTAACACCCACAAACTATTGTAGAACTCTTCAATTGCTTGATATATTTTTTATATTAAAAAACAAAGACAAAATTACAATATATATAACAAACTTTGGAAAAACACAAAAAAATATATATAGATTATATTAAACATAATAATTTGGATTTTAAATGTGAATATTGTCTTAAAATAATTTGCACTCTATAATATATAAAATATGTACTTTAATAATTTTTAATTTTCTTTCTACCGTATTGTTTTTTTTTTCAATAAAAATCATAACGTCAAAAGAATAGGCTCAATCATTTTAATTAAAAGAGTAAATTATACGAATCGTCCCTCGTGCAGGTGCGAAAAAGCACGTCTGGTCCCTATTTTCAAAAATTAACTCGGGCCGTCCCTGGGTTGGCATTTTCTTGCACGGTTAGTCCCTATCACCGTTAGCCGTTAGTGGTTGTCGTTTAAGTGCTCCACGTGCCTTGCACTCAGGGGTATTTTTGTCTTTTTAGGTCTAAAAATGTATGTAAGTGAATAACCGAAGGACCACAGTTCTAAAATACTAAAAACATTAGTCTATGCAGGGGGATGGAACGATGGAACCCTCCAATTTGACACAGCAAATGCACAAGTTTCTCGCCTTATCCTCCCTCCTCTCTTCTCGCAGCACCCTCCGGCAACGTACCTCCGCTGGAAACGTACCTTTTGTCTTTGATCATCGTCGTCATTAACATAGGCAGCGCCGCCGCACCACCAGCAGTGTGTTGTTCTTCCTCTTTCTCCGCCTATCTTCTTCCTGTCTCACTCTCTTTGTATCGATTGTGGGGATGATTTTTAGGTTCGATTGAGGGTTTGATTTCGGGTTTGATTTTAAGTTCGATTTCAGCTTACATTTTAAGTTTCAGGTTTTAGGTTACATTTTCAGTTTTAGGTTTGAAACAGTTTTGAGTGATTTCAATTTTGACTTTGAGCTTGAGGTTTTAAAAAATTTACTATGGCAGTTGGAGGTGAAGAGGGAGGAGGAGCGAAGTCCTCAAACTTTTACAACTTGATTACTACTTCCCAGTTCCCACCATTGTAACACCATTAAAGTACAACAATATATGTAAAATGTACTACAAAATAAAGCCTTTTGGACCAGTTGCAAAACAAAGCTCAGGAGGCGTTTCCAGACCGTTGGTGAAGACCTGCAAGAAAGAATTGGTGTCGATATTCAAGAACAAATTGCTCTCGATTTTCCCGAATAAATGATGGGAGATTTCCCTGTGGATTAAGAAGACGATTGTGAGAGGTAGGATTATGGTGAGAAGATGGTTTTGAATGATTGTTTGAAGATGCCGAAGAACCAATGAGTTTCATATCTTCTTCGTTTGGATCCATGGTGGCTTGTTTTGGATTGTTGCAGGTGAATCCATGTGTATTAATGGATAGAATCGATTGCCATTCGTATGTAAGTATCACTTTATTTGATGGGGTCTACTCTTAAATATCTTGTTGACCGGAGGAGGTGGATTAAAGTTATAGAATAGTGAACAGTAATGTGATATAGGGACGGTGGAAGGATCGGGGATAGGTTAGATTTGAAAAGACAAAAATAACCCCGTATTCAAGTCGCATGGGGCATTTAAACGACAACCATTAACGGCTAACGGCGATAAGGACTAACCGTGTAAGAAAATACAAAACGGGGGACGGTCCGAGTTAATTTTTAAAAATAGGGACTGAACGTGTTTTTTGGCACCTATACAAGGGACGATTCGTGTAATTTACTCTAATTAAAAAGTGTAAACTCATGTAAATAGTGTCTTATATTTAGCAAGATAAAAAAGGATATACGGTTGTTATTGGCATTGCCATTAATTAATTTAATGATTTTCCAATTAAATGAAAATGGAAAACACAAGAAAATAACAAGTGGTAAAAAAAATTATTAAGAATATAAAAAATAACATGTGTCAAATTCAATGAGAAATTGACATTTAGCAAAAGAGATCTTTATTTATTAGGGTGGATTTATCAAAGCTTATAGAAGAAAATGAAAAAACAGATCTTTATTTATTAGGATGGATTTAAGGATGCTTATATAACATGATGAAATAGCGTTTTGTTTGTTCTTTTCTAACGGCAAGATTATTTTATTATATAAAACCTAGCAATAAACATGGTAACAAAACAAACAATTATATAATATTCAATATTCAATTTTGGGTTTAAAAGTCATCCTACTCGATTTATGGTTTTTCAGGCCCTTCTTAGCCTAATAAATCTATTTGGCCTTTTTTTGGTTTGGGCATTATGTTTGGCCCTTTAACCCTTTAGTTAAGTTTAACCTATTTAGCTTTCCTATGTATATGTCTTTTTTTTCATTGTAACTATATTCTCTTTTATTATTCAATAATGAAACCATAACAACATTTTCTTCATTAATTTACATGGTATCAGAGTTATACTTAATATGTTGGTTATGATTGTTGGGGGCAACTACATGAGACTATGGCATTCCGTGGATAGATGGGGGTAAGGGGCAACGCGCCCTGTTTTGGAAATTTTGGCGATTTTGGGTATGGCATGATTTGTTTCTGATTACGTTTGGTTTGATTTGTTTGATTTTTGTCGTTTTAATGGCTTCCGATTGTTGTTTGTAACATCCAAGATTGGTCAGGTTAGTTTCTAACCTTTGGAATTTGAGTTTATGACACCTTTGGTCCCCGAGATTGGAATATTGACCTTTTTGAGTACGCGGGGCGTAACTCTTATTACGTTGTGCTTAGGGGACTCCGGGTGCGTACGCTGCGTGTACATCTTAGTACGCTGGGCGTACGTGGCTCAGTCCAAAACCCTAGTAATTAGGATTTGTGCACTATTTAAACCCCATTATGACCCCAAGACCTTCCCTCACCTCAGCCCCCACTGTCATTTCGACCCTCTTAGCTAACCTTAGCCATTTTGAACCTCTTTAGCTTTGTAGTGAGATTTTGAGCTTCTTTGGCGGTGAAGAAGGTGGTTCAAGAAGGAAGCTTTGTCCCCAAGACTTCAGATCCAGCATTTGCTACTCATTTGGCACCACATAGAGGTATAAAGCTCAAATCTTTGCTTATGTTTCCTTGAGTTCATGGTTGAGGCTAGATTTCCCTTTTTGACCCAAAAGTTTAGATCTTGGTGAGTATAAGCTACTCCCAAGCTTTCAAGTTACATTTCCAGTTATATTTTAGTGTCTTAATGCTTAAAGGTGCAAGCTTTGAGGTGGTTTGGTCCCTATTCTAGAGATAAGAGGTAGGAAAGGGCTTAAGAGACTTGATTTTCGTCTTTGGACTTATTTTAGCCATGCAAGGGCTTAAAGTTGGCAACTTTATAGCCCTAGAGGTCTTAATGGGTTCAGATCTGAGTTTTGGACGTGAAATCTTAATGCATTAAGTCATTGCATGGATTCTTGCATGACTGGCGCATACGACGCGCGTACACCCATGTACGTCGTGCGTACAGCCTCCGGCTGAGGTACGTTGCATGTACCAGTGTGTACGTCGGGCGTACGACCCAGGCAGCCTTGTTAAGTTTTGGGCTTTAGTCTTTGGGCCTTATATGGGTTTTGGGATATTGACCTTGGGCCTGGGCATATTAGATCAGTTGGGCCCTGAAATTCATTATTGGATCATTAGTAGCTTAGTTGGGACTCATGGGCCTTGTGGCCCATAATGGATGTGGGCCTTGGATGTTAGGCCCATTAAAGTAAATAGACTCTTGGGACTTGTTAAAGGAATTTGGACCTAGGATTTGGGCATATGCCTTGAGTCATAACCTAATTCTAATTAGGTTAAGTTTTGTATATTCAGTGTGAGATTCTCCGGATCAGTAGTGGAGCAGTATATCTTTAACTGACTGAGGTGAGTCTTCTCATTATACCAATGGGTCGAAGGCACCAATGTCGGCCCATTACTTGATAGTTGGTTTCAATAACTAAATGTTCAATGTTTGATATCTGGCATGTTATGATTTATGTGAAGACCATGGGCGGAGCCCATAGCACTTGGTAAGACCATAGGGGGGGAGCCCATGACCCTTGGAAGTAAGACCATGGGGGTAGCCCATGGCATTCCCGATGAAGACCATGGAGGGAGTCCATGGCAATCCTATGTATATATGTTGCATGGCATTATATGATTGTGTGTTTTGTGTATTTTGGGAAACTCACTAAGCGTGTGCTTACAGTTTTGTTGGGTGTTTTAGGTACTTCTGGTTCTAAGGGAAAGGGCCCGACTTGATGGCGCAACATGCACTCTCCAGTATTTCCGCACTAGTTGTTTTGGATACTCTGATCTTGAATAATGTGTTTATGTAATGGAATTTTGGAAAACAAATATGAATGAGATTTCTAATTATTAAATGAAAATTTTTATCTGAATTTTTGGGTTGTTACAAGTTGGTATCAGAGCCTTGGTTTGAGGGATTCGGGCACACCCTCGGGTGTGTCAGAACTCAAACCGAGGAAATGGTAAACCGTTTTTTCAAAAGAAGCCAAAAGTTAAAGTTTTTTTCTTGAAAACGGTTTTCGTAAGTAAAAAGGGGAGAATGCAATGCGCGTAATCGGCCGAGCTCAAGTAAGTGTTCCCAATGATATAGCCATGCTAAAGTTATATTTGGAAATTGATGTTGAATTGATTATTTGCTAAGTGTATGCTTTTAAAGTTGTATATGTTTAGGATTGCATAGCCCTAGAATGATGGATTCTGCCTTATTCATGTTCCTTGTTTGGTTGTGGTTTAGGGTAGAAGCTTTATTTGACAGTCTTTGTGATTCTATTTGTGTATAACTTGCATGCATAGGGAAACCTGCTATGATTGACTTAAGTTTCTGGTTCAGTGAGGATTGATAAATCCTAGAATAGTCTAGGGTTTGAGTTTATGATGTTTTCTGAAGGTCATGTTATTGTTTTTGGGTGAATTAGAGGTATCAGGTATGGCCTTGGGGAAGGTATAGGTAGGTGTGGAAGGTAGTATTGGGCTCATACTACTGAAAGCATAGGACATGTACCCGAAGCAATGTCAGATTTGGAAGCTCTAAGGATTCTGGTGATGAGGAACCCCTTCGAACTTCCTTATCAATGTATATTGCATGGCATTTTCAGTTGAGGATGGTGATGATCACGCGAGGTTCGGGTTCAAGATCAGGATCAGGATCAGGTTCAGGCTCTGGTGCAGAGCCCATTGATGAGAGGCAGCGCGATCTCATCGCGGCTGAGGTTACTCGTGGCATCCCTGATGCTACCCTGGTGGTCTTTGGTACCGTCAAGGAAGGGATCATGGAGATTATGGAGGAGCGGCTCAGGTCTTTTCGAGCCGAGATTGTTGTGGGTCAGGTTGGGACTCGAGATCCCTCGTTTCAAGAGCTCAAGGTGTGTAGTGCGCCTGAGTTCTTTGAGGTTAGGGACCCCATCACTAGTCGATGTTGGGTTGCAGACATGGAGAATGCCCAACGCACGAGCTTTTTCCCCGAGGCGGCAAAGGTGGGGTTCGCGTCTTGTATGCTGAGGGATCGGGAGAGAGACTGGTGGGAGGAGGTTACCTGTGAGGTGGTATCAGCGGGTGTGGCTGAGATGACTTGGGAGGAGTTTGTGGGGAGGTTTGATCTGGAGTTTGCACCAACCATTGAGGTGCATCGTTTGGTGAGGGAGTTTCTGGATCTTCAGCAGACGACACAAACTGTGGCAGAGATCACGGCCAAGTTCAGAGAGAGGGCACTATTGGTTCCGCAATATGCTGTGGATGAGGAGATGAAGAAGATGAGGTATCATTCCATGATGAGGGATGATATATGTGAGTTTGTGAGATTTTAAAGGTGCAAGACGTTGAATGACATGGTGGAGAAGGCTCGGGAACGGGAAATTGAGTTGGAGCTTCGTACGAAGCGGAAGCCAGAGCAGGTTCAGGCAGCAGTGGGTCAGGCTAAGAAGCCTAAGACCTCCGATCCTCCCAGCAGGGGCTAGTAGGGTCATGGTCGATGTGCCAAGTGCGGCAAGCCGCATAGTGGAGCATGTCGAGTGACAGGCTCGGCATGTTATGCTTGTGGCCATCCGGGCCACATGAGCAGGGATTGTCCCAAGAAGGGCTTGATTTGTTTTCACTGCAACCAGACCGGCCATAAAAAGGTCGATTGTCTGAGGTTGACGAGAGGAGCAGTGGCGGCGCCTGCGCCCGCCACAATGAGGATTACTGATGGCCTCCCGATCAAGGTGGAGGCTCCTGCGGTGAAGAGTCGCGTATTTCAGCTGACCAATGAGGAGGCCCGAGCAGCACCAGATGTTGTGACTGGTATGTAATCTATTTATGTCTGATTTATTTTATTGTTATGCTCATATTGTTATGATCTTGTATAGGGACCTTTTTGGTCAATGGATTATCGGGTCATGTTCTTTTTGATTCAGGGGCTTCCCGATCATTTGTATCTCTTGCGCTCAACAAGAAGTTTTGAGATGCTTCGGGGACCTTGGATTCCCCACTCGAGGTGGAGATTGCGGATGACCACACCATGAGCGTTGTAAGGGTATTTCGGGGGAATGTTCTTCAAAATTTATTCGGCGAGAGGTTTCCTATTGATTTGGTCCCGATTCCTTTGAGAGGATTGAAAGTAATCATCGGGATGTACTGGTTGGGGCCCAATGGGGCCATGATAGATTGCGAGCGTCAGTTGGTGAGAGTTCGAACCCCAAATGGGGGAGAACTGGTTATCCACGGAGAGAGAGCCTCGCATGGGCCAACCCTCTGTTCGGTTGCGAGGGACAGGAGACTCCTTCAGCAGGGTTGTTTTTGGTTTTTGGCTTATGTCTCGGATACGAGGGTGGAGGCCGCGTCAGAGATGAGCAGGGTACCTATTGTGCGAGATTGTCCTGATGTATTTCCAGAGGAGTTGTCTGAGGTGCCTCCTGAGAGGCAGGTGGAGTTCCGTATTGATTTGATTCCTGGTGTAGCTCTGATAGCCAAGGCGTCGTATCGTCTAGCTCTGCCTGAGATGCAGGAGTTTTCTACGCAGCTTCAGGAGCTTCTAGACAGGGGATTTATTCGTCCGAGCAGGTCCTCGAGATCATGTTCGTGAAAAAGAAGGATGGGTCACACAGGATGTGTATTGATTATCGGGATCTGAATAAGCTAACAGTGAAGAACCGTTATCCGCTTCTGAGGATTGATGACTTATTTGATCAACTTTAGGGTGCATCTTGGTTTTCCAAGATTGATCTTCGGTCGGGGTATCATCAGATGAGGATCAGGGATGAGGATATACCGAAGACGGTGTTCAGAACTCGTTATGGTCATTATGAGTTTGTGGTGATGCCATTTGGGGGCACCAATGCTCTAGCAGCATTCATGAATCTCATGAACCGGGTTTGTAGGCCGATGCTGGATCGGTCTGTGATTGTTTTCATTGATGATATTTTGGTCTATTCTAAGACTAAGGAGCGGCACAAGCAGCATTTGAGGGAGGTGTGGGAGATCTTGAGCAGGGAGAGGTTGTATTCCAAATTCTCCAAATGCGAGTTCTGGTTGCGTGAGGTGCAGTTTTTGGGGCACATCATCAACCAAGAGGTTATATTGGTAGATCCGGCCAAGATAGAGACGGTAATGCGTTGGGAGGTTCAAAAGAACGCATCCGAGATCCGGAGTTTCTTGGGTCTAGCGGGTCCATATCAGCAAGAAGAGTGTGACCTTTCGGTGGGGCCCATATCAGCAATTAGCATTCGAGACCTTGAGACAGAATTTCTCCAGAATTTCTCCAAGATTGTCGTGCCTTTGACCCGTTTAACCAAGAAGAGTGTGACCTTTCGGTAGGGTCCATATCAGCAATTAGCATTCGAGACCTTGAGACAGAAATTATACGAGGCCCCGATTATGGCCCTACCCAAGGGATTGGATGATTTTGTAGTGTATTGTGACACTTCTATTTCGGGTTTGGGAGTTTTTCTAATGTAGAAGGGACATGTGATTTCTTACACCTCGAGGTAAATGAAACCTAATGAGGCGAATTACCCCATTCATGACTTGGAATTGGGAGCGTTGGTGTTTGCCCTCAAGATTTGGAGGCATTATTTATATGGAGTTAGATGCACCATCTTCACTGATCACAAGAGTTTAAAGTATTTAATAGATTAACAGAATCTGAATATGTGACAGAGGAGATGGTTAGATGTCGTGAAAGATTATGACTGTGAAATTTTGTATCACCTCGGGAAGGCCAATGTGGTGGCCGATGCTTTGAGCCGTAAAAAACGACAAGTGCTCCGATCCGAGATGTTTGCTTGAGGATGACGGTCACCTCACCTTTGATGAATTTGATCAAGGGGACACAGGTGGAGGGATGTCTAAGCCCATAACTATAATTGGTATATACTTGAATTGATAGCAGCACAGTCCTTTTGGGTTGCCTTCAAACCTGGAAATTGAATAGGATGACTGTTAGAGAGAGAAGAGTGATTTCATTAATTTATTACTTGGTTAATAAATTAACTAGAAATCAAAATAAATGATTTATTAATGTATTATGAATATAATATATTAATTAGAAATCATATTGTTTAATTAATATTTAATCAGAAATTAATTTTGGGGTTAAAGGAATTAATTAAAACTAAAGGGACTAAAGGTGACAATGTTCAATAGTTGAGCATTGGACAATTCTAGAACCTCCCTAATGAGGGGGGAACGAAATAAAGAGCATCTCTAGGGTTTCCTTGCACTCTAAGGTTACCTTGGATGCCTTAGGAAGGAAGTTAAGGGATTAGGGTTATCTTGGATACACCTGCCTTATCCAATACCTTCCTAACTTTATATAAACCCTCCTTAGGGTTAAATTTCGGTTATGACTCCTCTAAGAGCCCAAGGGTCGAAATTTCTCTTCTATTACTCTATCTCTATATATAGTTTTCCGTGGTTGCTTGAGTTTGTTTGTGAACCATTAGAGGCGCGACACTTGTGGCGCTTGCTACCAAAGGTCTTTCAAGCAAGGATTCAAGATTGTTTACGATAACAATATTAAAGGTATGTATTATAACCCTATTATGTGTTTTTCGATTATTCTCCACAGATCTAGGGTTTATACTTTGTTTTTCATTATTATATGTTCAATTAGAGAAAACGTAGATCTTCCATTAGGGTTGCATGCACACATAGGATTGTATGTTATGCTCAAAACCCATTACGAATTCGGGGGAAGATTCCATTGTTTATTCGAGACGGTCGGGGATTATTGACTCAGTGTGTCAGGATTTGGGTTCCGGCATTTGGGGGTGTGAGGCAAAAGATCTTGGAGGAGGCACATAAGTCCAAGTTTTCTATCCATTCTGGGCGCCATGAAGATGTACCGAGACCTGAGATCGAGCTATTGGTGGCCCTGCATGAAGCGGTAAGTTATGTGGTTTGTTGAGCGGTGTTTGACCTGCAGGAAGGTCAAATCCGAGCATCAGAGGCCTCATGGCAAGGTTCAGCCGTTACCCATCCCCATGTGGAAATGGGAGGAGACCACCATGGACTTTATCACGAAGCTACCTAGGACGACGTGAGGTATTTATTCCATTTGGGTTATTATGGATAGGTTGACCAAGAGTGATCATTTTATTCCGATCTCCAAGAGTATCTCCGCTGAGAAATTAACAGATATTTATGTGCGGGAGGTGGTGGTCAGGCACGGAGTGCCAGTATTTATGATCTCGGAGTGCAATGTTCGATTCACCTCCAGATTTTGGAGGAAGTTTCATGAGGAGTTGGGTACTCAGTCGCATTTCAGCACTGCTTACCACCCCTAGACTGATGAGGTCAGAGTGAGCTGGCGATCCAGATGCTCGAGGATATGCTTCGAGCATGCGTATTAAAATTCGGAGGGAGTTGGGATACTTACCTTCCACTAGCAAGGTTCTCATACAACAATAGTTATCATGCTAGTATTGACTGACCCCCGTTTGAGATGGTGTATGGTCGGAGGTGTAGGACTCCAGTTTGTTGGGGGAGGTTGGGCATCGAGTCATGGGAAGCACTGAAGTGGTGCTAAAGACCATTGAATTAATTCAGTAGGTGCGGGATAGACTATGGATTGCGTAGAGCCGTTGGAACAGCTATGCTGACCGACGCCGATCAGATCTTGAGTTTCAGGTGGGGGATTTTGTGTTGCTGAAGGTGTCACCTTGGAAAGGTGTCATTCGGTTTCGAAAGAGGGACAAACTGGGGCCCCGATTCATTGGTCCATTCAGGATTTCTGCCCGAGTTGGAAGGGTTACTTATCAGTTGGATCTTCCGGACGAGCTAAGTTAGATCCACAACACCTTCCATGTGTCTCAGCTGTGGAAGTGTGTATCCAATGAGGCTGCAGTTATTTCATTAGATGATATTCAGGTGGACGAGAGCCTGAACTATGTTGAAAAGCCCATTGCAGTTTTGGATAGAAAAACTAAAGCTCTACGGAACAAATTGGTGAAGCTAGTAAAGGTGCAATGGCAGCACCGGAAGGGCTCCGAATGGACTTGGGAGCCGCAGGACGAGATGCGAGAGCATTACCCGGATTTATTTGTGATAGATGAATTCGAGGACGAAGTCTAAATCAAGTGGTGGAGAGTTTTAACATCCAATATTGATTAGGTTAGTTTCTAACCTTTGGAATTTGAGTTTATGACACTTTTGGTCCCCGAGATTGGAATATTGACTTTTTTAGTACGCATGGCGTAACTCTTATTACGCTGGGCGTAACTCTTATTACGTTGGGTGTAGGGAATCCGGGTGCGTACGTTGCGCGTACATCTTAGTACGTTGGGTGTACGTGGCTCAGTCCAAAACCCTAGTAATTAGGGTTTTTTTTCCCTATTTAAACCCCATTATGACGCAAAGACCTTCCCTCACCTCATCCCCCACTGTCATTTCGGCCCTCTTAGCTAACCCTAACCATTTTTGAACCTCTTTAGCTTTGTAGTAAGATTTTGAGCTTCTTTGGTGGTGAAGAAGGTGGTTCAAGAAGGAAGCTTTGTCCTCAAGACTTCAGATCCAGCATTTGCTACTCATTTGGCACCACATAAAGGTATAAAGCTCAAATCTTTGATTATGTTTCCTTGAGTTCTTGGTCGAGGCTATATTTCCCTTTTTGACACAAAAGTTTAGATCTTGGTGAGTATGAGTTACTCCCAAGCTTTCAAGTTGCATTTCCAGTTACGTTTTAGTGTCTCAATGCTTAAAGGTGCAAGCTTTGAGGTGGTTTGGTCCCCTTTCTAGAGATAAGAGGTAGGAAAGGGCTTAATAGACTTGATTTTCGTCTTTGGACTTATTGTAGCCAAGCGAGGTCTTAAAGCTGGCAACTTTATAGCCCTAGAGGTCTTAATGGGTTCAGATATGAGTTTTGGAAGTGAAATCTTAATTCATTAAGTCATTGCATGGATTGTTTCATGACTGGCGTGTATGCTGTGCGTACATCCATGTACGCCATGCGTACCGGCTCCGGCTGAGGTACGTTGCGCGTACCAGTGTGTACGTCGGGCGTACGTATAACGCCCGCAGGTTCGGGCTAGTGAATTTAGAGACAATAAACATCAAAAATGACTTTTTGATAGAATATTATTTAGAATAAATAATCTTAACTAAGTTATAGTATATGTCACAAGGGTTCCATACATATAAAGAACGCCGAAATCCGAGTTATAACGAAGAAGTTATGACACGTCGAAGTTTTACGGCTAAACCGGCACGGCACCACATAACGTAAAAAGTGAATTTTTGATAAATTACTCTTTGTCTTAGGAATCTAAACGAAAGTCGTAGTTAATGTTAAACCGAGAACGTACATAAAAAGAATGTCCAAATCTAACTTCGTATGAGGAAGTTAGGATTTTTCTAAGATTTAGCAAAGCAGTGCACAACCCAGAATTCGAACTTTAGATCGATCGATTTTTAGCCAACACAACCTAAATGAGAATTGAAGATCTCATTAATAGGAGTTCAACGATAAAAATACAGTCGAAAACGGAGTCTGTATGTAGAAGTTATGAATTTTACACGGTCGTTAAACTGTGTAATCTTCTCATACTATTAAATTTAAAATCGTTCGAGAATTAGCCAATGGAGTCAAAAGGAGAGTTGTAAATCTTGTCAATACCTACGCGTGGATATAAAGAACGTCGAAAATGGAGCTCGTATGCGAAAGTTACGGAATTTAGAAGTCGGAAGGGTGTTGTTGCGAAAGGGGTGACGTGGCTTAATCTGGACCATTGCTTCCTCCCCACGCCTTGGCACTCAACTCGACGAGTCGGAGGCTCAAACTTGCCGAGTTGGGCCATTTTTCAGCATATAAATCCATGCGAAGCTCAACCTTTTTCCTCACAGCATAACCCTTCTCTCTCTCTCTAACTTCTCTCTAAACCTCTCCCAAAGCCCTAGTAACCCCTAATTGCTTGAGGAAAGCCCGGAGCACCAGAAGGCTCCGAAAAGAAGAGCTTTCGGCTTGGAAATTCTGCCCCGCAGAGCCCGGTTCCTAGCCAAACCTCCTGTTAAGTGAGTTATGCTTACCCAACTTCAAGTATAACTTATGTTTAAGTTCAATATCGTTATTATGAACTTATAAACAATATATATAATATAATATATAATATACAAAGTGTTATTATAATATCTTTTAACTACTCGCGGTGTGGGGAATCTGGTTTGAAGGGTCGCATAGGGTTGTTGGATTTCAGAAGTGTTATAATGCCAAAATGGTCCTGCCCTCCGGTGTTTCATGTCCGGCCCCTGTCTGTACATAGTGGCTGAAAAGTATTGTTTAACACTTATAAAACAAAATCGCTCGTAAATAGTCGGTAAAAATATTAGACTAAAATCTAGCGGTAATGATACTAGGATTCGCCGAAGGAAAATAGAATTGTTAGAAGCGAAGCGATGCTCGAGTTTGGAATCATCACTTGAACAAGTGAGTGCATAGTTACTTTCATCTTACACATAGATATCAAGTATTTAATATAAATTACGTGCTATGTGTGCATATTATCTGTGTTCTTGATATCTATGCTGGATGAACAAATTATACATGTTTTATTTGATTTAAACTGTATACGTATTTTATACCTATAATTATGATGGGTAAAGATGGGTAGATTAAAGATGGGATGAGATGAGAGATGAAAGATGAGATGAATGATGAGAGATGAAAGATGATATAGATGATGAGAGGTGAAAGATGATGAGAAGTGATGACCCAAGCGATGGTCCAGTCATCTAGCAGAGTATATATGATAACCACAGACTATTCTAGACAGTCCAGTGGAACACTAGCAGGCTCGCAACCTGTAGGTGTTGTGAACGATGTGTTCACCAGATGTACTCTAAAAATCCTAACAACTATGGACTTAGTGCCTCATAAATGAACATTGGCAGCTATGGACTTAGTGCCTTACAAATGAATGTTGGTAGCTATGGATTTAGTACCCTATAGATGAACATTGGCAGCTATGGACTTAGTGCCTAACAGATAACATCGGCAACTATGGACTTAGTGCCTGCTGGATTAACCCTGGACTTCATGCCTATTCCTTAGTACAATCGTAAGGAATGAATGAATGAAAGAATAGATGATTCTTTGGGTAGATCCTTAAGAATAAAAAAGATAATGGGGATGGGTAATTGGGTTAATTGTTTGATGATAAAACATAATAACTTTATTATTGTGGGCTGAAAACCCTATGTACTCACCAGGTTTTCCAACCTGACCCACTCAATTTACTTGTATCACAGGTATCAATACGAAGCTATATTACACTGAGAGATTAAAGGAGATGTAAATCACTAGTGTAAATGAATGTAAGGTCTGTTTATGCTTATGTTTCTGTATTGACGATGACATCCCAAAGTTTTAATATAAACAAAATGCATTTCTTTGGAAATGCTTTGATAATATATTTATCATGTTTTCTGGGAACAAATTCCGCAATATTATTATTTAAAATGAATACTCTTATTTTCAAATAAGCATAAATAAAATTTTTAAAATGACCGTGAATTTGGGGATGTCACAGTTGATATCAGAGCATTAATTTAAAAGAACTAGGAATAAGGATTTATTTCTAGACTTAAACTTAGAATTCTAAGCGATGATCGTGAGGAGTGTGTCTAATATATTTTAGGTAGCACACCTGAATAGACACGAGCACTAGCTCATTTAGGGAAGATGCCTAAATTGATTTATATGTTAAATGATTTGTGATGCTTTATGATGCTATCGTTTGATCGAATCTATGGTCTGTTGCCGATCGGATCTGGAAACCTGATGTGTTCAGATTTCTAAACGTTTAATTACGGTATTAGAATTGGCATGTAAATTTTCAAAAAGATAAGGAGATTTATACGTCTATCATAAATAAAGCTTTCCTATCTAAATTCTCGTCAGTGCACACCGAACATCTGATATGGTGTATAGATCGACATGGAAAGAACCTGAAGCGGATTCGGAAACGCTAATGGAAATGTTAATCAACGGCCTGTGATTGAGCATGCACCAGAAGTAGCAGTTGCACCTGAGCCAATCACGATGGCAGGAGTGCAAGTGATGATCCAAATTATGTTGGATCGTCAGATGGAGGAAACAAGACGTTTACTTCAACAAAATAGGGATGAGCCTACTATGCCTGTTGAACAACCTGAGCTGAACATTGAGCAATCTGATGAAGGGAACTATAGTCAGACTGTCATTCAAGCTGAACCATGAGTGGGTAGGAGAAACCACCCCGACGGAGGAAATGATGGACGTGGATGCAAGTACAAGGATTTCATGGCATCCAAACCACCGAGTCTTTCTGGAAGCCCAACGCCGGTGGAAGTCATGGATTGGATCTCCGAGATTGAGATGATGTTTGAAAGTTGCGACTGCAGCAACAAACAGAAGACCGATGTAACATCCTGTTTTAGATCGTCCGAGATCAGGGTTCGTGGGCTGCAACCTGGGCATGAGGAAGTCTCAGGGTTGCGATGAGTTGCTAGAAGCGTAGGGCATCTCGTCACCTTTCCGTGGATATGAGGTTCGTCGAAAACGGAGTTATATCGAGGAAGCAATGGAAGTTTGAATTTTTGGCAGGATAAGCCCCTTATTTGAGAAAGGTGGCAGTTGAGTACGCTGGGCGTACGTGTGTGTACGCTTAGTGTACTCATGTGCGTGACTTTTAAGCTGAGCCACCTAGTACGCTGGGCGTACCAGAGGGTATGCTGGGCGTACTAGGCACAGAAGGAAAACCCTAATTGAGAGGAGTGTCCCTATATAAAGAATGAGATGGCCTCATTCCTGGCCACCATCCTCAGTCAATAAACCCTCTTAAACCCTAATCCTCGTTCTTGAGCTTGTGTGTGACCATTGTGAGCTTATAAGTGTTCTTGTGGGATTTTTGGAGTGGAGAAGGAGCATGGAAGAGAATAGAGTTGGAGTCCAGGCTTTGGATCTGAGCTTTTTCTGTGGTTGGAGCATCATTTGAAGGTATAAAGCTCAAAGCTTTCCCATCCTTTATTTTTGTGCATGATATGGTCCATTTTAGGGTTTTTGGTCCCAAAGCTTGAGGCTTTATGAGTTGTTGCACTCCAGAGCTTAATATATGTCCTTTTAAGTGTTTCTAGTGGGGAGGATCCATAAAAATGAGGTCTTGAACGTTAGAATCAACCCATGCATGAGATATGAGCATTTTGAGTTAAGAGAGTAAGAGTTTTGTGTGTTTGTGACCTTATCAGCCATGCAAAGGCTTAAAGTCACTGACTTTATGGAGTAAGAGCCATTATGGAGTCCAGATCTGGGATTTTTAATTAATGTCTTAACGGGTTAAGACCAAATGAGTAGAAAGAGTGAATCTGGGAAGTACGCTGAGCGTAATTCCAGTACGCCCCGCGTACTGCCGAGTGTCCCCGATGGCCAAACTGAATTCGTGAGTACGCTGAGCGTACCAAGGGAGGTACGCCCCGCGTAACTTCACTGTGGACTTTTGGGTTAAGTCTTGTTTTGGGCCTTGAGTGTTAGGCCTGGAGTTGGGCCGGTTGCAATAGAGTTTTGGACCAGAGGAATAATTATATAAGTGTTTTGGGTTCTTGAGTTGGGCTTGCCTTTTTTATGTGAGAGTTGGGCCTCGGGAGAGCCCATTTCTTATTGGGCCTTGGTGGGCCCAATGGGTTTTAGGTCATTGATGGGCTGGTTAGTGGACCACCTTTAGACCTAATGAGTGAGAGTTTGGACTTAGTTCCTAATTGTGATAATTGTGGGTTTGGCACAGAGTTAGTGGCCGGTGCGTAGCAGCAGCGTTTATAGGGGTTGTTCATCATCTGAGGTGAGTCTTCTCACTATACTTACCATGAGTGGTATCTATGAGTTACTGGAGGGTCTTATGTGTTTACTTGAGTTATGCATCTTGTCTGTGTGATATATGTATGCTACATTATATGTTACTGAGACCGGACCGGAGGGTCCAACGAGCCATGAGACCGGAGGGTCCACGCTGAGACCGGACTGGAGGGTCCAATGAGCCGTGAGACCGGAGGGTCCAACGAGCTATAGCCATGAGAGGCTTATTATCTGTGTATGTGGTATTTTAGGGAACTCACTAAGCTTCGTGCTTACAATGTTATGTGACATGTGTTTCAGGTTCTTTTCAGGATCGCGGGAAGGCGCCGGCTTGATTGTACACACCAGAGAAAGAGTTATGTTTTGAGGATCCTGGATTATTAATTAAATAATTATGGAGTTGTGTTTTGTAAATTAAGTAAATGGGATTTTTGTGAAATGTGTTACGAGAATTTTGTGAAATTAAAAATGAAAAATTTGTTTGAAAATTTACGGTGTTACAACCGCTCTCGCGGTTACATTGTTAAAGTCAGGAGTACTGAGCTGGTGGAAGCTACTAGCTGATACCATGCCTAAGGGAGAAGCTAGCAAGATATCTTGGGAAGGCTTTTTGGTGCAACTGAAAACGTAGTACTGCTCTAAGCAGGATCTTCTGGAGATCAACAACGAATTTCAGAACCTAAAGAAGGGAAGAATGAGTGTCACCGAGTATGCTGCAAGTTTTACGGAGAAGTTGAAGCTTTCTCCTTACCTAGTTCCGACTGAACTCTCCAATGTCAACAAGTTTGCTAATGGATTGCTAACGGACTTTGGTCCGATGGTCAAGCAAGCAACCACTTTGAAAGATGCCATCTGGGCAGCTAAGAATGTTGAGACCCAGATAAGAGAAAAAGGTCTGGATAGAGCTGAGGTTGTTGAGAAAAGGAAGTTTGACGGATCTTTAAGGTACAACAAGAAGAACAAATTCTCGAAGTCTGGAGGAGGAGGAGGAGGAGGAGGTGAAGCAAGATGGTACGATAAGTGCAAGAAGAAACACTTTGGAAAATGTGGCGAGGAGGTGACATGTTTCAAGTGTGGAAAGTCTGGGCATTACGCCAATGAGTGCACATTCAACAAGAAGGTGTGTTTCGGATGTAACGAAGAAGGGTATATTTCTAGGGACTGCCCGAAGCAAAATGAAGCAGCAAGGCCAAATGCACCGCCAAAGCCCAAGGCAAGAGCATTCCAGATAATCCTCGACGAAGCAGGTGACAAAGCAAGGAATCAGGAGTAAGGACTTTATATCTGAAGATCAATATATGAAGTAGTCATGCGGATAGTATCATGTGGTGTAGCCTATTTAGAGGCATAGTATAGGTTGAACTTGAACATCTATGTAATCGTTTCAAGAAATAATATAAAGCTTGATTATGTTATCCGATGTGTTAAATGACTATGTGAAATTCTTGTATGGTGACTTGGAAAACTGCGAGAAAATACTTGGGACGGTATGAGTAGGTGTGAATGGTAGTAGAGGCCTATACTACCGGAAGCACACGACTCACACTTAGATCAGGGAAAGTCACAAGGTTACCAAGAAGCTAGTTATTGATTCCGTTTTGTTCAGGTATGTCGTTACCATCGTTTTGGTAATGACTAAGAAGATGATTGTTATTCCGACCCTAGTGTTCATATCAAATCGAGTCCGACTTAGATAAGTATGTTACGTGGTTTAGAGAACCAAGATCGATGTAGCATCTGACTTAAGCCAGAAGATTGAAGTGAAAGATAATTGAAGCGATCAATAAACGTCAAAAATGACTTTTTGATAGAAGATTATTTAGAATAAATAATCTTAACTAAGTTATATTATACTCCCTCCGTCCCAAAATTATTGTCCACCTTACTATTTTAGTTTGTCCCAAAATTATTGTCCACTACCAAATGTAGATATACACTTTTACCATATTACCCCTAACATTTAATAAAGTAAAGTTGAATAATTACAAACACACATTTCCCATTGGTTTTAGAAAAGGGCAAGATGGTCATTTTACTCAAAAAGACAAAACTAATGATTGCTTTTCTTAATCTATGTGTTTTTTGTCTATGGACAATAATTTTGGGACAGAGGGAGTATGTCACAAGGGTTCCGTACATATAAAGAACGCCGAAATCCGCGTTATAACGAAGAAGTTATGACACGTCGAAGTTTTACGGCTAAACCGGCACGGCACCACGTAATGTAAAAAGTGAATTTTTTTTTAAATTACTTTTTAGCCTTAGGAATCTAAACGAAAGTCGTAGTATATGTTAAACCGAGAACGTACATAAAAAGAATGTCCAAATCTGACTTCGTATGAGGAAGTTATGATTTTTATAAGATTTAGCATAGCAGTGCACAACCCGAAATTCGAATTTTAGATCGATCGATTTTTAGCTGACACAACCTAAATGAGAATTGAAGATCTTATTAATAGGAGTTCAACGATAAAAAGACAGTTGAAAACGGATTTCGTATGTCGAAGTTATGAATTTTACACGATCGTTAAACAATGTAATCTTCTCATATTGTTAAATTTAAAATTGGTCAAGAATTAGCCGATGGAGTCAAAATGAGAATTGTAGATCTTGTCAATACCTGCGCGTGGATATAAAAAACGTCAAAAACGGAGCTCGTATGCGAAAATTATGGAATTTAGAAGTCGTAAGGGTGTTGTTGCGAAAGGGGTGATGTGGCTTAATCTGGACCATTGCTTCCTCCCCACGCCTTTCCACTAGATGGTGACACTTGGAAATCAACTCGACGAGTTTGAGGCTCCAACTCGCCGAGTTGGGCCATTTTCAGCCTATAAATACCATGCGAAGCTCACCCTTTTTCCTCACACCATAACACTTCTCTCTTTCTCTAACTTCTCTCTAAACCTCTCCCAAAGCCCTAGTAACTGCTATATGCTTGAGGAAATCCCTGGAGCGCCAAAAGGCTCCGAAAAGAAGAGCTTTTGGCTCGGAAGTTCTGCCCCGCATAGCCCGGTTCCTAGCCAAACCTCCCGGTAAGTGAGTTATGCTTACCATACTTCAAGTATAGCTTATGTTTAAGTTCAATATCGTTATTATGAACTTATAAACAATAAATATAATATAAAATATAATATACAAAGTGTTATTATAATATCTTTTAACTACTTGCCGTGCGGGGAATCTGGTTTGAAGGGCCGCATAGGGTTGTTGGATTTCAGAAGTGCTATAATGCCAAAATGGTCCTGCCCTCCGGTGTTCCATGTCTGGCCCATGTCTGTACATAGTGGCTGAAAAGTATTGTTTAACACTTATAAAACAATATCGCTCGTAAATAGTCAGTATAAATATTAGACTAAAATCTAGCGGTAATGATACTAGGATTCGCCGAAGGAAAATAGAATTGTTAGAAGCGAAGCGCTGCTCGAGTTTGGAATCATCACTTTAACAAGTGAGTGCATAGTTACTTTCATCTTACACACAGATATGAAGTATTTAATATAAATTACATGTTATGTGTGCATATTATTTGTGTTGTTGATATCTATGCTGGATGAACAAATTATACATGTTTTATTTGATTTAAACTGTCACAACTAGCCTTTTTGGCTAGGAAATTCCATCCGCAAGTAAGCAAGTACTATTGTGAGACTTGTGCTAACACTTCTAAGTGTACAATTTGAGTTCTTAATGAGCCATGAAGTGTTAGAATGAAAAATCTCCAAGTATGTGAAACTTCTCCCAATTCTCTCCAAGTATGTGAAACCTCTCCCAATTCTCTCCAAGTATGTGAAATCTCTCCCAAATCTCTCCAAGAATAGTGAATCTCTCCCAAATCTCTCCAAGAATGCGAAATCTCTCCAAGAATAGTGAATCTCTCCCATATCTCTCCAAGAATAGTGAATCTCTCCAAAATCTCTCCAAGAATGCGAAATCTCTCCAAGAATAGTGAATCTCTCCCAAATCTCTCCAAGAATAGTGAATCTCTCCCAAATCTCTCTAAGTATGCTAAATCTCTCCAAGAATAGTGAATCTCTACCAAATCTCTCTCATATGCGAAATCTCTCCAAGTATGTGAAATCTCTCCAAAATCTCTCCAAGTATGTGAAATCTCTCCCAAATCTCTCCACGGATCTCAAATCTCTCTCAAATCTCCCTAAATACCTTCCTTAGTCGAAAACAGCTCAAAACCGGAAGAGGAAACCCCAAAAGGACCCTCTTGGTCCGGAACCCTCTTGGTCCGGAACCCTCTTGGTCCGGACTCCTCTTGGTCCTGAACCTCTTGGCCGGAACCCTCTTGGTCTGGAACCCTTCTGGTCCGGAATGTCTCCTAAGGAAGCCAAGAGGAAGCTCATCTCGGAAGCCTCTCATCCGGATAGGTTCGCAGCTCCGGAAGATTTCGCTTGAAGCAGCTTCGGAACCTCCAGCCGGATCCGCATCCTCGGTCCGGACTCACCTGATCTCGCACCCGACTCCGGAAGTGGGCATTGACTTCGGAACTTGTACAGCACCTCCGGAACACTCATACTGGCCACTTCGGACCCTCGCAGAACTGACTCTCCCCTCCGGAATTTGAACTGTAGCTCCGGAATTCTAGAAGGAGCTCCGGAATTCACCTCTTAGCTCCGGATTTTCATTATTTTCGGACTATTTTATCATTTTAAGGCATTTTGACGCCGGAAATTACACCAAACTCGTATTTTTCCTATCCTAAACCCTTTAGACTCCTATTTTATGCTAAAATTAATTATTTTAAGCATATCCTTCATAAAAACAAAAAGTTAGGATTTAGGAAAACCTTATCCTAAATCAAGAAAAGGACAAAAGGATTGACCTTGTGATTTGATGAAATTCCTCATTTCCCATGCAAATCACGGTATCCCATGCTTTACCCACCAAATATCAATGCATGGACCACCAGATCCCCATGCATCAAAGATTCCTTTCCTTTTCCTTATACTTCAAAGCAACGACAGTGAGGGAGTTTAGACTCCACTTTCTCTCTCACTTTTCTCATTTCCTCTCAAAACTCATCTCCAAGCAAGAACAAGAACTTGCTGAAAACAAAATTCTAAACTTCTCCCTGGAGTTGTAAGGTAAATTCCTCCACTCATCTAATATTTTATAATATTTCAAGATGAATCCATATTATTTTATTCATAATAATATGTGAAAAATCACCTTTAGGATAACTTTCTCCCAAGGAAGTTCCTCATCTCAGCAAGAGTTTAAGCTTGAGATCTTCACTCCATAACTCCAAACAGCTCCTCAACCAACTCAAGGTGAGCTTCATACCCCACCTTTTCAATATTTTAATGTTTTTGGGGGAGAGTACAAGTCAAATCTTGCCTAAATACTTGAAGAATTGCTTATATACGTATGATTGTATGTGTGTGTGAAATATTATTAAATTAATATTTTAGTAATATACTCACGAACATAGGATTTCTCAATTTCATAAAGAACAGAGGATACTTTGTGCAAAAGAGTCTCCCAACTATTGAGTGTGTCCAACTTAACCCCTTATCTATGCTTTCATGTCTAAAGATAAAAGTTGTAAAAAGGAACCTTACTAAGTGGACACCATTTCTAGTGATTTTTGAAAATAGAAACTTTGTGACTATTTTGCAAACTATCAGGGAGTATTTTATAAATATTCAACATAAAAGGTTGCGTCAAGAAAATATACAAATAGAGCCTCTATGACAGAAACATTTGCATGTCATAAGCTGCTGTCATAAAACCTCCAAGAACATAAGTAATCTTATATATGTCATAAAACAGAAAATGTGTGTCATAACCGGCAGTTATAAACTTATATACATTATAACTTGACAATATTTCTCTCCTGACTAAAATGACTTATTTTTTTTTCAATAAACGAAAAGGAACAAACACGAGCACCTAGTTAACGAGCACAATCAACGATATGGAACGAGAACGATACTTCTATTCAATGAGTACGAATTTCATTATTTATCTAACAAATAATGGATCTCTAACGATTGCTCAAAAGGTTGTTAATATTCTAGTCAGACAAATCTCAAAAGTACCTAAATATAAAAATATTAGTGTACGTGTAAGTCCTGTAAGGAGTTATAGCCAAAGTCTCCTGGAGGGAGAGCGGGAATTTGTGTATAGATCTATACGGGGTTGACACCCCGCACCTTCGCTGTTCGCTACAACTAGACAGGCCAGTCTAGGGTGACAAATGTCTTTTTCCAAACCGAGGGCGCCTGAGAAACGCCAAAACAGGCACTTCGTCAGATTAGTATGGTTATAACGACTCACTAGAATATGTTATATTAGCTGGAAATTTATGTAAGGAAAACCTCATAAATAAACTTTGGCACATTGTGTTGACTGTCCTACACGTGATAAGTGATGGTCCGCATTTGTTGTGTTGACTGTCCTTCTTCATCGCGTAGAATGTCCATAATAGCCATGTTAATTCTTTCTCCTACAAGTATAGAGTCGTAACACTGCTATTTTTACAAATTAAAAAGCGTAGGACTCTATGGAAAACGTTTGTAAACGATTTTGATAACGATAAACTAACCCACACATATACATAGTTGGAAACTAGAACTTACGATTATTTTATAGCAGAAAATATAGGATTTTCTGGGGAAAACGATTTTTCTACAATTTCGATAACGATAAACTAGAAAGCACACACTCAATTTTACTCGATAAGAGGAACAAGATTTTCAACCATATTTCCTTTTTGAAAATAAGGGATTTTTCTTGAAACGGTTGATTGTTACTATCCAAAAGAACTATTCTCGGACACAGTTCGCTTTTACAAATCACACTACTTTTCAGAATCACTCCTTATAAGAATGAACAAAAGTAATGTCATGCATACACATACTCATGATTTTCAAGGCAAGACTTCAAACGATTTCATAGAAAATATCGGATTTTCTGAAAGTACAACAAGAACGATTCTAAACAAGTGTAAACGATTTTATACACAAAACTGCTTATGAACTCACCAACTTTTTAGTTGACGCTTTTCAAAACGACTTGTATTCTCAGGGATCTAGTGAGCAGGTAACAAGGGACGCTGATGCAAGACCATTTAGCTGTAGTTTGGATTCTTTTCTACTTATGTATCTTTTGTGTAACTCGAAGAACAAATACAATATGTAAACAATGTAAGTTTGTTATCTCAATGTATGATGTTTGGATTGCTTTGTCTCATTTATATTCAATTGTTATGATACTGCACAATGAAGTCACCCGCCTTCGGACGTTTCCGCCGTCTAGTCCGGGGGTGTGACATAAACTGTATACGTATTTTATACCTATAATTATGATGGGTAAAGATGGGTAGATTAGAGATCAGATGAGATGAGATGAATGATGAGAGATAAAAGATGATATAGATGATGATTGGTGAAAGATGATGAGAAATGATGACCCAAGTGATGACCCAAGCGATGGCCCAGTCATCTAGCAGAGTATAGATGACAACCACAGACTATTCTAGACAGTCTAGTGGGACACTAGCAGGCTCGCAACCTGTAGGTGTTGTAAACGATGTGTTCACTAGATGTACTCTAAAAATCCTGACAGCTATGGACTTAGTGCCTCATAAACGAACATTGGCAGCTATGGACTTAGTGCCTTACAAATGAATGTTGGTAGCTATGGATTTAGTACCCTATAGATGAACATTGGCAGCTATGGACTTAGTGTCTAACAGATAACATCGACAACTATGGACTTAGTGCCTGTTAGATGAACCCTGGACTTCATGCCTATTCCTTAGGACAATCCTTAGGAATGAATGAATGAAAGAATAGATGATTCTTTGGGTAGATCCTTAAGAATAAAAAAGATAATGTGGATGGGTAATTGGGTTAATTGTTTGATGATAAAACAAAATAACTTTATTATTGTGGGTTGAAAACCCTATGTACTCACCGGGTTTCCCAACCTGACCCATTCAGTTTACTTGTATCACAGGTATCGATACGAAGCTACATTACACTGAGAGATTAAAGGAGATGTAAATCACTAGTGTAAATGAATGTAAGGTCTATTTATGCTTATGTTTTTGTATTGACAATGACAATCCAAAGTTTTAATATAAACAAAATGCGTTTCTTCGAAAATGCTTTGATAATATATTTATCATGTTTTATGGGAACAAATCTTTAAAATGAATACTCTAATTTTCAAATAAGCATAAATAAAATTTTTAAAATGACCGTGTATCTGGGGATGTCACAGTACGACCCATGCAGCATTGTTATGTTTTGGGATCTAGTCTTTGGGCCTTATATGGGTTTTAGGATATTGACCTTGGGCCTGGGCATATTAGATCAGTTGGGCCCTGAAATTCATTATTGGATCATTAGTAGCTTAGTTGGGACTCATGGGCCTTGTGGCCAATAATGGTTGTGGGCCTTGGATGTTAGGCCCAATAAAGTAGATAGACTCTTGGGCCTTGTTAAAGAAATTTGGACCTAGGATTTGGGAATATGCCTTGAGTCATAACCTAATTCTAATTAGGTTAAGTTTTGTATATTCAGTGTGAGATTCTCCAGATCACTAGCGGGGCAGTATATCTTTAGCAGACTGAGGTGAGTCTTCTCATTATACCAATAGGTCGAAGGCACCAATGTCGACCCATTACTTGATAGGTGGTTTCAATAATTATGTTGATACATAAAGTGACCCTCTTAAATTTGATGATCCGCAGCCATATCTCCTACCACAATCTGCTCTTCCTACCGCAATTTGTTTTACTACCGCAGCCGCAACCTGAAGATGTCAACCGCAATCAACTCATCCGCAATAGAGTTTATAGTTACATCATCTGACTTGTTTTATTAGCATTGTATTATCCAGTGAACCTTGCATGGTCACGATAAGCCAGTAGTTTAGTACTCTATGTTCTCTATGTAACTTTTTGAGGCTTTATAAATAGACTCCTCTTCTTGAAATAAAACTTACCACTTCTTATCATTTCTTATCTCTTATTATGATCTGTTGAAATCTCATACATAGATCATTCTCTCTTATCTCTATCTTACATCCAAGATCCTCTTCCTCTTAAACTGATCACACTTACTAACTCGTGTTTGATTGCAAACCGTGTTAAGAATCAGTTTGATGTATACTTGATATAACTTGTTGCTATTTACATTTCCTTTACATTTCCGCAATTTACTTTTCTGCAACTAACTATCTAACAATTCTAACTTATTATTATTGAGCTAATATGATCCTTTGAGATTAACTTATTCCGCAACTATATCTTGTACTAACGTTTGTTCAAGTGTTTCCCAAATTTTTTCTCTCAACAATTGGTATCAGAGCCAAAGTGGTTGCTTTTTAAACAAAACTCTGATTTTGAAAAGCCTTCATACCACTAAAGCTCATTCTTCAAATAAAAAAAACAAAAAAATGAAAGATGGCACAAGCTTTATCATTGAATGTTTCCAACAGTGTTGGAGGCTCTAACAGAGCACCAATGCTTGTTGCAAATGAATACCACCACTGGTCATAAAGAATGGAAAGGTATCTCAAGAGGCTTGGAAGAGATGTGTGGAGATCCGTGGAAGAAGGACCACATGTTCCTGTTCTTACTCCTGTTCAAGTATATGGTACTCGAGTAAGACTAGGTGGAGGTCCAGCCGCAATGAATCGACCAACCAAAGATGATCTTGACAAAATGGAAAATGATGCTATAGCCTTCTATGAAATCTCTTGCGGTGTAGCTCTAGACAACTTTGACATCATCATCAACTGCAAATCTGCTAAGGAGATTTGGGATGTGCTTAAAAATCTTTATCAAGGGTCTGAACAAGCTCAAGATAAGAAGCTCACCACTGCTCTCAATGAGTTCAATAACTTCAAAGCTTTTCCCGGTGAAAGTCTTGATGATCCGTTCAAACGGTTCAACCTCATCATCACAAAGCTATCGAATGTTGGTACAGTTCGAAGCAACCATGAAACAAATCTGCAGTTTCTCAATGGTTTGGGAAGACATTGGTCCACCGCAAAGATGATTGTACAAAGAGATAGAAAGATTCATACTTTGTCTTTATTCAAACTGTACGGAGAACTTTAGGCACAAGAATCAACCGTGCCCAAAGATTGTGCTGATCTTGGTGGTCCACTTTCCATGATAGCTCAAACTCCACAAGTCAAAACTCAACAGTTCTCATACCCTACTGAACCATCTTATCCACTTTCATATGACAACTCACCGCAGTCATATGAAGTTGACGCTGAAATGGATGACGAAGAAGAATTCCAAAATGCCATAACTTTAGTTAGCCAACAATTCAACAGGCTACCACCACCATCATTTCGTAAGAATCAGCAGTTCACAAAACCACCATTCAACCGCAACTTCAACCCACAGTCTAATCACTCAATATATCCTCAAAACCCTCATCACCCACCGCAACCACATAATGCACAACATTCCAAAGAGGCACCGCAGTCCAATAAACCATCAGACTCCGGCACCTCAACTGAAGAGAAAAATAACGTCATCATTTGTCACAAATGTCAGAAAGAAAATCACTTTGCCAAAGATTACAAAGCAAATGTGGTTAAGGATAAGGCATTCTATCTTAGAATGGCCCAAGAAATGGAAGAGAAAGAAAAGGCAAGAGCATATGTGTGACAACCGTCAATTTCCGGTCAAGTCAAAGTCAAATAAAGTCAAAAAGTCAAACCGGTCAACTCCGTTAACCCTTGTATATTAGGATTTCCGTTATGCTTCCTATTGTACAACTCGCGATCTTAATACAAAGTATCACTTAGATTTTTCACGTGTTCGGAAATTCTAAAACCTAATCAGGGTAAGTGATGAAACTACTCGACAAAACATTATTCCATACCCCTCGAGGGCGTATAACATTCACAACGAGGCTTAACGGGATTTACGAACCTTGCGTTACGAAGCCAAACACTCAAAAAGGTCGCAAACAAAATCTCTCTCAATCTTTCTCGCTCTATCTCTCTCTATCTCAAATCTCTCCCAAATCTCTCTAAGTATGAGAAATCTCTCCAAGTATGTGAAATCTCTCCCAAATGTCTCTAAGTATGAGAAATCTCTCCAAGAATGTCAAATCTCTCCCAAATCTCTCTAAGTATGAGAAATCTCTCCAAGTATGTAAAATCTCTCCCAAATCTCTCTAAGTATGAGAAATCTCTCCAAGTATGTGAAATCTCTCCCAAATCTCTCTCAAAATCTCTCTCAACTTTTTATAATCACCTGGGGCATCCCGACCTTTGATTTAGTCAAAAACCACGCAAAACGGGAAGTTTATTTAAAAACAGCCATTTAGGGCCGAACCCTCTTAGAGCCGAACCTCTTAGAGGCGAAACCCTCAGAAGCGAAACCCTAAGAAGCCTCCTGGACCGAAGCTAGCTTAAGAACCGAACCTCCTCCTAGAACCGAAGCCTCTTAAGAACCGAAGTCACCTTCGGGTTCGGTCCATCTTGCTCTCGGTTCCTCCTCGCCCAACTTCGCTTCTGACAAGATTCGCTTCTGACAACTTCGCCTTCGGTCGTCTTCTTACAACCGAACCTCCCTTCGGTCCGCGGCCTTCTAGGACCGAACCTGCACTGCTGACCTCAGATCCTCGCAGGATACGCCTCTTTGTCCGGTTTTCGACCACGACTCCATTTTAAGCCCGTTTTTCGTGATTTTAACGCGGATTTTCACCCAAACTCGTATTTTAACATAAGAGACCCTAAATATTCATATTTTAATCATATTTTGAGGAAAATCATTGCCTAAGAATAAAATCTAGTTGGTAAGATATATGGGTGGAGTGTTGACTTTACCTTTAAGTTATGACACAAGCAACCTCCCATACCCACTCCATGTCACTATTCATGCTTTATGTCACTATTCCCATCAGCCCTAGTCAACTATTTGTCCTTTCACCACCCCTCTCCAGCAAGATTTAATACTCAAAGATGGGAAAAATCCATGTCTCTCCTCCCACTTTATTCACTCTTTCTCAAGGAGAACAAACACATCTCTCTCACTTTCTCTCTCTAAAATTCGAGATTCAAAGGCTGGTGTAACACCCAAAAATTCAAGCCAAATTTAAACTTTCAAAACATGTCGAATTTATCAAAACATTACAACTTTGTATTCAAAATACATTTATATCAGAGTTTTCCCAGAAACATAACATAATAGGAGGAGCTGTACGATCATGCCTTCACCTTGCCGCGATCCCCTGATGTACCTGAAACAATAAACTGAAACTGTAAGCCCGAAAGCTTAGTGAGTTACCCCCAAAATACCGATACACATACAGTCCACATAACCATGTCACACCATGACATATCATAACAAACTGAGCAGAACAGCACATAACGGGTCCACAGCTTTACAGACTGGAATACCCCTGGGCCCACAGTGTGAGTCTGGAATGCCTACCGGGCCCTCAGCTCACATCTGGATTGCCACCGAGCCCTCAGTACGAGTCTGGAATGCCTACCGGGCCCTCAGCTCGTATCTGGAATGCCACCGAGCCCTCAGTACGAGTCTGGAATGCCTACCGGGCCCTCAGCTCGTATCTGGAATGCCACCGAGCCCTCAGTACGAGTCTGGAATGCCTACCGGGCCCTCAGCTCGTATCTGGAATGCTCCCAAGTCCTCAGTATGAGTCTGGAATGCCTATCGGGCCCTCAGCTCATATCTGGAATACTCTAGGGTTTGTTGGCTGCCGCACGGAGTAGTACAACCTCAACCCATCCCACATAACATATCAACATGTAACAGATAATGCACATACAGACAATCAATCAGTATCACAGGTAGTCCTACAGACCTACCCTCTAGCGTATCAAACTAGCATGCATAACTAACTCATACTCAACATAATATAACTACTAGGATATCATATCCAATGGGCCGACCTTGGTGCCTTAGACCCCTTAGTATAGTGAGGATAACTCACCTCGCAACTGTCGTCGGAAATAAGAAGGCTCAACTCATGGGTCCAACACGAACTCCACCACCTATAGGTACCATACAAACCTTTTTCATAAATCTCCCAATTACCAGAAACCATCAGAAGTCAACTGGTCAACTCTTGGTCCAAGTCAAAGTCCACAGTCAAAGTCAACAGTCTATGTTGACTCGACTCGTCGAGTGCAGATCACCGACTCGTCGAGTCCTTCCTGAACTCGAGAAGTCGTGAAATCCTTGATTGGCTCGTCGAGTTCCCTTTTTAACTCGTCGAGTTCATACGTGGCCAAGATTTGGAAGAAACCCTAGCCAACTCGCTGAGTCTTCTAACAACTCGCCGAGTTCAAGGCAATCTTCAACGAACTCGCCGAGTTGCTCAACCAACTCGCCGAGTTCACGGCTATGTTCATAGGACTCGCCGAGTCCAGCGTTCTACTCGCCGAGTTCATTCAGTCCTTTTTCCATACAGACCTGGTTTGAGCCATGCAGCGGCTCCAAACCACAGATCTAGGCTTCTAGGGCATGCTTATCACGTAAAGTTGCAAACTTTACATGCATGCATAGCTTTAAGGGCTCCAAATGTCAAAACTAAGCTCTTAATGGGGTTCTAAGCTCAAGAGGGACCTCAATCACGAACATAACTGAGACTTTACAACTCTAGAAGGTAATGAGGGTCCAGATCTGAAGTATAGCCCAACCATAAGGTTTCTCTACCAAGGATTTGGGGTTTTAGGGCTTAAAAGCAACAATTTAGGGACAAACAAGATCTAATAGATCAATAATCAAGATGGAAACTTTATTACCAGAGTGGGTGACCACAAATGAATGTGTTCTGGATCTAAGTCCCCTTCCTTGAGCTCTTCAACCCCTTCCTTCTTCCACTTGCTCCAATGTGCACCAAAAGTCCCTTCACAAGGCAACAATCACTCAAACTCACCAATGGAGACTAGGGTTTAGATAAGGAATGCTCTGAGGGTGATGGAGGCTGAGATGGGGCTATAAGGACGTTTAAATAGGGTGCAAACCCTAAGGATTAGGGTTTCCTCCTGACTGGCCTACTCGCCGAGTCCAGGCGTGGACTCGCCGAGTAGATCACTTAAAGCCCGCGTCCAATTCGACATCTACTCGGCGAGTTAGGGCTACAACTCGCCGAGTAGCTCTTACAAAAAGAAACATTTAATCAAATTAAATGCGTACCAGGAACTGGGTGTTACAATTCTCCCCCACTTTTCTCAGACTTCGTCCTCGAAGTCTGCTGCTGCATCTGAAAACAACTCCGGGTAATGCCCCCGCATCTCCTCTTCGGACTCCCACGTCCACTCTGAACCCTTCTGGTGCTGCCACTGCACCTTCACTAACTGAACCACCTTGTTCCTCAAGGTCTTCGCCCTTCGATCTAAGATCGCAACTGGTCTCTCGATATAATTCAGGCTGCTATCAACCTGAATATCCTCCATGGGTACTACTGCTGACTCGTCCACCAAACACTTCCTCAACTGAGAAACATGGAAAGTGTTGTGGATCTGGCTAAGCTCTGCCGGGAGATCCAATCGATAGGCGACCCGACCCACCCGGGCCAAAACCCTAAAAGGACCAATGAACCTGGGGCCCAGCTTGCCCCTCTTTTGGAATCTGATGACACCCATCCAGGGTGATACCTTCAGGAGGACCATGTCACCCACCTGAAACTCCAACTCGGATCGGCGTTTGTCGGCATAACTCTTCTGCCGACTCTGAGCGGTCTGCAAACGCTATCTAACCTGCTGGATCTTTTCGGTAGTCTGCAAGACTACCTCCGTACTACCCATCACCCTGTGCCCAACTTCACCCCAACAAACCGGGGTGCGACATCTCCGCCCGTACAACATCTCGAATGGCAGGGCGCCAAGGCTAGAATGATAGCTGTTGTTGTAGGCGAACTCCGCAAGCGGTAGGTGAAAATCCCAGCTCCCACCGAAATCAATGACACATGCCCGCAACATGTCCTCGAGGGTCTGAATAGTCCGCTCGCTCTGGCCGTCTGTCTGCGGGTGGAATGCTGTGCTGAAGTGCAATCGCGTGCCCAGCTCCTCGTGAAACTTTTGCCAGAAGCGGGAGGTAAACCTGACATCCCGATCAGAGACAATGGAGACAGGAACCCCATGGCGAGACACGATCTCCCGAACATACAATTCGGCCAATTTCGCGGCCGATGAGCCCTCTCGTATAGCCAAGAAATGGGCGCTCTTGGTCAATCGATCCACGATGACCCATATAGCATCAAACCCCTTTGCCGTCTTCGGCAATTTGGTAATAAAATCCATCGTGATCTGTTCCCATTTCCACATAGGAATCTCTAGGGGCTGCAGCTTTCCATGCGGCCACTGATGCTCGGCCTTGACCATCCTACAGGTCAAGCACCTCTCAACGTACCAAGCGATTTCCCGCTTCATGCACGGCCACCAATAGCTCAAACTCAAATCCCGATACATCTTGGTAGCCCCCGGGTGAATAGAGAAATGAGACTTATGAGCCTCCTCCATAACCGTCTGCCTAACCCCACCCGTCATTGGAACCCAAACCCGACCGCATCGGGTTAATAGTCCCTGACTATCCTGCACAAACCGGGTGTTCTCGCCCTTGATCCTCTCCAGCTTCCAATTTTCCGGGCTGATGCCCTCAACCTGGGCATCTCTGATCAAACTCACCAGCGGAGAATCCACCGCTATCCTCATACATACCGCTGGGGTGGAAGACCCCGCTGACTTGCGGCTCAAAGCATCCGCCACTACATTCGCTTTACCAGGATGGTAAAGGATCTCACAATCGTAGTCCTTGACTACGTCCAGCCACCTGCGTTGCCTCATGTTCAGGTTCGGCTGATCCATGATATGTCTCAAGCTCTTGTGATCCGTGTAAATGGTACAACGGACCCCATAGAGGTAGTGTCTCCATATCTTGAGGGCGAACACCACCGCCCCCAGTTCCAAGTCATGCGTAGGGTATCTCGTCTCATGCGGCTTCAGCTGCCGCGATGCGTAGGCTATCACTCGTCCTCTCTGCATGAGGACCGCCCCTAAACCTGTGATGGATGCATCATAGAACACCATAAAATCCTCGACTCCCTCCGGGAGTGTCAATACTGGAGCCTCGCACAAATGCTGACGGAGGGTCTCAAACGCCCTCTGCTGCTCGGGACCCCATTGGAAATCCACTCCCTTCCTTGTCAGACGAGTGAGGGGCACTGCAATCTTGGAGAAGTCCCGTATGAACCTCCGGTAGTACCCTGCCAACCCCAGAAAGCTCCTAATATCTGAGGGAGATTTCGGAACCTCCCACTGCATAACCGCCTCGATTTTGGCCGGATCGACCAAAATCCCCTCTTGGTTAACGAGATGTCCGAGGAACTGGACCTCCCGTAACCAAAACTCACACTTCGAGAACTTGGCGTACAGCCGTTCCCGTCTTAGAACTCCCAACAGCTCTCGCAGATGTTCCTCATGCTGCTCTCGGGTCTTGGAATACACCAAGATATCATCTATAAACACTATGACCAAGCGATCAAGCATCGGTCTACAGACCCGATTCATCAGGTCCATGAACACCGCTAGCGCGTTGGTGAGCCCAAACGGCATCACCATGAACTCGTAATGTCCATAACGAGTTCGGAACGCGGTCTTCTCCACGTCCTCCTCTCTGACCCTGACCTGATGATACCCAGACCTCAAGTCTATCTTGGAAAACCAAGATGCACCCTGTAACTGGTCGAAGAGATCGTCTATCCTCGGGAGTGGATAACGGTTCTTCACCGTCAACTTATTCAACTCCCGGTAATCGATACACATCCGGTGCGAACCGTCCTTCTTCCGGACGAAAAGTATCGGTGCTCCCCATGGATGCTAGGTCGAATGAACTGCTTGCCCAGCAGTTCCTGCAGCTGCGATGACAGCTCCTGCATCTCTGGCGGTGCCAATCGGTACGGCGCCTTAGCAATAGGGGCCGCACCTGGCACCAGGTCGATCCTGAACTCGACCTGCCTCTCTGGAGGTATCCCTGGTAACTCCTCCGGGAATACGTCTGCGAACTCCCTGACCACCGGTACGTCGGAAACCGAAATCTGATCCCTGGCTCGCGTATCTACCACATACGCTAGATAACCTGCACACCCGTGCTGAATGTACTGTCGTGCCCTGGCAGCTGAACAAAACCCTGATCCCACTCTTGTGCCCTCGCCATATACAATCAGTTCTCCCCCACTTGGGGTTCGAACTACTACTCGCTGCCCCTCACAGTCGATCATGGTACCGAATCGACTGAGCCAATCCATGCCTACAATCACGCATACCTCCCCCATGGGAATCGGAATCAAATCTATCGGAAATTACACCCCGAAAATCTCCAAGTCACACCCTCGATAAACTGAAGAAGCAGAAACCCCGTGTTCGTTAGCGATAGACACTCGCAACGGACACTCTAACTCGCCCACTGGCACACTGAACTCCCTACTAAATGTCTGAGATACGAAGGACCGACTCGCCCCCGAGTCAAATAAGACCAAAGCAGGCAAGGAGTTCACTAAAAACGTACCTAACCACAGGTGCAACAGATAAGCATACAACAGATATAGGAAAACGAGATAAGGATAGAAACATACCAGCAACCACATCTGGTGCTGCTCTGGCCTCCTCCGCTGTAAGCTGGAAGGCACGACCCTGAGCCTTTGGAGGCTCTGCCCTGACTGGTCTCCCATCCGTGATCCTCAAAGTAGCCGGCGCTGGAGCCTGCGCCGGTTTGGCGGCGAGTAACGGGCAGTTGGCCTTCAAATGGCCAACCTGATCACAATGGTAACATAACCTCATACTCTGAACTGGAGCGGCCTGGCGACAGTCTTTCGCGTAATGCCCCTCCTTGCCACACTTGTGGCATCCACTACCAGCTCGACACACACCAGAATGACCCTTGCCACACTTCCCACATGTGCGGCTCTGTTGACCCCCGGTCCTAGTATCAGCGGTCTTAGACCGCTTCGGCGCCGGCTGAGAATGTGCCGGAGCCTGCCGCTGTTCTCTCAACTGCTGCTCAATCTCCAACTCACGCCGTCTGGCGGCCTCCTGCAACTCTAGAAGAGTATCACATCGCTGGGTAGACAAAAACTGACGGATATCCGTCTTGAGCATGCTCAGATAACGGGTCATCTGGGCCTGCTCTGAAGCAAACTCCGGGCAAAACATCGCCCTCTCAGTGAACATCCGGGTGATCTCCGTCACCGACTCCCCATCCTGTCTCAAACTCAAAAACTCTTGTGCCAATCGCTCCTGCTCAACCAGTGGAATGTAACGGGTGCGGAACATATCCCTGAACTGCTCCCAAGTAACAGCAGCTCTCTGATCATCAGAGTACGACCCAGTCGCAAGTCTCCACCAGTCCTTGGCCCCAGACCTAAGCAGGTTCAGAGCACACCTGACCTTCTGGTCAGCAGGACACGAGCAGGTGAAGAAACACCCCTCCACATCTGAAATCCACCTCATAGCCTTGATGGGAACCTGCGTCCCATCAAAAGTAGGGGGCTTCGTGTTATCGAAGTCCCTGTACTGAAAACCTCTACCAACTCCTCCTCCCGTCGCTGATACAGCTGATGCAGCTGCTGCGGCGGCTGTCTCTGCAAGGGCTGCATAACGCTCATCAAAATACTCCACCATGGCGGTCTTGATCGACCCGAACATCTCCGGTAACTGAGCCCGGAATGCAGCAGTAACCTCATCATGCAGGATCTCTCGAATCCTGGAATCCAACTCCTCTGTACCCATCTGCACCACTGGCTCAGGTGCTGTCGGCCCCTCCTGGCCTCTGTCCCCTGATCCTGATCCCAAACCGGATCCAACCACGAAGCGCCTCGTCATCACCATTCTGAAACATATCACCAGTTATCAGTAATTCATATAAATCACTGGGAGCCAACTCCCTACTAACCCTAGGGATTGCGACTAACTTGACACGCGTATAGGTCCTGTGCTTTCAGTAGCATGGGCCCCTACTACCTTCCACACCTACCCATATTTGCCCCAAGTATCACCACAACACCCTAACAATATGCACAACATGGCGAGCGCTCAATCCTCACTCCTAGAGGAATGCTAAATATCTTATAACTGACCTCCCGGTCTCACTCAATCCCTCCTATCCATGAAACTTCCACCAACCCTGCAGCACTAATGTATGCTAGCCATGCATAACGCTGGACCCTATAGACTTTAGAATATCCAATCCTACCCCAAGCCCCCAATCAAACAAGAACAGAACATAAGGCCAAATCAAACATTCTCATGCTATAAGATCTTAATTATGTACAACTGGGATGCATACATTAGACAACTACAGTAATGATGTCAATCTCACATAAAGGAAACCCTAGGCTAGCAGGCATCATGTATTCAGGCAATTCTATCATGCAATTCCTGAAGATCCCTAGCCTAGCACTAACATGCTGTTCTATCATATCGTATAATCAAATAACTTGTATGGTATTTTGGGGTCTACTTACTGGCTCCGGCTGATCGTACGCCCTGCATCCTCCTTTATTTATTTTGAAAACCTTTTTGAAAAATCATTTTGAAAATCCTTTCCTTGATTTGAGACTGGAGTCACACGAGTGTTCCTCCAATTCACTCAAACCAAGGCTCTGATACCAACTTGTAACACCCAAAAATTCAAGCCAAATTTAAACTTTCAAAACATGTCGAATTTATCAAAACATTACAACTTTGTTTTCAAAATACATTTATATCAGAGTTTTCCTAGAAACATAACATAATAGGAGGAGCTGTACGATCATGCCTTCGCCTTGCCGCGATCCCCTGATGTACCTGAAACAATAAACTGAAACTGTAAGCCCGAAAGCTTAGTGAGTTACCCCCAAAATACCGATACACATACAGTCCACATAACCATGTCACACCATGACATATCATAACAAACTGAGCAGAACAGCACATAACGGGTCCACAACTTTACAGACTGGAATACCCCTGGGCCCACAGTGTGAGTCTGGAATGCCTACCGGGCCCTCAGCTCACATCTGGATTGCCACCGATCCCTCAGTACAAGTCCGGAATGCCTACCGGGCCCTCAGCTCGTATCTGGAATGCCACCGAGCCCTCAGTACGAGTCTGGAATGCCTACCGGGCCCTCAGCTCGTATCTGGAATGCCACCGAGCCCTCAGTACGAGTCTGGAATGCCTACCGGGCCCTCAGCTCGTATCTGGAATGCTCCCAAGTCCTCAGTATGAGTCTGGAATGCCTATCGGGCCCTCAGCTCATATCTGGAATACTCTAGGGTTTGTTGGCTACCGCACGGAGCAGTACAACCTCAACCCATCCCACATAACATATCAACATGTAACAGATAATGCACATACAGACAATCAATCAGTATCACAGGTAGTCCTACAGACCTACCCTCTAGCATATCAAACTAGCATGCATAACTAACTCATACTCAACATAATACAACTACTAGGATATCATATCCAATGGGCCGGCCTTGGTGCCTTAGACCCCTTAGTATAGTGAGGATAACTCACCTCGCAACTGTCGTCGGAAATAAGAAGGCTCAACTCCTGGGTCCAACACGAACTCCACCACCTATAGGTACCATACAAACCTTTTTCATAAATCTCCCAATTACCAGAAACCATCAGATGTCAACTGGTCAACTCTTGGTCCAAGTCAAAGTCCACAGTCAGAGTCAACAGTCTATGTTGACTCGACTCGTCGAGTGCAGATCACCGACTCGTCGAGTCCTTCCTGAACTCGAGAAGTCGTGAAATCCTTGATTGGCTCGCCGAGTTCATTCAGTCCTTTTTCCATACAGACCTGGTTTGAGCCATGCAGCAGCTCCAAACCACAGATCTAGGCTTCTAGGGCATGCTTTATCACGTAAAGTTGCAAACTTTACATGCATGCATAGCTTTAAGGGCTCCAAATGTCAAAACTAAGCTCTTAATGGGGTTCTAAGCTCAAGAGGGACCTCAATCACGAACATAACTGATACTTTACAACTCTAGAAGGTAATGAGGGTCCAGATCTGAAGTATAGCCCAACCATAAGGTTTCTCTACCAAGGATTTGGGGTTTTAGGGCTTAAAAGCAACAATTTAGGGACAAACAAGATCTAATAGATCAATAATCAAGATGGAAACTTTATTACCAGAGTGGGTGACCACAAATGAATGTGTTCTGGATCTAAGTCCCCTTCCTTGAGCTCTTCAACCCCTTCCTTCTTCCACTTGCTCCAATGTGCACCAAAAGTCCCTTCACAAGGCAACAATCACTCAAACTCACCAATGGAGACTAGGGTTTAGATAAGGAATGCTCTGAGGGTGATGGAGGCTGAGATGGGGCTATAAGGACGTTTAAATAGGGTGCAAACCCTAAGGATTAGGGTTTCCTCCTGACTGGCCTACTCGCCGAGTCCAGGCGTGGACTCGCCGAGTAGATCACTTAAAGCCCGCGTCCAATTCGACATCTACTCGGCGAGTTAGGGCTACAACTCGCCGAGTAGCTCTTACAAAAAGAAACATTTAATCAAATTAAATGCGTACCAGGAACTGGGTGTTACAATTCTCCCCCACTTTTCTCAGACTTCGTCCTCGAAGTCTGCTGCTGCATCTGAAAACAACTCCGGGTAATGCCCCCGCATCTCCTCTTCGGACTCCCACGTCCACTCTGAACCCTTCTGGTGCTGCCACTGCACCTTCACTAACTGAACCACCTTGTTCCTCAAGGTCTTCGCCCTTCGATCTAAGATCGCAACTGGTCTCTCGATATAATTCAGGCTGCTATCAACCTGAATATCCTCCATGGGTACTACTGCTGACTCGTCCACCAAACACTTCCTCAACTGAGAAACATGGAAAGTGTTGTGGATCTGGCTAAGCTCTGCCGGGAGATCCAATCGATAGGCGACCCGACCCACCCGGGCCAAAACCCTAAAAGGACCAATGAACCTGGGGCCCAGCTTGCCCCTCTTTTGGAATCTGATGACACCCATCCAGGGTGATACCTTCAGGAGGACCATGTCACCCACCTGAAACTCCAACTCGGATCGGCGTTTGTCGGCATAACTCTTCTGCCGACTCTGAGCGGTCTGCAAACGCTATCTAACCTGCTGGATCTTTTCGGTAGTCTGCAAGACTACCTCCGTACTACCCATCACCCTGTGCCCAACTTCACCCCAACAAACCGGGGTGCGACATCTCCGCCCGTACAACATCTCGAATGGCAGGGCGCCAAGGCTAGAATGATAGCTGTTGTTGTAGGCGAACTCCGCAAGCGGTAGGTGAAAATCCCAGCTCCCACCGAAATCAATGACACATGCCCGCAACATGTCCTCGAGGGTCTGAATAGTCCGCTCGCTCTGGCCGTCTGTCTGCGGGTGGAATGCTGTGCTGAAGTGCAATCGCGTGCCCAGCTCCTCGTGAAACTTTTGCCAGAAGCGGGAGGTAAACCTGACATCCCGATCAGAGACAATGGAGACAGGAACCCCATGGCGAGACACGATCTCCCGAACATACAATTCGGCCAATTTCGCGGCCGATGAGCCCTCTCGTATAGCCAAGAAATGGGCGCTCTTGGTCAATCGATCCACGATGACCCATATAGCATCAAACCCCTTTGCCGTCTTCGGCAATTTGGTAATAAAATCCATCGTGATCTGTTCCTATTTCCACATAGGAATCTCTAGGGGCTGCAGCTTTCCATGCGGCCACTGATGCTCGGCCTTGACCATCCTACAGGTCAAGCACCTCTCAACGTACCAAGCGATTTCCCGCTTCATGCACGGCCACCAATAGCTCAAACTCAAATCCCGATACATCTTGGTAGCCCCCGGGTGAATAGAGAAATGAGACTTATGAGCCTCCTCCATAACCGTCTGCCTAACCCCACCCGTCATTGGAACCCAAACCCGACCGCATCGGGTTAATAGTCCCTGACTATCCTGCACAAACCGGGTGTTCTCGCCCTTGATCCTCTCCAGCTTCCAATTTTCCGGGCTGATGCCCTCAACCTGGGCATCTCTGATCAAACTCACCAGCGGAGAATCCACCGCTATCCTCATACATACCGCTGGGGTGGAAGACCCCGCTGACTTGCGGCTCAAAGCATCCGCCACTACATTCGCTTTACCAGGATGGTAAAGGATCTCACAATCGTAGTCCTTGACTACGTCCAGCCACCTGCGTTGCCTCATGTTCAGGTTCGGCTGATCCATGATATGTCTCAAGCTCTTGTGATCCGTGTAAATGGTACAACGGACCCCATAGAGGTAGTGTCTCCATATCTTGAGGGCGAACACCACCGCCCCCAGTTCCAAGTCATGCGTAGGGTATCTCGTCTCATGCGGCTTCAGCTGCCGCGATGCGTAGGCTATCACTCGTCCTCTCTGCATGAGGACCGCCCCTAAACCTGTGATGGATGCATCATAGAACACCATAAAATCCTCGACTCCCTCCGGGAGTGTCAATACTGGAGCCTCGCACAAATGCTGACGGAGGGTCTCAAACGCCCTCTGCTGCTCGGGACCCCATTGGAAATCCACTCCCTTCCTTGTCAGACGAGTGAGGGGCACTGCAATCTTGGAGAAGTCCCGTATGAACCTCCGGTAGTACCCTGCCAACCCCAGAAAGCTCCTAATATCTGAGGGAGATTTCGGAACCTCCCACTGCATAACCGCCTCGATTTTGGCCGGATCGACCAAAATCCCCTCTTGGTTAACGAGATGTCCGAGGAACTGGACCTCCCGTAACCAAAACTCACACTTCGAGAACTTGGCGTACAGCCGTTCCCGTCTTAGAACTCCCAACAGCTCTCGCAGATGTTCCTCATGCTGCTCTCGGGTCTTGGAATACACCAAGATATCATCTATAAACACTATGACCAAGCGATCAAGCATCGGTCTACAGACCCGATTCATCAGGTCCATGAACACCGCTAGCGCGTTGGTGAGCCCAAACGGCATCACCATGAACTCGTAATGTCCATAACGAGTTCGGAACGCGGTCTTCTCCACGTCCTCCTCTCTGACCCTGACCTGATGATACCCAGACCTCAAGTCTATCTTGGAAAACCAAGATGCACCCTGTAACTGGTCGAAGAGATCGTCTATCCTCGGGAGTGGATAACGGTTCTTCACCGTCAACTTATTCAACTCCCGGTAATCGATACACATCCGGTGCGAACCGTCCTTCTTCCGGACGAAAAGTATCGGTGCTCCCCATGGATGCTAGGTCGAATGAACTGCTTGCCCAGCAGTTCCTGCAGCTGCGATGACAGCTCCTGCATCTCTGGCGGTGCCAATCGGTACGGCGCCTTAGCAATAGGGGCCGCACCTGGCACCAGGTCGATCCTGAACTCGACCTGCCTCTCTGGAGGTATCCCTGGTAACTCCTCCGGGAATACGTCTGCGAACTCCCTGACCACCGGTACGTCGGAAACCGAAATCTGATCCCTGGCTCGCGTATCTACCACATACGCTAGATAACCTGCACACCCGTGCTGAATGTACTGTCGTGCCCTGGCAGCTGAACAAAACCCTGATCCCACTCTTGTGCCCTCGCCATATACAATCAGTTCTCCCCCACTTGGGGTTCGAACTACTACTCGCTGCCCCTCACAGTCGATCATGGTACCGAATCGACTGAGCCAATCCATGCCTACAATCACGCATACCTCCCCCATGGGAATCGGAATCAAATCTATCGGAAATTACACCCCGAAAATCTCCAAGTCACACCCTCGATAAACTGAAGAAGCAGAAACCCCGTGTTCGTTAGCGATAGACACTCGCAACGGACACTCTAACTCGCCCACTGGCACACTGAACTCCCTACTAAATGTCTGAGATACGAAGGACCGACTCGCCCCCGAGTCAAATAAGACCAAAGCAGGCAAGGAGTTCACTAAAAACGTACCTAACCACAGGTGCAACAGATAAGCATACAACAGATATAGGAAAACGAGATAAGGATAGAAACATACCAGCAACCACATCTGGTGCTGCTCTGGCCTCCTCCGCTGTAAGCTGGAAGGCACGACCCTGAGCCTTTGGAGGCTCTGCCCTGACTGGTCTCCCATCCGTGATCCTCAAAGTAGCTGGCGCTGGAGCCTGCGCCGGTTTGGCGGCGAGTAACGGGCAGTTGGCCTTCAAATGGCCAACCTGATCACAATGGTAACATAACCTCATACTCTGAACTGGAGCGGCCTGGCGACAGTCTTTCGCGTAATGCCCCTCCTTGCCACACTTGTGGCATCCACTACCAGCTCGACACACACCAGAATGACCCTTGCCACACTTCCCACATGTGCGGCTCTGTTGACCCCCGGTCCTAGTATCAGCGGTCTTAGACCGCTTCGGCGCCGGCTGAGAATGTGCCGGAGCCTGCCGCTGTTCTCTCAACTGCTGCTCAATCTCCAACTCACGCCGTCTGGCGGCCTCCTGCAACTCTAGAAGAGTATCACATCGCTGGGTAGACAAAAACTGACGGATATCCGTCTTGAGCATGCTCAGATAACGGGTCATCTGGGCCTGCTCTGAAGCAAACTCCGGGCAAAACATCGCCCTCTCAGTGAACATCCGGGTGATCTCCGTCACCGACTCCCCATCCTGTCTCAAACTCAAAAACTCTTGTGCCAATCGCTCCTGCTCAACCAGTGGAATGTAACGGGTGCGGAACATATCCCTGAACTGCTCCCAAGTAACAGCAGCTCTCTGATCATCAGAGTACGACCCAGTCGCAAGTCTCCACCAGTCCTTGGCCCCAGACCTAAGCAGGTTCAGAGCACACCTGACCTTCTGGTCAGCAGGACACGAGCAGGTGAAGAAACACCCCTCCACATCTGAAATCCACCTCATAGCCTTGATGGGAACCTGCGTCCCATCAAAAGTAGGGGGCTTCGTGTTATCGAAGTCCCTGTACTGAAAACCTCTACCAACTCCTCCTCCCGTCGCTGATACAGCTGATGCAGCTGCTGCGGCGGCTGTCTCTGCAAGGGCTGCATAACGCTCATCAAAATACTCCACCATGGCGGTCTTGATCGACCCGAACATCTCCGGTAACTGAGCCCGGAATGCAGCAGTAACCTCATCATGCAGGATCTCTCGAATCCTGGAATCCAACTCCTCTGTACCCATCTGCACCACTGGCTCAGGTGCTGTCGGCCCCTCCTGGCCTCTGTCCCCTGATCCTGATCCCAAACCGGATCCAACCACGAAGCGCCTCGTCATCACCATTCTGAAACATATCACCAGTTATCAGTAATTCATATAAATCACTGGGAGCCAACTCCCTACTAACCCTAGGGATTGCGACTAACTTGACACGCGTATAGGTCCTGTGCTTTCAGTAGCATGGGCCCCTACTACCTTCCACACCTACCCATATTTGCCCCAAGTATCACCACAACACCCTAACAATATGCACAACATGGCGAGCGCTCAATCCTCACTCCTAGAGGAATGCTAAATATCTTATAACTGACCTCCCGGTCTCACTCAATCCCTCCTATCCATGAAACTTCCACCAACCCTGCAGCACTAATGTATGCTAGCCATGCATAACGCTGGACCCTATAGACTTTAGAATATCCAATCCTACCCCAAGCCCCCAATCAAACAAGAACAGAACATAAGGCCAAATCAAACATTCTCATGCTATAAGATCTTAATTATGTACAACTGGGATGCATACATTAGACAACTACAGTAATGATGTCAATCTCACATAAAGGAAACCCTAGGCTAGCAGGCATCATGTATTCAGGCAATTCTATCATGCAATTCCTGAAGATCCCTAGCCTAGCACTAACATGCTGTTCTATCATATCGTATAATCAAATAACTTGTATGGTATTTTGGGGTCTACTTACTGGCTCCGGCTGATCGTACGCCCTGCATCCTCCTTTATTTATTTTGAAAACCTTTTTGAAAAATCATTTTGAAAATCCTTTCCTTGATTTGAGACTGGAGTCACACGAGTGTTCCTCCAATTCACTCAAACCAAGGCTCTGATACCAACTTGTAACACCCAAAAATTCAAGCCAAATTTAAACTTTCAAAACATGTCGAATTTATCAAAACATTACAACTTTGTTTTCAAAATACATTTATATCAGAGTTTTCCTAGAAACATAACATAATAGGAGGAGCTGTACGATCATGCCTTCGCCTTGCCGCGATCCCCTGATGTACCTGAAACAATAAACTGAAACTGTAAGCCCGAAAGCTTAGTGAGTTACCCCCAAAATACCGATACACATACAGTCCACATAACCATGTCACACCATGACATATCATAACAAACTGAGCAGAACAGCACATAACGGGTCCACAACTTTACAGACTGGAATACCCCTGGGCCCACAGTGTGAGTCTGGAATGCCTACCGGGCCCTCAGCTCACATCTGGATTGCCACCGATCCCTCAGTACAAGTCCGGAATGCCTACCGGGCCCTCAGCTCGTATCTGGAATGCCACCGAGCCCTCAGTACGAGTCTGGAATGCCTACCGGGCCCTCAGCTCGTATCTGGAATGCCACCGAGCCCTCAGTACGAGTCTGGAATGCCTACCGGGCCCTCAGCTCGTATCTGGAATGCTCCCAAGTCCTCAGTATGAGTCTGGAATGCCTATCGGGCCCTCAGCTCATATCTGGAATACTCTAGGGTTTGTTGGCTACCGCACGGAGCAGTACAACCTCAACCCATCCCACATAACATATCAACATGTAACAGATAATGCACATACAGACAATCAATCAGTATCACAGGTAGTCCTACAGACCTACCCTCTAGCATATCAAACTAGCATGCATAACTAACTCATACTCAACATAATACAACTACTAGGATATCATATCCAATGGGCCGGCCTTGGTGCCTTAGACCCCTTAGTATAGTGAGGATAACTCACCTCGCAACTGTCGTCGGAAATAAGAAGGCTCAACTCCTGGGTCCAACACGAACTCCACCACCTATAGGTACCATACAAACCTTTTTCATAAATCTCCCAATTACCAGAAACCATCAGATGTCAACTGGTCAACTCTTGGTCCAAGTCAAAGTCCACAGTCAGAGTCAACAGTCTATGTTGACTCGACTCGTCGAGTGCAGATCACCGACTCGTCGAGTCCTTCCTGAACTCGAGAAGTCGTGAAATCCTTGATTGGCTCGCCGAGTTCATTCAGTCCTTTTTCCATACAGACCTGGTTTGAGCCATGCAGCAGCTCCAAACCACAGATCTAGGCTTCTAGGGCATGCTTTATCACGTAAAGTTGCAAACTTTACATGCATGCATAGCTTTAAGGGCTCCAAATGTCAAAACTAAGCTCTTAATGGGGTTCTAAGCTCAAGAGGGACCTCAATCACGAACATAACTGATACTTTACAACTCTAGAAGGTAATGAGGGTCCAGATCTGAAGTATAGCCCAACCATAAGGTTTCTCTACCAAGGATTTGGGGTTTTAGGGCTTAAAAGCAACAATTTAGGGACAAACAAGATCTAATAGATCAATAATCAAGATGGAAACTTTATTACCAGAGTGGGTGACCACAAATGAATGTGTTCTGGATCTAAGTCCCCTTCCTTGAGCTCTTCAACCCCTTCCTTCTTCCACTTGCTCCAATGTGCACCAAAAGTCCCTTCACAAGGCAACAATCACTCAAACTCACCAATGGAGACTAGGGTTTAGATAAGGAATGCTCTGAGGGTGATGGAGGCTGAGATGGGGCTATAAGGACGTTTAAATAGGGTGCAAACCCTAAGGATTAGGGTTTCCTCCTGACTGGCCTACTCGCCGAGTCCAGGCGTGGACTCGCCGAGTAGATCACTTAAAGCCCGCGTCCAATTCGACATCTACTCGGCGAGTTAGGGCTACAACTCGCCGAGTAGCTCTTACAAAAAGAAACATTTAATCAAATTAAATACGTACCAGGAACGGGGCGTTACAGCTGGTCTTGAGTTTTTCCTCCACATTTGGTATGTATCTTCCTCCTACACTTAAATATTCTACTATCCTTCATCCAAATCATGGATTGCTTACACAAATATCATCATATTTGTTCATAGAACCTTCAAATCTTCAAGCATCTCCCAAGTGTTCTTGACTTGGAAACTCCTTTTCTCCATCATCCATCCTAAGAGATCACTCAAGGTGAGTTCATACCCCTACATTTTCATGTTTTCTTCAAGTTTTAGGGGGGATACAAGTTAAAATACCAAAAACTTAACTAAATTCAAACAACAACTTTCATCAGAAAAGTTGAGTCTTATTCACGGACTGTTTTGACCATCTTAAACTTAATATCTTTCAAAATTGTTTAATATGAAAATATATCAGGTTCATACCTTTAAAATTACTACTTGCACATCTCCATACTATTTTTCTACAATTTATGGTGATTTTTACAAAACTGCCTATCATTTCAGAAACGAATTCGGACCAGTATGTGAATATGAACGTTTTTACACAAGTTAAAGACTTCTAAAAATCATAATAAAAATTATGAATAAACTAGACACATTTTTTGAACTCTCAGAATTTACGGATTCAGTTTTCGACTTCGTATGATTTTTCTATGATTTTTCTAAAACAGTGCAGAAAGGTTAAAAACTAGTTAACAGCTTACAACTTTCATAACACTTTGTAGTATGTTGAGCAAAGTGCATAACAATAAGTTCTAAATATTGAATGTATTTTCTTGTTAGTTTATCATCATAAACTTAAATTTAGTCATTCATGAAAAGGATTCTTCATTCATTTCGAACACATATAATAAACTACAATAAGCATAGTTTATGTAGTTTTACTACATGGAAAAGGTTTTACTCTCAAAACAAATGGGTTTTTCATATACTACATAATAGTAATAGTTTATGGATTCATAGAACTAATGTATTTTCATAAAAGGTGACTTCGCTTCCTCCACGGAAGAGGTTTTATAATCAAACTATATGTAAACTAGTTAACGTAAGTTGTGAGACAATTCTCTCCCCGTACTCTTAGAGTACGGGATTCCAATTCCTGTAAGTTATAACCAGAGTCTCTTGTAGGGAGAGTGTGATAATTGTGTATAGATCTATATTGGGATTGAAACCCCACACCTTGCTGCTAGCTACAGCGGGACCTGCAGGTCTATGGGTGACAAAAGTCATAACAAATCTTGACGTCTGAAAAACGTTGTTGCAGGTTATTTCTCGTCATAGTATGGTTATAACGACTCACATAGGGAGTTAACAATCTTTCAAGTTTACAGGGAAAATTCTACTTTGAAAAGGGGTTTTACTTCTAAATTAAACGAGTTTATGTCGATTTAAACTTGCATGAATTACTTTAAGTATGGAAAAATACTTGTACATTTCGGTCTTGACATTTAAGACTACATGACTTTTATAAGGAAAATATTGGATTTTCTTTGGAAACATATTTCTATTAAAACTACATTTCATCTAGAATTGTTAGACTTCAGCTATAATTGCTAAGTGTATATGCTAGAGTTATGTAAGAATCTAGTCACAGTCGACTTAGAATTGGTGGGCCCGCCTTACTTCCTGTTCCTTGTTTGGTTGTGGACCTAGGGCAGACCCATTATATTCGACGGTTTATTTAACTTAAAATTTTATATAACTTATATACATTGGGTGATTATAGAAGGAATCTACGGGTCTTTCTAGGGTACATTATCGCATAACATAGGAGCATTCATTTCACACCTAATAAAGAAAATATTGGATTTTCTGGAAACATACTCTGTCGCTTTTACAAGGAAAACGGTTTCTTCCTCAAACAAAACTCTTATGAACTCACCAACTTAATTGTTGACACTTTTCAAAACTACTTGTATTCTCAAGAAATCAGTGAAACAGGAAACCAACAGCATTTTTAGGATGGGACGTTAAATCGTCAAACAGTTCATTTTGTCATCATAATGTAATTGATTTTGAAACATGTAAACATATACTATGGTGTAACCTTTTCAATTATATTTATGATGGTTGTATTTACTTTGAGGACTATTATACTCGTTGTTGTGATACTATACATGAAGTCCTCCACTCCCGGACGTTTCCGCCATCCTTGGTTTAGGGGTGTGACAATATGTTGCCCATGTGAAAAGAGATCATCAAGTGTGGTCATCCGGAGATGAGGATGAAGACTTCAACAACAATAAGGGAAAAGGGAATATATGCATGGTTGCAGCTGCTGAAGCGGATGGATCGACAAATCTAGAAAGAAACTACTGCTACATGGCCAAAGATGGCACTCTCAGCATCGTCGAGCAGGCAATGTGCAAGGAGGAACAAGAAGATGAGTGGTTAATTGATAGTGACTGCTCCTTGCACATGACTGGAAGGTTAGAATACCTTCGCGGCTTTAGGCCTATCTGTAACGGTGGAAATGTCACGTTCGGGAGCAACACCAATGGAATAATCAGGGGATACGATGTATTGAAAACAGGAAATTTCTCAATTCAAAATGTTGCTTACGTAGAAGGCCTTAAGCACAGCTTGATCAACGTGGGCCAACTATGTAAAGCTGGTCATAGGGTTGAATTTGATAATGAATATTGCTACATAATGACAAGTGATAGAAGCACCTGCTTGATCAATTCCAAATCCAAAGGGACAATGTACCCTTTGGATGTCTCACTAATCATTGGAAAACCGTAATTGTGTTTTCTATCCAAAGCAGTATCCGAAGATAGCTGGTTATGGCACTGCAAGCTAGCTCATCTGAACTTCCGGTATATCAACAACCTGGTCACCGAAGAACTTGTCCGTGGTCTCCCCGTTCTAAAGTACAACAATGATACACTTTGCCCACCTTGTGAGTGTGGAAAGCAAAAAAAAGGGAAGCCATCCAGTGGTTATTGAATCTTCAATTTCTGAACCATTAGAGCTAATTCATATTGATCTCTGCGGTCCATCTACCATAGCTAGTCTTCATCACAAAAAGTATATTCTGGTTATAGTCGATAACTTCACACGTTTCACTTGGGTCTTCTTCATAAGACTCAAATCAAATGCACCGCAGGTCATGATCAACTTTATAAAGGAAATCGAGCTTCAAATCAAGTTACCAGTTAGAAGAATAAGAAGTGACAATGGAACCGAATTCACTAATCACCTCCTGAATAGTTTCTTGGTTTCTAAGGATATCAGTCACAACTTTTCAGCTCCCTACACACCGCAACATAATGGAGTAGTAGAGCGAAGAAACCGTACATTGGTCGAAGCAGCAAGATCAATGTTAAACTTTGCTAACCTTCATCTATACTTCTGGGCCAAAGCAGTGGCAACTGTTTGCTTTGTTCAAAACCGAAGCATCATTTGCAAGCGTCTTAACAAGAATCCATATGAGGGTCTTAACAACCGCAAACCCAATGTCAGATTCTTCCAAATTTTCGGATGTAGATTTTTTGTGATAAAAAACAAGGATCGCCTTAACAAATTTGCACCAAAATGAGATGAAAGCATTTTCCTTGGCTACTCAACCAATAAAATTGCCTACCGAGTTCTCATTAGACGCACAAGACTGATAGTAGAAAGCTTCGATGTCAAATTTGATGACTACTATGTCCGCAACACTGCTCCGTCAAGTGAAACAAAAGCAATCCTGGAAAGTGATATCCCAGCCTCTTCGGGTCCCGTAAACATTGTTGAAATAAACTATGATGACCTTTTTGACCCCGCAGAGACTGCTCATCTCTCTGAAATCCTGGTGTTTCCAGTATCTCAACAACAACACGCTGAAGTATCTGGTCCAACCTTATCTGAAGATTTGTCACTCAATACTTCCACCTCGCCGGTTGAGGGGGAAAGTTCAAATCCAGTTCCTGTGACAACCATCGAGGTTCCAGTACTAAAAGATGCAGCTCTGGTGTCTAACCGTGGAATCTCAATTCCATCAAATGTCTCTTTAGAATCTGAGGATGAAGAGGTTGAAAACATAGACACGAGATCAGATCCAAGGGTTATCACTCAATCATCAATCCAAGGGGAACCATCTCCGGTTCACGGGGGAACTCCCATCCTCAATTCCGGGGGAACCTCCATCAACTGTTGCCGTTCAAAATCCCTCGGTCCAAGATAATTCTGCAGGCTGCTCCCAAATCGAGGGGAAACTACCTTCTCCTACCGCCAAGTCATCTGACGTTGAAGATATTCCCTCCACCACAGCTGATGATCACTAACAAACTCGTCTTCACATCTGGACGAAGGATCACCTACCGAGTCAAATCATTGGAAACCCATCAGCAGGTATACAAACATGATCCTCTAGTGATTTAACGGACCACTGCCACTATGCAGCCTTCATGTCCTCAGTCGAGCCTCGAACCATAAAAGAAGCACTCATGGAGCCCGACTGGATCACCGCAATGCAAGAGGAGTTAGCAGAGTTTGAAAGAAACAAAGTATGGAAACTAGTACCGAAGCCAAAAGGCCACACAATTGTTGGTACTAGATGGGTATACAAAAACAAGCTTGATGATTCCAGTGCGGTAGTTAGAAACAAAGCAAGGCTAGTGGCTAAGGGGTACAACCAACTTGAAGGCGTCGACTATGATGAAACTTATGCCCCCGTAGCCAGAATGGAAGCAATACGCATTTTCCTAGCGTATGCGGCACACAAGAATATCAAAGTACATCAAATGGATGTCAAAAGTGCCTTTCTAAATGGAGAACTAAAGGAAGAAGTTTATTTGCAACAACCTCCAGGCTTCGAGAGTCAAGAATTTCCAAATCACTGCTACAAGCTTGAAAAAGCAATATACGGTCTTAAACAAGCTCCAAGGGCATGATATGAGACTCTTTCTAAGTTTCTTGTCACGTCTGGATACAAAAGAGGTGTGATTGATCCCAATTTGTTTAGAAGAGCAAATTGTAATCACTTAATGCTCGTCCAAATATATGTGGATGATATCATCTTTGGATCCACAGATCAAGGTATGGTGAATGACTTTGCAAAGCTCATGACAAGTAAATTCCAAATGAGCATGAATAGAGAGATTAATTTCTTTCTAGGACTTCAAGTCAAACAAGTCCCTCAAGGGATATTCATTCATCAAGAGAAATATACCTCTGAGCTGCTGAAGAAATTCTCAATGGACAATTGTTCCTCAGCCAAGATCCCGATGGCCTTCGGATACAAGATTTCAGTTGATCCTACCGGAGAATCAGTTGACCACAAAACTTATCGTGGAATGATTGGATCATTGATGTATCTCCCGGCAAGCAGACCGGATATTGTCTTTGCAACTGGCTTATGTGCTAGGTACCAAGCGGATCCCAAAGTATCTCACTTGACCGCAGTCAAGCAAATTCTCAGATACTTAAAAGGAAGTAAAGCGTTAGGCCTCTGGTACCCCGCAGGAAATGACTTCAGCATCCAAGCTTTCATGGATGCGGATCATGCTGGATGTAGATTAGATCGAAAAAGTACTTCAGGTGGATGCCAATTCCTAGGAGGAAGACTAGTCAGCTGGTCTTCAAGGAAGCAGAATTGTGTCTCGTTGTCTACCGTAGAAGCTGAGTATGTGGCCGCAGCCAGTTGTTGTTCCCAAGTTCAATGGATGAAGACTCAACTCATGGATTACAGATACAGAATGCTGCGGGTACCAATTTATTGTGACTCAGAGAGTGCTCTAGCGATTTCTCATAATCCTATTCACCATTCGAAGACGAAGCACATTGAATTACGATACCACTTCATCAAGGATCACATCCTCAAAGGTAACATCGAACTAATTTTTGTTCCTGCTCATGAGGAAATAGCAGATGTTTTTACCAAGGCACTTGATGCTACAAAACTAAATACCTTTCTAGAAATGCTAGGAATGATGAATCCATACCCGCAATTCTTTTTGAATTAATATGTACCGCATACCACATTTGGTCTTCAAGTGTGAAGGAATTGCTTCTTTTCTTTTCAAAGTAAAAATCTTGAAGCATTCGCCTCACTGTGGCTCAAGAATAATATATTCATTATATATCTTTTCAATAAACCCAGTATACCGCAATCATATATAATCTTTATATATTATTTGGGTCTTTTATTTCTTTTATTTCTAACCTCTGGTCAAGTGTTCCTCTAGTTCAAGCTACCGCAGTCATCGCCGTCCATCCGCAGTCTCAAAACATGAATCCATTCGCAGTCCATCCGCAGTCTCAAAACCTGAATTCATCCGCAATCTCAACATATGGCACCACAGTCATCTTACCTCAATCGCAATTGGAATAAATGATTCCTCAATCACTTAAAAAAATGAAACTTTTGTGTGCTATTTAATGTTTTTCATTAAATAAAAACATTCTTTACAACATTCATTTTGTAGCATACAACGTTTCAGTTCCTTTCAAATTCACTTTCCTTAGTCAGGCCTATTTTAGGCTAACAAACAATAAATCGTTTTTCCATAAAACGCTATCTTGGAAGAAATCTTTTTCTTAACTGGTCATATTACTCAGTCGTTTATCCATTTCAACTTCCCACGTTTCATAACGGATAAAACCCTACACCACACGTTCAGCCGACGTGTGATGATGATGATGTTTTTGCATTAAATGCCCCCCTTTTCCGGAAACAATTTATTTTTGATTTATTTTTATTTGTGTCTGTAAATGGTGAAAAACCAAAAGTCTTTTTACAGCTGTTAATAAAACAATTACAATATTTTTTGAAATCCGGCCATATAAAAACCCCTTTTCTTCCCAAGACTGCCTTACGCTCTCTGAATCCCTAAAGACGATCTTCATCTTCTTCCCCCTTCTTGCTCAAACATTTTTCTTGCAAGTTCAAAAAATCTTTCCTGCAACCATGGTGAAATCAGGCATCTCCAAGAAACAGTCGAAAGCCTCTGGGTCTACACGACCCACAGACTCAGAATACACAATAAAATATCAATCGTCGTCCATTGCTTCAAGCAATTACAGAGCTGTCTTTGCCGATCATCCCTCTTACAACGATGCAATCAGGCTAATGATTCAGTTTCTCTCAAATCACCTACTATTTGGACCATTCAACTCCTTCACAAAATTTGTTCCATTGTCAATCCTGTTCAAATGTGATTTCACTGCTTTCCGACCATCTCACAACCTTCAAGAAGTCCATCTTAACCTTGCTGATAATTCTCTTGCTGTTCTAACCAAAACAAAGTTCTTGGAAGCAATCAATTTAAGGGTCCCCCTACTACAAAGTTCTTCTCATCAAGCCCTAATGATGTGATTTCAACCCTGTACCAGATGGGTTATCAAAAGAAACTGATAGGAATCGACGAATTCAAAAAGAACCAACTCCCGGCAGTGTGGCAGTTTGTGTGCCACTTCGTCATCAGAAGTCTCTCTGGCAGGACAGGTGGTACCGATAACATGGGTATCAAGCTATGAGTTAGTTTGGAGCATTTTCACTGGTTATCCTGTCAATTATGGTCAAATACTTTGGGACGATTTTCTACAGTATATTCCCAAGGTGTCTCCTAAAGAAGATGCAACCGAGCTCACATTCGCTCGATTCTAGTCGCTTTGCATTTTTGATCTACACAAGGACGCCAAGCTCGATATGGGCGATGATACCAGTCTCTTTGTTAATCGCGATCTTAAAAGGTACACAACCTCTAAATATCAAACTATTTTTAGACCCCTTAGGAGATTACCTGGACATATTTTGGAGTCTATTGGACTCAACTCTCGTGAAGTCACAGATCACATTGAGGCTACGGATGGTATTGACCCATACCATTCTTCTCCGCCTCATCCTAGTTAGTCTATCTTAGTCCCTACCGCAACCCAGGTCCCTCCTACCGCAGACACATCAGAACAACCCAAATCCAAGAGAGTTAAATCTCTTGCGGTGACAAAGAAGCATCCAATAAACATTGTGAAGAAGGGTGCTACCCCTTCCAGGAAAAGAAAATCCAAGACCACAGGCTCTTCTGCTGCGGTACCTGAACCACAACTGGACGTTGCCGATGAATCTCAACAGGAGTCTTCAACTTCTGGACAACTTTTTAGAAGAAAGAAAATCAAACTTAACCCAAGTCCTAGCCAAATGCGTGACACGACTCATACTGAAGTCTCTCAACAGACTTTGGTAGTCATTCGAGCTACCGCAGGCTCAACTGCTCAAACCTTATCTCACCACTCAGATACAGTAAGTGTATCTGTTTCATCTCATCATGGAGACACACACCCCGTCGAATCCCAAGTGGATCCGACTGGCTCAAGTCGCCCTAAGGTCACCAAGGCATCACGTATTCACTATTTTGAACCTGAGGAGTTGCACTCCATTCTCTTTCGTGTCACACAAACACTTGAAACACCAGTCGCACTGCAAGGCAATTCTTCCGCCTTAGCCAGAACTGAGCCGAGGCCAGACTTGACTACAGGTCAAGGAGACCGAGGAAGCTCAGGAAATCCTATTCCACCACTATTACTTTCAAGCGGTCTAGGCGTGGGGAGCACAATAGTGCAAGGAACCACGAACCCGAGGGACACCTCGGTGCGAAACCATGGACTTGACGTATATCGATAAGATGATTCTTGGACTCGGGATCGACCAACTACTGAGTCCGGAATCAGAAAGTTTTAAGCTTTTCAAAGAGAATTCAAGTCAAGGAAACAACAACAACTTCAACAACAATAACAAAAGGAAATAGATCTTCAAACAGTTGCCAAGTATTGAGCGGATTCTTTTAGCAATGCCAAGACAGATCATGACATTCTGCAGATTCAAGAATGGATGTCGAAAATGGACTCTACAGTTCAACAGGCTCAAAATCTTCAAGGTGGTGCTAGTCCATCAAAGCCTCCCCCAACTGCTAAAAATCATGATTCTAATGATGATGGAACCACAGTTGAGATCAGCTCAGGTCCAGTGTTTGGACTTGATGATTTTGATCTTGAGGGCGTTCAACAGCCCCCCAAATCAGATGAATTTTTAATGGTTTTTGACGACGAAGAATCCAGTGGATCCCAACACTCCACTTCAAAACCCAAGGCAAGGAAGAAGAAGAAGCTGGTTGTTACAAGAAAAGAATTTCTCTCTCCAATCTAAAGTCGACCAAATCTTGGCCGTAGTCACCACCAACCAATCACAGAATACAGAGATCCCTACCCCGCAGTCTCTTGTTGAAAGGGTAGAACGACATGAAACCCGAGAATGTCTGGCCGCAGAACGCATAACCCTGAAAGTTGAAATGGGAATTAAAGCTTTGGATATCAGCCGCTCTGGTGATCACAAACAATTTATGGCCACTGTTGAAAACCTCATCAAAGAGGTCACTGTGTTAAAAGATGAAATCAATTCTACCCTCGAGAAACAAGCAGCTCACTCCAAGCAGCTGGTAGAAGAAACACACAATGCGTATGAATCTACCATTGCGGTTCTTCAATCAACAATCAACAATCTGAGGCATTCACTTTCTGCCAACCCTCATACTGCGGATATTCTTAAACTCACCAAGGAGATTCATCAACTGTTGTTCAACTCTGAAATCCCAAATAATCTCCAAGTCTCAGAGTTAATCAAATCTCAGTTCACCGAAACCTTTTCAAAGATTGATGGCCTCAGACAATGGTTTGAGGAGCAATAAATTGTTTCTTCCTCAAAAGGGGGAAGTGAACACTCTCATCCGCATCAATCTTCCCCAAGAATCCCAAGTTATGGTCCATTCCATCAAAGGATTCCAACTTCGCAACCATCTCCCAAACAGACAACTCCGGTTCAATCTCCACAACTCCGGTTCAAACTCCGGTTCACTCTTCACATCAGTCTCCTCCACCGCAACAAGATCCCCCGCAACATCAAGACCAACATCAGTCTCCTCCATGCCAAGAAACCCCCCCCCCCCCACTTTAAAAACTTGGCACCAACTATGTCTTCTGAACATTCAGAGGATTCTCCTGCCACCATTCAAAGGAAGAAGGACTGGAAGGCCGTAAAGTTTGCATAACAGATTTGGAGAGAACATGGATTTGATACAACCATGGATGAAACCCTGATCAATTCTTGAGTTAATCCCATCCGAAGGCTACTTGATGATGACTATCGACCCGTCCTAACTTATGATGAACCACCATCTGATGGATACTGGGAAGTTCCGATTTCACCCAACTCCAAATTCTTCCCTATTTTTGAACCGTTTGACCTTAGCCTTCCTGATGATCAAAGGCTACCTCTCAAATTCGAATGTCTAAGGTAGTTTCATGCCAAGCATGGATCTGCCTTTGAGAGCATCTGGTCTAATGACAGACCATCAGCAGTGAAGAATTTCAAGGTGAGGAAATTCATGAAGACTGAATTCGTTCAGTATACACTCACAATGAGGGGTGATGATTACATCAGGACTCAGGCTGATTTTCCTAGCATGAATCTTGAAGAAGTGTTCCTGATTGCAAGAGTTTTTCAAATCAAGGCAGAGAAGCATCCGAAAATAGTGATTGCTTATGAGAAAGCTAGAGAGTTTCTCAAGTCATTGGTGTGTGACTTTGCCAGAATAGATGCGGACATCCATCATGTGCTTGCTCAAAAATTCAATCTTTCAGTGCTTGAGCCTGCACCAGTTTTCACTGAAGGTTATCAAGAAAGGTCCCTAGGTGCAACCAACTTCTCAGAATTAGGAATTGTGTATAAAAGAGCAAACAGTGATCTCAAATACTTCATCCCAATCACCGCAATGCACCGGCTGACCCGAAAGCAACTATAAGTGACTCTGGCTTCGGTTCAGAGATCCAAGAATACAACTGATGAAGTGAAGTTCGAGATTTCAAGGAGAAATCACTGGCTTGGCGAAGTAAGGAAATTTTGGTGGCTTCTCATCAAATTCCTAAAACTTGATAAGTAAAAATTGAAGAGGTCACTTTGGGGGAAAATGTTGGTGCATAAAGTGACCCTCTTAAATTTGATGATCTGCGGCCGTATCTCCTACCGCAATCTGTTTTACTACCGCAACCGCAACCTGAAGATGTCAACCGCAATCAACTCATCCGCAATAGAGTTTATAGTTACATCATCTGACTTGTTTTATTAGCATTGTATTATCCAGTGAACCTTGCATGGTCACGATAAGTCAGTAGTTTAGTATTTTATATTCTCTATGTAACTTTTTGAGGCTCTATAAATAGAGTCCTCTTCTTGAAGTAAAACTTACCACTTCTTATCATTTCTTATCTCTTCTTATGATCTGTTGAAATCTCATACAAAGATCATTCTCTCTTATCTCTATCTTACATCCAATATCCTCTTCGTCTTAAACTGATCACACTTACTAACTCGTGTTTGATTGCAAACCGTGTTAAGAATCAGTTTGATGTATACTTGATATAACTTGTTGTTATTTACATTTCTGCAATTTACTTTTCCGCAACTAACTATCTAACAATTCTAACTTATTATTGTTGAGCTAATATGATCCTTTGAGATTAACTTATTCCGCAACTATATCTTGTACTAATGTTTGTTCAAGTGTTTCCCAAAGTTTTTCTCTCAACAAATTAAATGTGAAATGGTTTGATATTTGGCATGTTATGATTTATGTGAAGACCATGGGGGATCCCATGACACTTGGTAAGACCATGGGGGGAGCCCATGGCCCTTGGAAGTAAGACTTTGGGGTAGCCCATGTATATATGTTGCATGGCATTATATGATTGTGCATTTTGTGTATTTTGGGAAACTCACTAAGTGTGTACTTACAGTTTGTTGGGTGTTTCAGGTACTTCTGGTTCTAAGGGCAAGGGCCTGGCTTGATGGCGCAGCGTGCACTCTCCAGTATTTCCGCACTAGTTGTTTTGGATACTCTGATCTTTGAATAATGTGTTTATGTAATGGAATTTTGGAAAACAAATATGAATGAGATTTCTAATTATTAAATGAAAAAAATTATCTGAATTTTTGGGCTGTTGCATTGTTGTTTTGTCATTTTTCACACCGCTTTTTGTATTTTGTGTCGCGAAATAACCTTTTTCGTCATTCTCTCGCCGCGATTTTTCACCGCCTCTGCGAAAATAACCTTTTTTGTGGATATCTCGTCGCGATTCTTGTAATCACGCCATAATTATTGTAATCACGTCGCGATTCTTTTTCAGAAAGTAATTTTTCTATAAAAATCTCTTATTGTTATTGCAGTATGGCTCTAAAAGATGACTCACTTCTGTCCATTAGTACCCAGCTTGATGGCAAGAATTATGCCTACTGGAGTTATGCAATGAATATTTTTGCGTGGGAAGAATATGTGGGGAATTGTAGCAGGTACAAGAAGCAAACCAATAGATGAGAAGATCGTAAATTATGTAACTTTATTGGAATCATGGGTGTAAGAACCTAAAATTTAGAGAAAGTTAACTTTTAGTCAAATATTGACCACAAGGGCAAAATGGTCAATTATGAGAAAGAGATGAGATTATGAAGTTGTGACTTCATAATAATGGCCAGTAAGAGCCTACGTCACTTAGAAGATGTTAGATGAGTAAGTTCAAGAGAAAGAATGCATGAGAAGATGCATTTTGGCTAAAAGGGTAAAATTGGTATTTTTATGCTTTTGGGGCCAAGTTTGTGACTTAATAGATTAAGACCCATATTAATTCATTGAGATATGACTTAACAGAAGTGTAGAATATGTTCCCACCTTCGTGTAGACATAAAGATCGTAGAAAACGAATAAGAAACAAAGAAGATGTGAAGGTTAGAAGTTGGGACAAAATGTCTCAAAGCTATAATGGAATCACCCCAAGGCGTTGTCGTCAAGCCGGAACAACTGTGTGGTGGGTAGAGTTCCACGACACGGTGAGGTTTCGACATAAGAAAGTGATGGATAATGGTACCTATAGTCCCAGCACAGTTAGAACAGTTGGTAATACTACTATTAATAGTAGGGTTCTTGTGGGTTATACGCAAGGACAGAATTAAGCAATAAATGACAATGGGAAAATTATAGGGACTTGATTTGTTAATTAATTAATAGTATTTAATTAATTAAATGAAATCTAGAAGTTATGGAATGTTCTAGAGGATAAAAGAGGATAATTAAGCTGTTAGATAATTACCATTTATATAGATAATTATTAGTTGACTATATAATTATCTTATAGGGTTTTTCTATCCTTCCCTATAAACAGAGAGGTATATGGACGAAATTGATAGATGAGAAATCTCAAAACCCTAGAGAAAATTTGGTCCTACCTTGTCTTTCCTGAAACCCTCAAAATCTCAATGCTACGTCGTGGTGGCTTCAGTGCCACAACGTAGAACCTAAAGTTCCAGTATATTCGAATTTATGAAGCCCCGTTCATGGTGTCTGTTGCTTGGGTTGTTGTCAAATGTTGCTGATATGATTTCCTTGGGTGTGACTACCAATGAGGAGTTCTACGTTGGACTCTTAGCTCTCATCAATTAATTGAAGATTTACAAAGGTTTTGACAAACCCTACGCTGCATACCAAGAGGTACTCCCCGCGTACGCTCCCTGATTATAATCCACTTAAAAAAGGTCTTAATCCTTTAAGCCAACACGTCCAAAGCTCATACCTAGTTCCAAAACATGCCTTAATCCATAAAGTTATTAACTTTGAGCTTTCACATGGCTCAATGGGTCCCAAATTCAAGCCCTAGCTTCATAACTTCAACAAGGAACTAAATACACATGCATGGATGGATAACAACCATAAAGATGACATTTTTATGCATTTGGGACCCCTAAAACGTCCAGATCTAGTGACCAAGTTCTTGGAGTAACTCTTTCTCATAAGGACAACCACAAAGACCCAAAATATGCCATAAATCACCCTAAACTAGATCTACTCAAAGAGATGTCAAGACAATATATTTTTACCTTCAATAGATTGCAAAAGAGGTGACAATTCTAGATCTCCAAGCTTCACTTCAAGTGATGAATCTTCAATAACCTTTAATCTCTTCAAAATGCACAAGAAAACACTAATATTCTTCTCAAGAGCTCAGGAACACTAAGAAGGTGGCTAAAGGGTTGAGATTAGGGTTTAGGATGTATGGAGGCTGGTAAGAGGCAAGGCTCAAGGGACATAATGAGCTTAAATAGGGGTAAAACCTTAAATATTAGGGTTTCTAGCTGTTTGGAGTACACCATGCGTACTCCTGAGTACGCGCGAAGGTCACCCACAATCAAACTCATCCCTACGTGTTGCGTACTCAAAGAGTACGCCCCGCGTACTAGCCTAAGTTCTAAAACACCCCTAACTTCAATCGGTCATAAATCCTTCGCTCTAAATCCAAATTCGACGTTCTTTAAATTCACGGAAATGTAATAAGAAGCTCTATAATTCTATCAACTCTCATTTTCCTTAAAACTTTCCTAACTTAAATCCAAAATTCATAAAAGGCCTGAATTACCACTTTACGGTTATACCATTGGCTCCAAGTCACAATTCGAACTCCCGGATCATCTAACCTATTACCCACACCCAAATGGGTCTAAATCTCTCTTTCCCAAAGGACCTAAGCCTTATGATAACCGATCTTCGATCACGGCCCCGAATTATGAAACGATTCGATACAGGGTGTTACATACTTTCAAGAGCATAATTTAATAAAGGTATTTATTAAATGCTAATTGTATTAGTTATACTATGTGCTATGTGTATACTATACTAGTGCTGCTTATTAAGGACTGTGTTAGAATCCGATTTGCCTTTAGTTATAGTTTGGGTTAGTTATAAAGTTATAAAGGGTGCTTAGTTCCAAATAAGTTGAATGTAACATCTTAAAATTTAAGACAGGGTTCTTAAGTTAATAAAGTAAATAAATGAAATATGATTTATATAGTCAAATCTTCAAGGAATAATCATATGATTATTTGATATGAAGTTTAGAAAGATAGAAGTGAAAATAGTAACATTTAAAAAAAAGTTAAAGGGCCAAAAGTGCTAAATTGGCAAAGTGTGTTGACCACAGAGTTGACTCGGTTAATGGAAAGGACTACAAAAGTTATATAATACATGGATGAGGACTTGTTTTGTCAATCTTTTACACAAATGTAAAAGCAAATGGAGTAATGGTAAAAATCAACAAAATGCATGAATTAGAGGGACTGAATGTGAAAATATGGGAAATAAGATAAACACTCTCCTCAATTCTCTTCCAGATCGTTTTCTTCATCCTAGAGGTCCTCTAATTGTGATTTTGATCTAAAGAAATTCTAGAGTTTGATCCAAGTGAGGAATCAAGCAAACAAGAAAAAAAGAGAAGGAATCAAGGCTTACAAGGTATAATTTCTCTTTCATTTAACCTAGAAATTCGAATTTATGAAGTGGGTTAACCCCAATGTCGAGTTTTGTGTGATTGAATTATTAGGGTTTTGGTTTCTAACATCCCTTGAGTGTTTTCCATGGTTCTAATCTCAATCTAATCATCCCGTCGATGGATTTGATGATTTGGGTAAAAAGCTCCATGAACCCTAGAAATCCAAATTGGGGATTTCTTGTTTATATGTTAAACTGGAATAGATTATATGACCTAGATGTTGTTTGATGACAATGAATCCAATTGGAATACTCAAACACATCAATGATGGTAGAATCATGTATAAGTTAGGGTTGAAATTGATTTGGAGACAATATGATGAAATCAATGGAATCCTTCGTAATTAAGCAATTGATGAGTAAAGGAAGTTCATAATCATGAATGGATACTCTTGGAATGATTTGAATGCAAATACATAAAGGATTGAATGATCTCCACATGAATTTATGGAATATCTAGCCATAAGGGTATTTTGGGAAATCTAGTGATAACTACATGATAGTTGTCATATTAGAAGTGAATGACATTCATGAACATGAATTGACACTCTATATATGTTATTGGAACATTAACATGAAGGATTGCTAGTGAAGTTCTAGCTCTAATGATTGTTTTGACCCAAGGGTAATTTGGGAACATGGAATGGAATTGAGGATTTCATAGTTGGATGAAGTACTTGCAATGAAATAAATTGTGGTTCTATGTACTTAACAACACCCAATGATGTATTAAATGATTTGGGAATAAATCATATTGGTTCAAGAGTGTTTTTGAACAACCTGAGCTCTTAACCCTTTCATTTGAGTGTTTGTAAACATTCTGAACATAGCACTTTGATAGAGGACTTGATGAATTAAGTTGAATGTTTTGACATGATAAAATGCCCTCTAGTAGTGCTTGGAAACCTTTAAAAGTGTTACAATTGGTTACCTAAAAGATCAAAACCATCCAAACAAGTTTAAGACTCAAAAAATGAGTTCTTGGGGGTGTTTAGGCTGCTACGGCATGCGACCCGCATGGCCAGGCACGCGGCTCGCGCACAGGCATCAGATTTCCCAGCTCGACCAAAAATCTGAATTTTAGTATTTTCTTCATAACTTTTGCATACGGACTCGGATTTACGCACGATTTTCGCCTACATTCATAGATTTCATAAGGAAAGGTTTGAAGCATTAAAATTTAGTAATGGAACCCTTGAGGGGTATTTTGGTCATTTTAATGACGTGTGTCCATATATGGTGTATGTAGTGTTTGAAGAGGATTGCTCTAGGGAAAGGAACTAGAAGAGCACTAGCTAACCTGCGTGTGATTGAAGTGAGTACGTGTTGGATTTTTTCCCTATTTGGGGTACATGGAAAAATGAATTTTTGATAATGAAATGCAATGCTTTGATGTATGAAATGTTTTGAAATAAAAGTGATAGATGTTTTTGAAAATAATGTTTTGAAAGAATGCCTTGAAAGTAAGAATGTTTTGAAAGTAAAGAACATTTTGGAAGAACAAATGTTTTGATAACGTATTTGAAATGAGTATTTTGATACTGAAATATGAAATATGTAAATCATGGAAAGTAATGAAAAGAATTGGAAAGTAATGAAATGAAAACTGTCTGGGCCATGATACCTCATAAAAGGCACTAGAGGAATCTACTGGGGCGGTACCTTCCCCGTTGCGAAGTAGATGTCCTAATAGAAATGATGCCTTGATGGATTGATTTGTTATTTCCACCTTGTTCTAGATTTGGGAGTGATTCATTTATTGCACATAGACCTAAGTATAAAAATGACAATGGTTTAACACCGAAATTAGCTCTTAATGAAAGAATGAATGAAATGTGAAAAAGAATATCTTTTAAATTATCCTATGACTAATGAAATGTTTTGATATGGAACGAATTGTGGAAAATGTATTTTTAAAATATGTTTTGTAAAGATGAAATGTTCTTAATGAAAATGTGATAAATGTTTTGGGTCACAAACCTGCATAGCTCATGAGACATTTTTGTCTAGTATCTCTTTTTAATGTCATGTATCCCAGGTTGCAATTAAGGAGAAAATATGATAAATGGAAATAGAATTTATGGGATATAGATTGGAGTGGAACTTGTTAAGTTCCTTATTTATTGTATTGATGTAATTCTTATTTGCTTTCTATGGTTTGTATGATGCTTAATGGTAACACCAAATGTTTTAAGCATAAGTGTTTTTGTGGGACCAGTTTTTGTTAAATGTGGGTTAGTACTCATAATGATTTTGTTAAAATTATAGCATTTTAAAGTTTGAAAATTTTGAAAAAATTTGGGGTGTTACACTGAATATCAGATTGGTCTCATTCTGGGGTAGAGTGTGAGATCAGAGCGGAGTGTAGTAGTCCTCCTCTTTTTGGATGACCATAAATTGTGGGTCCAGATCAGACAACTGGCAAGTATGTAAGGGTCGTCGACCATAGTAGATGACAACACTTGACTATTCTCGACGGTCTAGTGAATTACGTTGCTAGTGTGAACTTATAACCTACAGACGTAGATAAAATAGGATACCATATTTATTAAATACTTTGTACATTGGTTTCCTTAACATGAATTACACTGGCCAAGGAATCCCCTAGTTGTGCAGTCAAACAGTTGCTCAGACGATTCATCATGGAAGGTTATTCTTCCAGATGATCATCGAATTAGGATTTGTGAGAATCGATTTGGCAGGGTAGGTGATCTTACCTCAGGTTATATACACATATAATGTTTGTATGCTAGAATGTTATTATTTATTATCATTAAAATATTATGGACTTGAAAACCCTATACATCTCACCAAGTTTCCCAAACCTGACCCACTCAATTTATATGCATCACAGGTAGCAGAACTAAGGCTATTGGAAACTAATTAGGATGTCGAGTGAAATAAGAGATGTGCATGTAATAGTATTTCAGGACCTTTTCAGTATTTTTACATTGTAACCTATGTTTGAATATTAATGGTGACATCAATGGTATTTTAATAAAATGAAATAACTTATGTTATCTCAAATTGTTTTAATTAAACTGAGATTTTCCATAACAGAATAACTTAAAACGTAAAGAAAAAGTTTTAATCGGTTATGAAAATTAGGGGATGCCACACTTTTCATCCAAAATATACATCACATCTGATATGCTAATTAAAATTTATAGTAATTAATTATTATTTCCCAATAACTCATGAAATTTACTAGTATAATTTAACCATGAAAATTATCACCCAACAACACTGTCAAGACTAACCAATATATCACTATTACCATAACCACTCGTTTGGGAATCCTCCGTCCAAAGTAAGTATCTCACGTTCATTTCCCATTTCATGTGTCAATTATCACTTGAACTTATTTCATCAAGCCAAAATGTTCTGTTACTTCAACAATACATAATATAACAATATTACAATATATTAAATTCTCACATTTACGTAACAATACACATCCATAAACATCTGGTGTTAGAGTGGATTTACTCATCTGGTTAAGTTGGCAGACTCATTCTAACTTCAGTTCCCGACCTACTCTACCTTCCAGCTCGTCACATGCCAACACTTAACAAACATTTATCAAATTCCTCAGAACCTGTCATAATTCACTACTAGCTACCGTTAGTGACTATTTGTCACCAAACTCACTATACTCGATAACACAACCGCAACAGGCTTAACCTGTAAGCCATTAGCTAAATCTACCACATTGGGTAACTCTAGTAAATTAGAGTTTATAACCCTCACCGTCCCAACTAAATATATTACCGTAAGTTTTATTTACAAATCTCACCAACAGGTTCGTAACAACACCATATTACTAATTCTCGTAACACAAACTCTTGTCCAACAAATCTCGACAAGTATCACATAATATAATTACACAACAACGGGGTAAAAGATACCTCAAAGAATCCCGTAACTTGACCCCGTATCTCCCGTACACCGGTACATCTTTCCCGTATAAGCTTCCGATAATACATCTTAAGCCACTCCCCCGACCGTGTGTGCCAAAATCCTCCAAACGATACAAAAACGCATATATGTATAGTTGTGTGCCGCCACGTCGTGGTGGTCAATTGGCCACGCCGTGGTGATGAGGCGGTTGCCGACTTTGCCACGTATTTCGTCCTTCTGCCATGTCTTCTTTAACATTCGACATGTGCCTCGGTGACTCACTCACTACCACACCGTGGTGACCTAAGAGTTGACCGTTTAACTTTGACTTTCATTGACTTTCTCAAAATAACAATGTACTTTCATCTCAACTTCAAACGACCGTAACTTTGTTATATGAACTCCATTTTGACGATTTTTATATACATGGAATTGTCTCAAGGTGAACTATCACTTTCTTCCACTAACTCATGTCCATTCTTACATAAAAGTACATGTTTATGAAAACCATGTCTTACACTGCCCAAACGAATATCACCCAAAATAGTCAAATAACAGTGGATGACTAAACATGCATTCTAGCCTATCACCCAAAATAGTCAAATAACAGTGGATGACTAAACATGCATTCTAGCCTGATCTCATATTCATAAGCAACACAAGGTCAACAAGCATACTTCTTTTAACATACATTATGATTTCAGAAAAAAAAAAAAATGAGTACTTCGGGGGACAGGGGAAGATAATGGCGCAGAGGGGTCGATGGCACTTCTTGTCTTAATTGAATTTTAAGTCTCTTCCAATTAAAATATGCTATTTTAACCACCCAAACGTTTTCAATGTTTAATGGTTAAGAGAAAATATTTTAATTGAATGGTTAAGAGATAAAACAAACACCTTTTTAGCCATAAAGACTACGTCCAATGAATTTCAAAATCAAAGACCATCTTTGCAATGAATTTCTCGTAAGACCAACCTCGACAATATTCTAGAAATATGTTAGTTTGCTGTTAAAAAATGTAATTTAATTTAATTTAATTTAATTTCATCTGATCATTTTATGTCATTTGGGCTTACCCGCAGTTCAAGCCCGGCAAATTATACCCTGAATCGGTGATCCGAATACAACAGAACACAAACACAAAGGCAGCAAGAACATGGCGCCTTTCATTTCAAATTAACCTCTTCTCCTAATCAGACATCCATAGTCCAATTGATTCCCCTTCCAATCTTTCGAATTTGGAGTTCATAACCGGAGACAAAGATGATCGTAAGAACGCCTTTACCTAAGAAACGAAAGCCTGAAACGACCGGCAATTCGGAGAGCCCTAACTCTGATGGCCATTTGGTGATATTCGAGGACTTGCCGGTGCCGGAACCCTCACACCAACATTCCGATCAGATGATGTGCACTTACCAGTGTCGGCAAATGGTAGTACTTTTTCTATTACTTTACTACTGATCCGTAAAGCTCATCTATCAATTTGCGATGCATTGATTCGATTTTATGTGTTACTCTCGTTACCCAAATCGAGAGATAGAGAGATAGTTTGGGTCGGACGTAGTACTTTTCAAATTCAAAGGATTTGTGCGTTTTTTGTTTTGATTTTTACTAAACTTTAGCGTAGTCCTGTTCCCAGGGATTTGGCCCCTTTTTGTTGTAAGTACCTCCATACGTGGCGTAGTATAAATACTTTGATACTTCTTATAGATTTTGTATTTTTTATCAAATGTTTGTTTCACACCTAAAGGTGAAATTACTTTAACGGATGGAGCAATAGATTGTCACAAATCTTTTTTACTTTTGCACAGGTTTTACTTGTAACTGCTAATTGCTAATTTTCTGCTTTTCATCTTTTGGGTGTAACACCTGTTGCCATTACAGGTCAAAGCAGATTTCTTAGATGCTTTGAGTAGTGCAGAGAAGCAATCACAAAACTACCATTCCAAACTTGAGGCAATGAATGATGACTTATTGAAATCTGGTGAGTAATAAACTCAATTCTAATGTTGTTGAATGCCTACCTACATTTCCTTCGTTCAATGCTTTTGGCACATACAACATTCTTTATTGTTTCGTAGTGGTTGCTGTTGTTTTTTTTAACTATATCACTTTTTAGCCCACCACTTTTCATTATCATGTCTTTGAGAATTTACATTTACAGCCTTAGTTTAAGAGTGACTTTCACTTGCTGCAGAAGCTGAAAGGATGAAATTTCGCGATCAGATTCTATATGCAGAACAAGAACTAGCTGCTGCAAGAGGGCGTGAAGAGGCTCTGCAAGACCAGCTTTTGAAAGAGATAAATGAATCTCAAGAACGACTAAGAAAGCAAATCCATATCCATAGTGAACTTGAGGTTTAATATTAAACCATAACTATATCAATATGCTTATTTTTCATTCAAGTTTAAGTTCCTTGTATAAGGGGCTGTACCTTTTTGTCTCATGAAGTTTTGTATGGGTAAAATGGCTGATGGGTAATGATGTTTGTATGGATAAAGTGTTGTCTACATGAGGTCTTTTTTCTTTTCTAGACTGAATAAACCGTATGAATGAGACTAAATTATCATTTTACTGTTACATTCCAAAAATCAAACTTAACCATACTCGTCAGTTTTATCTGGAAAGGAGTTTTGGAGTAAAAAAGAAGGGCAAATAGGTAAAGGGTTAGTGTTTTAATACATTAAGCTAGGTTTTTTTTGGCTTAACCCGTTAAGTCACTCTATCCAGATTTAAGTCAAAAAAGAAATAACTATGTATAGCCATCCAGATTAAGTGCTTATCCATTAAGCCCATTAAGTAAAAAAGAAACATCCCCTTGGACTCCCTAATTATTAGTTGATGTTTTTGTATAGTCTGCAATCTTGATATTTCTCTGATTCTCTTCTTTTAGGTCAAATTTAGGAAAGAGATGGATCTTCGCAAAAAAGCAGAATCTTTGTTATCCTCAGCTGAAGAAAAAGCAAGTCTTTTAGAGGGGAAATTGAGCCATGTCTCTGAAAGCACAGAGAGGGAAAAAGTTCGTCTTCAGAAGGATCTTACACAGCTTAAACAGGAATCAAAACTTTCAATTTCTAGAATTAGTGCAGACGTGAGTAGTCTTAATTCGTTAATTATGACCACAAAAAATATTTGTTCTTGCATGATATGGAACTAATTACTGCTATTTTGTACTTAGCTTGAGAAAATGGAATGCAGAGCTATTAACTTTGAGAAAGAAGCAACTCTCCTGAAGGAACAACTTGAAAACCTTCAAAGTCAACTTAATGAGGTTATACCTTTCTTCTGAATTTGTAATGTAGCCGTTATAACTCATATATAAATATCATTGAAATTTGAAACTTGCTTGTTGTCTATATTTGGTGTTATGCTCTCATCCCCAGTGCTTGCATGAGAAGAATGAAGTAGAGAAAAAACTTTCCACTTTAACATATCAAGAAGCTCCTTCCTCAGATGACAGTATCTTGGTGAAGCATTTGAGAGAAGAGCTCAGAAATTATGTACGTTTTTTTATCCTTCCTCATTTCATGAAATGTGATTTTGATAAAAGGGTCACAAGGGCAACATCAATTACAGTAATGGAATCCACTGGATTTAAAGTTAAAACAAAAACAATAATCATTGTTTTGTATATTTGTGATCAGGAATCAGAAGTCCGTGAAGCTAGGAAATGGAAATCCTCTCATGAGGACATTGAGTTGTTGAGGGAGAAATTGTTGGAAGAAAAGAGCAGGAGAGAGAGGGCAGAGTTAGGGATTTCAGAATTATCAGAAGCACAATTAAATGCAAAGAAATTGCAGGATGAATTGTCATGTTGGGAATCAATGATGAAGGAGATTCCTGGTGTGACATGTGCTGCTGACATACCTCTCAAGTTTGCAGCATTGCAAAAGTTGGCACCAATAACTTTTTTCACAAGTTAATAAATATCTTTGGGGTGACTTATTTACTAAATTGACCTTTTGGTTTTGCATGACAGGGATGTTATTGAGAGCATGATGAAGATGGGAGAGGTGAGTGCACGTTTGAAACAAGTAGAGGTTGCTTTTGATGCTGCTGAGAATGGTAGACAGACTGCTGAAACAGAGTCTGCATTGACCAAAGAGAAGGTTGAACTTTTGAAATTGGAGCTCAAAAGAAATGAGTTGCTGGTAAGTTTGTATCTTGTACCTTTTTTGATTTTGAAACTCCAAACATTTTATTGCTTAAAGATCATATTCATTTTGATTCTCTTTTCTAATAAGAAAAGAAGTATTTTTCTAAACAATAAAATATTGATATTCTTAGGAATTGAAATATTATTGCAGCTTTCTTCAGTTAGTGAGGAGAGGGATCGTTTGAAAAGTGTTGTTGATCAACTGAAGCAGCAAAAGAATGCTGAAGCAGGGGCTGCAAGTGCAATGACTGATGGAACACTTGAGGATCTTGAATCTTCTCTTGCCATTAAAGAAGATTACATAAAGAAACTGGAGAGCTCTATACTTGAGCAAAAAGACGTAAATGCCCGTCAGCATAATGAAATAAAGCTGCTGAATGAGAGGCTGAATAATGAATTAAGAAGAATAAAGTCATTGGAGAGGGAGGATGATCGACTGCGCTCAGAGATAGCTATACTGGAATCAAAGGTTAAAATTTCATCAATGTTTTTTGTGTTATCTTAAAACTTTTTTTATAGATTTTATTTATTGACAGGTGGGGCATGGTGATTTTTCATCTGCAAGTACAAAAGTACTGCGAATGGTGAACAGCCTGGCAGTTGACAGCGAGGCAAAACAGACAATAGAGGCTTTGCAAAATGAATTACAGAAGACAAAAGAGAAGTTACAAGCTGTTGAGGAGTTGAAAAAGCAGTCAGGTATATTCTTTTTTTCTTGCCAGAAACTATGTGTGTTTATTTTGTGTGATGACACACAGTTATTGATGGATGTTGTGTTATCTTGTTCAGCTGATGCTGGGACATTGGTAGACTCGTATATTTCTGGGAAAACAGTGCAGTTAAAAGAGCAAATTGCTACCCTTGAGAAACGCGAGGAAAGGTAAGTGATATGTTTAAGAAATAGCAACCTACTTTCATTTCTTTCTATTTTATAATTTTTATTCTTATCAAGGCGTTGTAGTTTGAAAAGTATACCATCTTAGAGTGTTGGGACTTTGAGACATTATACTAATGAAAAATCTACCAATCATAGCAGTGAAAATTTTCTTGTATTTGGATGACACTGTTATGATTGTGTAGGTTTTTTGGAAAAAACAATGAATGTATTTTGTTATCTCTTTATGTTATTTATGTTTGGAAGTGTTAAGTGTTTTGATGATACACACACACACACAGGTATAAGACGGTCTTTGCAGATAGAATCTCAGTTTTTCGAAGGGCATGCTGTGAATTATTTGGTTACAAGGTAACATTACATGAGGAAATTCATATTTTCACATTTGTTTTCATCAATATATTGATATTTCAGTAAATTGTTATCGTTTTTCTTGATATCTACAGATTGTGATGGATGATCACCAGCGATTGGATGGGATCCCTGTTACAAGATTTACCCTTCACTCAATATATGCTCAAAGTGAGGATGAAAAACTTCAATTCGAATACGAATCAGGGAACACAAAAATTCTTGTACGACAATATATTTATTCATTATTAATAGCTGTATTAATAAGTTTCATTCAAAGAATATATAAAAAAAAATGCATTCATGAGGCTTACAAAGCAGATTTTGTTTTCAGGGAAATAACTACACACAGCAGCGTGACATATCCAAGCAGGTTCGTACTAACCACCTCTATTCTAATAAGGAATGGTTATTGCTTTCTGAGCTAAAACAAACATCCTACTTTTTTTTTTTTTTTATGTTAATGAGACAAAAATTGCAAGTTATGAAGATTAGTAAACAGTTTTGCGATGGTTATTGCAGGTGGAGATTTTCATTGGGAAGATGAACTCGATTCCAGCTTTCACTGCCAATTTGACGATTGAGTCTTTCAATAAGCGCACACTTTCATGAGAATGAGAATGAGAATGAGAATGAGAGATAGAAAGCAACTCCTCTTGTTGCTTTGCATACACTCACTCTACCCATCAATCTATCATTTTGTACCACAAATTGAACCATGTTTTGCCAATTTGGAGCAATGGTGTTATAAACGTCTGCTGTTTGTTACATATATATAGTATGTATGTGTGTGTGTGTGTTCTTCCAAGGCTTAAAGGCTTAAAGGAGTTGGAGAAATTATGTTTAATATAGCTTGTGTTCTTCCAAGGCTTAAAAGAGTTTAGAGATCTTCTACATCTTTTCCCTCGTCTCATTATGAAATATTCTAAAACATTCATGTTAGATCAAATAATTAGATTCAGATAAGAAATAAAAAAATCCGATAACTAACCATGTTAAGTGCACACGATTCGATTGATCACTATTGTTTTTAAGTACAAAAACGGTAAAAATGCATATTACAAGTATGTTGGTATATGTATCCCTTATTTTGATATAAATATTTTTTTATTTAATTATTTTGTTTTTTTTCTCGTTTTCTCTTTTTTTGTTGTTTTTTTATTCTCTTTTTCTCTTTTTGTTTAAATTACTTACAAAAGAAGTATCATTACTTTAATAGTTGATATATATTTTACATTACATTTTTCATAACTCTAGGGGCTATTTTTGTAAATTACTTACAAAATAATTAAACCAAAAATTTTATTTTAATAATCGATATACAACATTCTCCATAACTCCATGGACCATTTGTGTGAACCTAGATTCATACTTTCAAATAACAAGACACATATATTCATACTTTCAAATAATTTAAACGATATGAAGAATTTTACTTTATCACGTTATACCACTATGAGATTCATACTTTCAAATAAAAAATATACATATTTATACTTTCAAATAAATAAACAATATGAAAAATCTTACTTTATCATGTTATATGACTCATGATTCATACTTCCAAATCATAGCACATATTCATACTTTCAAATCACGTATGCACATATTCATATATTTAAAAACCTAGATTCTCTGTTTGTATCAATTGAATCATCTGACGATATTGGTAGTTCACCCTCTACTACACTATCTGTTCCCATTGTCCTTGGTGGCACAACTTCAGATGTGATAAAGAAACAAATGAGCGTCACATTGTCCTTACACTTTATGTTACATCTTACCTACTTTACGTCACATTCTATATATTACATTTAACCTACCGACAACGACAAATAATAAAATAGATTACAAATCCTTCCATCCCATTGTCCTTGTCTCCAGCTACAATGGCCGCCACCGTCATTGTCTCTCTCATCACCAACGCCACAGGAGTACGCACTTGGTGACACAACTTCAGATGTGATAAAGAAACAAATGGGCGTCTTCATGAGGATTTGATCAGATTTTGCCTAAAGTGTCGAGAATTGGTGGTGGTGTTCTAAGTTCACATTCTCCTCCGTCTTTCTATAATATGCATAGTTGATTGATTGTTAGATAATGTACAATATGGACTTGACTTTAACTTGTTTGGTATGAAATTTTTGTTTTGACCAAACTTTTTGTTGGCTTTGTTTATTGGTCCAGATCTAAAGTAAAAACAAGGGTAGCTTGTTATATCCATCTGCACGTAAAATTTATTCTTTTAAGTTCCCCTTTGGTGTATCATTGGAGCTCATGGGTTAATGTAGCCACATTTTACAATTTACAATTTAGACTGGAGGTTTCTACCTATCTTGGGATTTATCTGGTCTGTAAGGTAGATGCATTGTAATTCATCATCAAGAGGTAGAAAAAACAAAATTCTACCTCTAATATAACAAAATAACAAAATTCAGAGGCAGTAACATCTAATCGAAAATAAATTGAAGGTTAAAATTTGATTAGTTTGGTTCTAATATAACAAAATAAAAAGGAAAGTATATAATAAAATGAAACTGACAAAAGAAATAATGAGGGGTAAAGTGGTCATTTAAAAAGGTAGTTGACCATCATTTTTAACGGAGTTACAAATAAGGACCAAAACATGCTTGATTTTGAAACCACATTATCATGCAAGTGCCACTTTTCGGAAACCACAGGGACCATTGGTAACAAACAAACAAACCGTACCTTAACTAACCCCAATCAGTAACATTAATACAAAAAACGCAAAGAAACAGTAGACCAATGAATAGTAATAGTAATAATACATTAGAGAATGTCTGTGTCATTACAGTCTAGGTATTGTATATGGTATGGGGGCTCATTTACTTGAAAAAAATATTGCCTTACAAGAAAAAGAATGCCATCAAATTCTGTGACAATTTTAGCCCAATCCAATCCAATCCATATGTTTGTTTACTACAAGTATAGAGAAGCTGCAAACACAATATCCCTCTTGATCTGTGAAACTGCATCCTCAAACTTGGCTTCAAGTTCAACTTCACCAATGGATTTTGCTGCAAGTATCAACTGCTGAAGTATTTCTTCCAGTCTCCTGATCCCTCTGATCAAACTCCCTTCAAACACCTGTGTGATTTCCATGATCTCGTAGAATTTTGACCCTCTTGCCCATGAATAAACAGCCTCCATGATATCAGGCCGGAATGAATTTACAAAACTCTCCACATCAATTTCAACCTGCCAAATCATTCATATAAGGCTAAACAAACTACTTTGCTATTTTCTTTTTTTAATAAAATCATAAGAATGTAACCTTGCACTCTAGCTGCACTTTTGCAACTCTCCTTGCAGTATCCTGCAATTGTGTGAAAAGCATGTCCAGTTCTTCCCTGGGCTTTTGAGCATCCTGAAGCTTCTCTTGCCACACAAAACATGATAAAAGAGACACCATTTCCTCTATCTTTATGTCTTTGAAAACCCCATTGAACATGAGCTCTGTTAACACCAGTTCATCAGCACTGCTTATCTCACAAGCAACTTTCCCCTTCAACTCCACAACATCCTCCCTAGTCACATATCTGAAAACAATTCAAAGTAAAAACACATTTTAATTTATACAGGTCAAAGTAAATAACATAATAAATATATTACCCGAGTCTCCGAAGAACCCTTTTCCTTGCTTTGAGCTCATCTTTGAAGGCAAGTGCAGATGAAGAACGCATTGACTTCTTGATTGTTTTAATTTGAGCAGTAATTTCTTTCTTTTTGTGCAACACTTTGAGTTTTTGCTCAATAAGTGGAGACTTTGAAACTTCATGTTTATCAAACAGGTTTTCTAATGCCTCAATCCTACGAACAGCCTTCCTATACGACCCACTTTGGACCTGTTGAATATCATACAAAAAAAAAATGAGAACATGACCATTAATGGGAACTAAAGGATGCAAAATTAATTCCAAAAGTCAAACCTTCATGTCTTCTTCAGGGTCCAAGAGTGGCATTCCTTGTTTGGAAAATCTGGAGAGAACTTCAGATACCTTTTTCAAGGTGTTTTCCCGATTTTCTAATGGCAAAAGATCCTTTGCGATTATAAGACGAACACTACTCAAGTTATCTATCTGTTCATAACAAAAAAAAAAGATCAGATGCTTATACATCAGGTAACATCATCATACAACAAGAAATTGTGCATTTTTAAAGCTCTCTAGGGCTATTTTCGAAAATGAGGATGAGGAGGGTATTTATGTCTTTTGCACACATAGATCTATAACAAGTTAGAATCTTACCTGAGAAACAAGAACAGAAACAACAACAGGTTCCCCAGGCGATTTTAATGGAACAATCTTGATTGTTTTCTTTGAAAGTTCATCCTTAGAAACTGCACATCTAGTAAGAATATCAACTGAATAGTTGGCATCTTCTGGGCTTTTATTTGCATCATCTGAATCACATAAATATATATAAAAGTCATTTCCTATTCAAGCAACTAATTTTATAGAAAAATCCTTGTAGAAAATTAATATCGAACCTTCTGAAAGACCCTTCAACCTTTGAAAGTTAACAATTACACCCCATGTTACGTTATCCTCGGTTGACAAAGGAAGGGCATTTTCGTCATTATTTCCACAACGAACACAAACAAGCCTGCCAGGCTGCAAAAATGGCAAACAATATCTAGGAGAAAAGACAATATCACGAACATCATTCTTTAAGCTTCTATATTGCTGTAGCAGAGAGTAATAATTTTCCAAGCTATCCTCCTCTTCAATGTGAATCGAGTCCCTTTCCTCCTGTAAAAGCTTCATTTGTCTCTACAAACAAAATAAACAAACAAATAAGTAAAACCTAATACGCAAATTTATATATAAAATAAAAAAAATAACCAACCTCAAGATCAGGGATGGCTCGGTCAGCTTGGAACTGATAGAATGAATTCCTAAGCAAATTTTCTGGATTACCATCTTCACATCTCAGTTGATTCAAAAGCATATTGTAGCTTAAATGAAAAGCACTGGCAAATGGCAACCACATCAATTAGTTAGGGGTAAAATATAACTGAACATTTTTTGAAAGGGGTAATGTAGGAAATGCAAACCTGTTTAAACAATCAGCACTTCCTTTGACCATCATTTTAGCAGTTGAAGGTTCGAGTTTTTCATCAAGCATAAGAATGCAGACACCACGATCATCTATTCCTCTACGCCCTGCACGACCACTCATCTGTATGTATTCACCACTTGATAGCCATCTGAATTTATCTCCATCAAACTTCCGGACATTTGAGAAGACAACTGTTTTTGCAGGCATGTTCAGACCTATGCTGAATGTCTCTGTGGCAAACAAACACTGATACAAAATGTTTCAATGTTAGAAACCGATGAAACTTGAAGGATATGCTACAACAATCACATTCTTTCAAGCATCATACTAAACACTACTCTAGTCTTAGTGACTTAGTCAAAGCTAAACTTCAGTATAATGGAACAAAAGCAGAATTGTGAGGGAAAAGAACATAATACAGTGTTAATCACGATTCATTGAGATGAAAACCAGTTATAACCACTCAAACCAAAATGAAGGGATCACAAAGATTAATGAAGTATTATCTCATTCCAACCTTAATTAGACCTTCTTGGAATAGTATTTCAATGACTTCCTTCAGTATGGGGAGTAAGCCAGAATGATGCACACCAATCCCACGCTTCAAGAGGGGAAGCATATTTGACACCTGGCTAACCAAAAAATATGAGAAAACAGAGCATTTGCTCCCAAAAAGAATGAAAAAGAGTTTTGCAACTTAGGGTGATGGAAACATGTCATTGTTTAAATAGAAGTAAACAAATAGGTAAGATAATCTTGCCTGGGGTAGCTTTTTGTCATCATCTGAAAGCATGTCCATAGCACTCCAAAAGATGGTTTCAATGTTCACTTTCTCATCATCCTCATTCAAGTCCATTTTCGCCATCTACAAGATGTTCAAGATTAGTAATTGTGAATTTGTGATTTAGTCAATAAAATAACCACAAGTGCAAAAAAGATACCTACCTGCATTGCAAGAAATTCACATTCCCTTTTGCTGAAACTAAAGATTATAACAGGATCATATTGGCGTTGAATAATCATCTTCACCATTTTAAATATATCACTATCTTCACCACCTCTACCATTAACCAGCCCTTTCTGCTTCTTCCCATAATCTTTCTTCTTGTCACCATCATTGGCAGGAACAAGAGCATTTAAAGCTTTTTGGAAACTATCTTCACGAAATTTTCCCTTTTCATCCACCACCAAATACAACCCATCACCACCAGTAGGAAAAAGGTAATGTTGAAGAGGTGTTGGCCTATAATCCGTATAAACAATATGACATGGTTGCTGATGAACCTTTGCAACCCAATCAGCAAATTCCTTAGCATTTGGAACTGTAGCGGAAAGGAACACAAAACGAGCATTTTTGGGAGCCATAACAATGCTCTCTTCCCAAACTACCCCTCTTTCTCTATCACGCATATAGTGTACCTCATCAAAAATGATCCATGCCACCTCCCTTGTGAGTTCTGATCCTTTGTACTGCATACTACGCCAGATTTCTGTGGTCATTACCAAGCAAGAAGCATTGGGTTCAATAGTAACATCTCCAGTCATCAACCCCACATCAGAAAACTCTTCTTTGAACTCTCTGTACTTTTGGTTACTCAGTGCCTTTATAGGAGAAGTGTATATTACTCGTTGCTTATTCTTCAGTGACATTGCAATAGCATATGATGCCACAACAGTTTTCCCTGCTGATGTATGTGCTGATACCTGTAAATTTGATAATTTAGTAAAAGCAACTTCCATGTATATGAATTGTATGACTATGAATAAAGAATTCTGAAAACCAAACGACAAATTGCTCTTCATAAAATAAAATTTGTTACCATAACGGATTCTCCTGCATTCAGACAATTAATTGCCTCCGCCTGAAAAGGGTCGAGTGTAAAAGGAAATTCCTTAGCGGGCTTTGAGTCTTCCTCGGTATTTGACCGCCGAGGAACAGCAACGTAGTTCTCCGGGTATGAACAATCATGAACACACGCCACCCCGGCCTCCGCCTCATTGTTTGTTCCCATTAATCTGTTATCATTGTTCTTGTTGTCTTTCTGTTGTTTGTGCGGCGGAGGTGTAGAAGCTGAAGGACCTTCTTCTAACGACTTCCTCTTCACCGATCCCATTGATGGATTATGAACAAACTCTAAGATGTTATGGTACAAAGGAAACTTTAAGCCCTCAAATTCAAGGGTTTATTGGAGTCCCAATTGCGGACAAACTACAAACCCTATGCTTCAAAACCAGTCTAAACGGAAAAAAGGCGGCGAAGGTTTATGTTAAAAGGCTAGTAGCAAATGGCTACTCGTGCGGACCTGAGAAACCATGGTTTCCAAATAAATTACACATAATAAAGAATGAATAAATTACACATTTAGACCCTGTGTTCCGCTCAGTTTGCAACTTTAGTCTTAACAGATTTAATTGTTATAATTTCAGTCCAACATAGTATTAGTTTTACAAGTCCAATATTTGGCTTGATCAAAATTAGGTTGTTACTTCTCTTGGTTGGAAACCCATAACATCCATATCTAAATATTCTTCAAAATGATTCTACGTTGACCTTCTTACTTGATGGTGCCATACCCCATTACCTTCCCGACAAGGAACAAATCTAATATCTCTTGACATTGCCACCATAATCTTCTCTTAATCTCTATCTCCTCTATATATAAACTATCCTATCCTTTATTGTAGACCTCTCCTCAACAAGTGTTTCTTTGTTTTTTAAGCAATGCTCTTGCCTGAATTTCGACCCGCCATAGACCATTTTCCATGTAAATATGTTGGTTACCACTTGACGAAACCACATTTTATTCCCTCAAATAATCAAGACCGTTGCAATTTTCTTCCACCAAACAGCTCCATACAAAACATTGGCCTAATGGATTTGTTACACGTCCTTTCTTGACCAATCAAAACTTGTGAAAATCTTGATTGGACCAACAACCAACCGCCTCCAATTCACCCCTTTGATTAATCCAATAAAATCGTTGCCTATAAAGGAACTAAAACATTCATTTTTTAATCAATAACCATATACGAAAATCAAATCGATCACCACCCAAATGAACCCTTCACTATTTAAATTATCTCTTTTAAAATGGAAACCAAGCCTTCTTCTTGAACCCCAAGAAAAAACAATTGGTACTCTTTTAGACCTTTTATCGAATACCTTGTGTTCTACCAAAGCTAGAGCTTTGCAACCCAATTGGAATTCGATCTTTCCCAAAAACACACGAGTATAGATATTGTTGTTATTTTGATTCCGATTTGAGAAACCTTATGAACCTATTACAAAATATCACTTAATAATACATTCAACCTCTTCAATCCACTCCAAAAAAATTAGCAACCAAGAGCTCACCAAATTAAAACTCATGTTCTATAAAAAGGTTTTCTCCTCCTAAAGCTCTTATAACAATTTGTTGTCCCTTAACAAATAATTAGAAAGAAAACAATAAGAATGACAAAAAAAAATTCTTATTTAATTAGTGGATGAATGAATATGTGTCACTATCTAATTCTATGACCACGTTACCGTCAAAAGGCAGACTATTTGTTTTATTGGCATAAATGGTCCTCGTACTTAATTATTATATCATATTCGGAAAAATATTTGATAGTTGATGTTTTGAATAGCACAAAAGACATCAAGTTTACACTAAAATTCTAATTTGACATTGTGTTTTTTTTCTCAAATTTGACACTGTGTTTTCTAATTTTTTACAATTTTGACCACTTGACCGGTCAACCCGGTTACCTGCTGACGTGACATGATGACGTGTCAGTTTTTGATGACATGGAATGCTGACATGACATACTAACGTGTCAAAATTGAATTTTTTTCCACAAAAGACACTAAGTTTTCACTTTTTTCGATTTTGACACTCTGTTTTTTTTTGTTCCAAATCGAACATCAATTTTTCCAATTTTATTTAATGTTGACCATTTTCCATTTGAACCCATATAAATATTTTTTTAATACATTTTAAACCGTATAAATACATTTTTTTTCTTTTAAAAACCATATTTTTGTATAAATACAAGGTTTTTTACATTCAGACAATATTTTTATGTATAAATTAAATATGTATTAGGTATATAAAAAATGTATTTTATATTAAATACGCAACTTTAAAATGAGTTTGGAGGTTTGGAGGCGTGTAGTCGATCAAGCCCCAGAGCTGAGGTTTGCAACCCTTGAATTTTTTACATCTTATTCGAAGCTTATGGTTAGTTTGGTTCTCATGATATAACTAATGCATATTTATGCATAACATTATGTTTTGGATGTAAAAAAGGAAAAACTTTGTATTTATATAAAAATGTGGTTTTAAAACGAAAAAAATGTATTTATACGGTTTCAAATGGAAAAAAACATTAAACAAAATTGGAAAAAATGATGTTCGATTTGGAACAAAAAAAATTAGAGTGTCAAAATTGAAAAAAAAATTAAACTTAGTGTCAAAATCGAAAAAAGTGAAAACTTAGTGTCTTTTGTGGAAAAAAAAATTCAATTTTGACATATCAGCATATCATGTCAGCATGCAACATCATCAAAACTGACACGTCATCATGCCACGTTAGCAGGTAACCGGGGTGACCGGTCAAGTTGTCAGAATTGTAAAAAATTAGAAAACACAGTGTCAGATTTGAGACAAAAAAAAAACATTGTGTCAAATTAGAATTTTGATGTAAACTTAGTATCTTTTGTGTTATTTACCTTTTTTTTCAACTTTATGAACGGTTTCTGATTTAGAAGTCGAATCAGACACATATGTTTAATTATTTTTTAGGGTGAAAGTTTGTAGATGGTGGGATATATTAATTGATTTATGGTACTTGATTTTAGGGTTTTTGGTAAAATTGACATATAATTATTTTTTTGAAGTTACAAGAGGAAATGGTTTAATAGGGAAAGAGTAAATTACACGAATGGTCCCTATGGTTTAGGGTAATTTATGTGTTTAGTCTCTAACTTATCTTTTTAACTCGGAAGGTCCCTACTGTTTGTTTTTGTTACGCGTTTGGTGCATGTCTTACCTAAAAAAACTATTTTTGCCCTTGTTTTTTTAATTTATTTAAATAAACACACCCCCAACCCCAACCCCAACCCCACCCCCTCACCTTACCTTACATACCCACCATTTTCTCTATTTAAATAATAGTCTTTTTAGGTAAGACAGGGACCAAGCGCGTAATAAAAACAAACAGTAGAGACCAAACGCATAATAAAAACAAACAGTAGAGACCTTCCGAGTTAAAAAAATAAGTCAGGGACCAAGCGTGCAAATTACCCCAAACCATGTTAATGTAATTTACTCATAGGGAAATTGAGTAATCTAACTTGTTTTTGGTTGTTTTTAATATATATATATATATATATATATATATATATATATATATATATATATATATATATATAACCCTTTTTTTTAGCAAAATGACCACTTGGTCCGGAATAGGGCGTTCCAGACCCAATTTCAAATTCGGTTAAACGGGTAGATAATTATGACCCGGTAATTTGGTTCGCCTATAAGTACCATTTAACGCGTTTCGGACTAGACTTCGACATCCCTTGTTTCGGATTACCCTACATCTCATTCCGGACACCTCTACAATTGAAAATGTCTTCTGATAGCAGTGAAGAAATGCAGTTTTTATTTGTAAGTTTCATATTTGTTTCTAATTAAATGCATTTATTTTAGATTATACGTTAAAAATGTTTAGTTTACGCAATTATATATGTATCATAGGGTTTTCTGTGAATTTTAATCGTGTCAAGGCAATTATAGGATTACATGGACTTATACATTTATACTACATGACACATCGTTATCAAAAACCCTAATTTCCGCTAGTCCGGAACGTGTCCGGAATCAAAAAATCATGTCCTGAATCCCAAAATCATGTTCGGAATACAATGAAATGGGTATGGAATTTCTAGTCCGGAATATTGTACCTGATTTTCGGATTTCGGAACATACATACAAAAATCATAATTCCGGAATACAATGAAAAACCCTACTTCCGCTCCGGAACCTACATACAAAATCCCTAATTAATAATTCTTTTGATTGTAGCACGATAAAACATACGAATCGGTTGTTACTACAACCTGTAGACTTGAACTTGGGCACGCAATCATGGTGCGCTTACAAAATCGACCAGTTTGTGGGGCGATGTTTAGGCAATCATGTTTTGGTGATTACATGAACATGTCGATGGGTGTCGAATGTCACCCTTTACTATGTTACTATCTTATGTGCAAGGAAGTTACTACTTTTGATCCAGTTGACCTAGAAGAGCTTCTATTTCCGGTTGGCGACTATCGGGTTTGCTTTGACAGGAAAGCATGCTGCTTGGTCATCGGTTTGCGGTTTGGGGATTATTTCCATCCCAATTATGGTTTTGCAAAATTCAGAGAATGTGTGTAACACCCTGTTTTGATTCGTTTCTTAATACGGGGCCGTGACCCGAAGATCAATTGTTATAAGGTTTCACACCTTAAGGAAAAAGAGGTTTAGACCCATTTGGATGTGGGTAATGTAGATTTTGTGATCCACGAGTTCGGATTGTGCTTTGGAACACATGGGTATACTTGTAAAGTAATGGTTTGGACCTTTTATTGAATTTAAGGATTTTAGTTCGATGTGTTTTAAGTCAAGAGTAAGTAGATACGGTTGTAGAGCTTCTCAACACCTTTCAGTGGATATAAGGATCGTTGAAAATGGAGTTGGAACGAAGAAGCTATGTCCGTTTGAAGTTATGAGGATTTTGGGCTAAGCCGGGAATGCTGGGCGTACATGGAATGTACGTTGGGCGTTCATGGTTGGGTGATCGTGAAGGTTCCTTCAGGAACGTTGGGCGTTCCATATGAATGTTGAGCGTTCGCGGCCCAGACTCAAACCCTAATTTTGGATATTCGACCCTATTTAAAGGCCTTAACTCATCTCCAAACCTCCTTACCTTCAGTATCCACCTTCTTAAGTTGTTTCCTCAAAACCCTGGCCTCATATGGAAGATTATTGAGCTTTTGAGTGATTTTGGTGGGATTTTTGTGCACTTGGAATAAGAATAACTCATTGGAGAAGAGTTAGATTGCTTAGAGCTTGTGGATCCTAGCTTCGTTTTCCTTAATCTATCTTCTGAAGGTAAAAAGCCTCAAACCTGATGGTTAATTTGTTAGGTCTTGCTTGTGAGTGGGTTGTTGTGCTTTTTGGTCCCATGACTTGATTCTTGAGAGTATATGCTACTCCAAAAGTTTTAGGTTGCTTATTTTGATGTTTTAAAGGTCCCTAATTCATAAAGTGTGTATCTTGATGGTTGTGGACCAACCATGCATGGGTTGTTGATCTCTTGGTCAAGCTAGTATACTAGATTTGGGTTTTAGGTTTCTTGGAGCCATGCAAAGGCACCAAGTTGATGACTTTATTGATTAAGACACCCATTAGAATTAGATATGAGCCTTGGGTGTAAAGTCTTAAAGTATTAAGCACTTTTAAGAAAGCCCTTAGTCATTTTGTTGTGTTAAGAAGCTTAGGTTTGGTGTTGGGCTCTATTAAGTTGTGTTAGGTCATAAAGTCAGGAACTTTATGACTATAGATATTCATTAGGCTTGAACTTGAGGATTTGGTCTTTTGGTCTTAAAGGAATAAGACCTAAAAATGGAGTTAAGGTTTGAGCATCGTACGTCGGGCGTACTGAGGTGGTACACAGGGCGTATACACCGATGTGCCTTGCCTTTTGGGGTTTTGGTCCATGAGTTGTTGGGTCAGATGTGGGAAGGGTAAAATAGTCTTTTACCCATTGATATAATAGAGTATGAATTGGACTTTGGACTATGGAAATCTACTTCATTATTGATTAGGGATAATTTGGATGTGTTCAGTGTAAAGAGCCCGAAAGCAGCACCGAGTGTGACTTGTTATCTTCAGACTGAGGTGAGTTTCCTTCACTATACTCGTGGGTTGAAGGCACCAATGCCGACCCACTAGGTTATGTTTGTAGGATGATAATTGTCTTCGTGACAATATCCTGTTAAACCTGTATATGCTTGTTGTCTCTGTGACTCTTATTGTTATGATTATATGCTAGTTGTAGGGGTGAAATAGACCGATACATATTGAAATAGACAAAAAGGGTTGAAATATACTTAATACCGGTTGAAAGAGACCGAATGGGTTGAAATATACACAGTACCGGCTGAAAGAGACCGAAGGGGGTGAAATAGACCCAATATTTGTTGAAAGAGACCGAAGTGGTTGAAATATACTCAGTACCGGTTGAAAGAGACCGAAGGGGGGCAAAATAGACTCAATTATGTTTTGACTGCTATGTATGTATGGTATGGAGTATTTTGGGGAAGCTCACTAAGTTTTGTGCTTATGGTTTTCAGTTTATGTTTCAGGTACTTCTAGCTCGAAAGGGAAGGACCCGACTTAATCGTACCGCAACTGCCCATGTTTTCCACATTATGTGATTTTGAGATTTTGTACTCTGATGTTATTTCACTATGATACCCTTTCGGTTGTTTTGACATGTTTATTGGATGTTTTGAAATGAATTAAAAATAAAAATTTTGTCTGAAATTTTGGGATGTTACAGTGTGTTTCCATTTGTGCCGCTTTTCACGTTCCATAAGTGTGGCAGACCTTACGCATGTGTTCAATAACTTACTTCATCAATTAAGTAATGAAGACGTGGTGAGAGTCTCCCTGTTGTATATGCTAGAGCAAGGATTTTTTAGGAAATATCCTCGACAACTAGTTACTAATGAACATATGGCATCCGTCTCTAATTTACAGGAGTTTAATAGGTATACAGTTTTTTACCCACATTATAATCAAAATGATACATATACTTATTAAGTGTAATTTTTTGACATAGGTACCCATAGGGCAGATTGATATGAGATTTCACTTACAAACAGTTGCGTACTGTGTTTGATAAAATTGAGGACCATTTGAACCCAAATGTGCTAAGAATCGGTAGTAGACACACATATACTCAGTAGGGACTTGTCTATGCATTTAAGGTATGTACATAACGTTTAATAAGAGTTTTTAAATAAGTATTGTAACTTTGTTAACTTGGTAAGTTGTTTGTCATCTTAATTTTGCAGATTTGGATCTTGGAGACATTTCCCAACAGTAGTATTGTTGGTACCCCTATATCGGGTGTTATCTCTCGGGTGGTTGCATACCCTAGGATGAGGCGTTTGCATGCACCTGATTGTCAACGTATTCTCGATGTTACTAATGTATGTAGTTTAGTCCACCTTATAATTTATAAGTTGATATGACATAAATAACTTACAATTTACCTTTGTATATTATTTTTTTTATGTAGTGTCCCCCCAACGAGTTGTTGCAGCCTATTGCGTAGGAGCGTGCTGATAGGTGGTGGATTGAGAGTGTCCAGTGGATAGATTCACTTGGAGATTCACTTTTTGTTGACTCTGCAGGAAACGGAGCATCACGATTTCTGCTTGTGTGACTGATCCTTTGGCAACAACTACATTTTTTTTAATCGGACCTTCACCTTGGGATGGGATACAATTATGGTTTTTAGGTCGTCTGACTTGTCGTTTGTCCATCAATGGTGGAAAAACAACCATAACTTCATTCGGTTCTTTGTATTTAGTTAGAAATAGCATATGAAACACAACCTCTACATATGTTGATCGATATATTTCCATTGTGAAGTACGATGACACCCATGCACTGCAATGTTGATATCTTAATTTCTTGAATACCGTTGTAGCATGAGTACAAGGTATACCCAACAATTATCATTTCCCACACGTGCAGTAACGACTTTCCAAGTTTACTATACCATTTTTCATTCGATTTAATATTGTAATAATTGCTACGTTTATGGTTAGATGAAGTTTTCGAACAATTTTATTTTTCAACGACATGAAAGATGCGAAATGATTCCCTTTTTGATTTAATCGTAGCTGTTTCATTTTTCTTGGTTTCTTTAAGATGCAAAAAATTAAATAAAATTAATGTTATAGATTAGATTAGTTGAGAGGTACTCTATTGTTGTGTTATAAGTTGTAATTTCTAGCCAACTACTTGATAGTTGTTTAAAAAAATTCGTTTTGGTGTAATAAAATTACAAGTTTAACTTAATTAGGCAATTCTTATTTGGTTTGCTTGTAATTTCGCCAACAGATTTTTTCCTTTTTGGCGTTTGGCTACTTTACTAGCAATTACTATTTATATTATTATTATTATTATTGTTATTTGAAGATTTGAAGATATCTCAGCCGAGTCTCCCACCGACGACCACCACCGTCTCAAGATCTACGCCTCCCGAAATTGCAGGTCGTTAGACTATTGCCATTTACGTTTTCTACTCCAGTATTCAACTTAGATCCATCAAACTGATCTACGCCATATTTTGGAGGTCCCTTGGTTGCGAAAATTCAAACTAGATGGGGGCCGTGCCTTCAACACCGCGGTGGGGCGGCGAGTTGTCGCAGGACACGGCGGAGTATTTAATCGGAACATTTGTTGGTGATAAAACGTTTCCGCTCGTTTCTGATTACTGGCAGAAATTACTGGAGCTCCCTTTTGATCTCCATTGGCCGGCTAATCGTGTTGAACAAGCTTGCCAGGAATTCGGTTAGTTGTAGCGTTCTGTTTCCCTCAATATAATGTACTTCTCTGTCAGGGGTTTAGATGAATAGTTGTTCTATACTTGTGAGCTTTTAAGCTGATGGCGCGGAGGGGATCCGGTATGATCTGGAGAACTATCCCTCCAAATGCTACCTCAAATAGGGGAATTCCTAAGATTTTTTTTCATTTCATGTTTAAATTAGGCGTAAAAACTGGTTCGTTTTACATTCATTCTCTTGATAATCTGTCAAGCCACCTTCCTTACAAAACCTTTGACAAAGGGTAGTTACTATTTGGTTTGCTTCTGATTTTTCTGTTATACCATAATGAGTAATTCGTGCTTCTGCCCAGAGTGATAACTGATAACACCTATATGGTTCTCATAAGTTTTCTGCAATATTATAAGAGGTCTTTGCTGGAATTCTAACCCTCATCCTTTTCAAATTGCTGGCACAGTATGCAGGACTGGACCCTAATGTTTGTGTGTTAGAGATTGCATTATCTTGCTGCTATGTTCATTTCAATTTCTGAGCTCCTATTTAATTAGTAGTCTTAACTTTATCCATTGAGATGTATTATAAGTGATTAGTTTAGTTTTTTCTTACTGAAATCTAAGCTAAACTTGATTTTGTGGACTACATATAGATTGCATTCGCTAGGGTCTTATTTTGGATATTGATTTGTTCTATTTCACAGCACGGAACAATGGTTCTACAAGGCACCTCGCAAAGATGTTAATCCACTTAACCTGGTGTTTACAAGAGTCACTTTCTAACCCTGGTGTCCTATCTGTGGCTTCAATGAAAGCTGTAAATGCATCTTACATATCCTCTGTATTTCTTAAGTATTCAATTGAGAATTCGACAAGTGAGAACCTTGAAGATTTGTATTTGTCCCTAGATGAGAGTGAAACAGTACAAAGCAATATCCGTAAAGGTAATTCATCTGATTTGAAGTGTCTTACATAAATATAACAATTAATTTGTATTTTCAACATTTATGTATTCTGTTGTTGATTGCAGATGAGAGCATTATAAGTATGGTTATGCATGCTGTGCTTAGCTATATCGGCAGAGTCGAAATAAGGTATACTTCTGATTATTATTATTATATTCATTATATAAATTGCTTTTTCTAATTGTTTATATATAAATACTCTTGTTTTTTGGAAGTCCCAAGACGTATCTCCTACATCATGAACTGCTGAACTTCATGCTCATTGCCATGTCTACACAGCTTCTTTCTGGTCCATCACCCGGACCAAATGATGTTCACCCTTTCATTGATGCAGCAATGAGTGAGGTAACCACTAACAATGTCAATATATATAATGAGGGTATTTTGGTCTATCAATAAAAAAAGAAAGAATGGAATTAAAATCCTTCCACCCTACCCTATATACAGTGAAATCCTTCAAACATGGAATTTGAAGGATTCATATGGAACTGAATTTCCTCCATATAAGAATGCTAATCCTTTCTTTTCTCTTATCACCATATTTGCAGGATAGTTCTCTAGTAGGTTTGGTTGTTCACAAACTGCTACTTAATTACATCACACGCCCTCGATCCAAAAGTAGTTCATCTTATACCTTATTGTCTGAAGAAAATCAGCTTGGTGTTCTGAAAAGAGTTGGTTCAGCAGCTGGTAATAATATATAATCTTCCAAAGACTAATAATCTTTTTTTTCTCCCAATGTACATATATCTTGTATGTCTAAAAGAATGTTCTTTATACCTTATTTGCAGCAAATATAGTGCTATTACCACTTAGTTACTTTGTGAATTCAAGTGTGGAAGCTTCAAGAAGTCAACTAGCAGACAGCAGTATCAATATACTACTTATACTCATTCATTATCGTAAATGTATTCTTGTGGAATCTGTTAAGAACATCAATGCCAGTGTCACTTCTGAATCTCTTCTGAAAGATGAAACATATTTTGCTGAAAACCCGTATTGCAAAGCCCTGGAAAATGTTAAGGATGTTGAGTGTAAGAAATATATTGAAAGTACAATGTTCCCTTTTTATTTTCAAGTAACTGACATAGTCTATCACCACTCCATTGCAGTTGATAGAGTGGATATTGAGGGAAATGCACACAGTGGTCCACTTGTCAGATTGGCTTTTGCTTCTCTCTTTGATACACTTGGCATGTAAGACCTCATTTCACTTCAAAATTTTATTATAGCTATTGTGTTTTACATATTATTTATATAAGTGATTGATCTTTGCAGGTGTTTGGCTGATGAAACTGCTGTTTTGCTTCTGTATGGTTTGGTTCATGGGAATTCAGACTTTTTGGAATATGTGTTGGTGCGAACTGATATTGATACATTGGTATGAATCTATTATTACAAAAAGCAAAATACATTTAGTCTTGTTTGTTGTCTATCTTGTCTGAGATTCCTTTTTCAATTAAAATGACCAGTTAATGCCTTTGTTGGAGACACTCTATGATGCTTCAAGGAGAACATCAAATCAAATCTACATGGTGCTGATTATTCTGCTTATACTCAGTCAAGACGCTTCTTTTAATGCTAGCATCCATAAGCTGGTAAATTTGTTTTACTTTTATCAGATATAATATGGTTTTTTATTTACTTTAGTGTAGTCATAATCTTGTTAATTGAGGCAATTATCCTAATATATATATATTGACACTTTGTTTTTAGATTCTGCCTTCTGTTCCATGGTATCAAGAGAGGCTTCTTCATCAAACATCTCTTGGTTCTCTTATGGTCATCATTCTAATTAGGACAGTGAAGTATAACATGTCTAAGATGCGGGTAAGACAATATATATATATATATATATATATATATATATATATATATATATATATATATATATAACAGAATCTAATTGCACTTATAATAATTATCATGTGTTACATAATGTTGGTATAGATGCAATAATATAGATATAGGTGCATGTATACGTGTGTGTTTATACTTTATATTGATTATATTTGAAGTAACTTTTTTATAAATTGGAACAGGATGTTTATCTACATACAAATTGCCTTGCAGCTTTAGCTAACATGGCGCCTCATGTGCATCGATTAAGTTCATATGCATCACAACGCCTTGTTAGCCTTTTTGATATGTTGTCACGCAAGTAAGCAGCATCTTCCGAATTATAGCATTGTACTTTGATTTTTTTTATTTTTATTTTGTAATCACTATTTTTCATGGGAATAATATACAGATATGCAAAATTAGCAGAGCTAAAGAACGATAAAATGCAGATAAATGATGGTGAACTCAAAGATGATGATAAACTTCCTGAAGATACGGTATTTAATCTGAACTACATGGTTAAATTGTTAATTATAGGCATAGCATACTACTTTTATTTCATTCTATTAAAAGCATTATACCTTTGAAAAGCTTTTCTTGTAAAGCATTGTACTTTGAAAAAGATGCTCAATTATAGCAGTGAAAATTGCTGTGTTATGTGTTTGAATGACATTGCTATAAAATAAATGGGTGAGATTTTTCAAAGTACAATTCTGTAATTAGAGCTATAATAGATAAAAAAAAAACTGAAAGTAGGTTGTTATTTGTTGCATTTAAGTTTTTTATCTTTATTCACCAGTCAGCAGAATTGCATATCTATACGGACTTCTTGAGGATTGTGTTGGAGATACTGAATGCAATCCTGACTTACGCACTTCCAAGGAACCCAGAGGTACAAACAGTATTGCCCAAAAAGACGTAAATGCCCTTTGAGATTCTTCTTGTCCTTGACTTTGTAATAAATTTGGCAGGTGATTTATGCAATTATGCACAGGCAGGAGGTTTTTCAACCTTTCCGGAATCATCCGCGCTTCAATGAGTTGCTGGAGAACATTTTTTCTGTATGCACCAAAAATACGATTCAAGATGTTACTTTAATCATAGTAAATAATAATATATATATATATATATATATATATATATATATATATTATTGATAAAAAATCATTGAATTGATGATGGTTGGTAGGTGTTGGACTTCTTCAATAGCCGAATGGATGCACAAAAGTTGGATGGTGAATGGTCAGTTGAGAAGGTGCTTCAAGTAATCAACACAAACTGCAGATTTTGGCGAGGAGATGGGATGAAGGTAATAATAAAAATCCTACCTTTTTTTTTTTTTTTTTTTTTTCTTGAGTTAACAATGTTATGTTGTAAATTCAGATGTTCACCCAATTACGCTTCACATATGAACAAGAAAGCCACCCAGAAGAATTCTTCATTCCATACGTCTGGCAGTTGCTAATCTCTCGCAGGTATATCTATAAATATCCATTTTTTTTTAATTCACTAAATTAATAAAAATACATAATTTGCACTTTATTTATTCTACTTTTTTAAAGTCGAGTTTGTTACATGTGCAGTGGTTTCAGGTTTAATCCCAGTAGCATAAACTTATTCCCGGTTGAGCTGCCTGTTGAGGTTTGTTTTATTGATTTATTGAAAATGCAATTGGATTGGTTTGATTTGGTGGTTAAAAAATAAATAAAGAAATGAAATGCAGGTTAGTTATGGAGCTGTGGATGGGAATACAGAAGAACAGATGCTGTTAAATGTGAAGGAGGCTGTGGAGTCGTCTGTTTAACACAACACATCCTTTTATGTACATATATGCATAGAGAAAAATAAACAACACATAAATAAATAAATAAAAGAATGTATACACATTGTGATTTTCTATTTCCAACACAAAGTTTTGAGTTTTGACAACCATATTATCGATATGATAGGAGTAGTTAATTGTTTTAGCCAAAACCATTATTGATTGAGGTGTTTGCTTATTCTATTATTTTTTATTGATCAAAAACTGTGTAAGCTTCATTTCATTTTGTTAGCTGCTGGGTGAGATATTAATGATGCTTGTCTTTGCACTTGCATAGTCCAAAATCAAAGTTTTTCCCTGTTTTTAGTCCCTGGTAAACTTGAAATGACATTTTTATCCTTTTAATTTCCTTTTTTTTTGTTAATTTAAAAATAAAAGAAAAATGAAAAAAAAGAAAAAGAAAAAAGGGACCACCCAACCCCAATGCTCTCTCTCTCTCTCTCTCTCTCTCTCTCTCTCTCTCTCTCATTGGCATCCTTATCTCTTCCCCAATTTGCAAAAAAACCTTGAATCGGTAAAATTGCAAAAAAAACCCATCAATCTGAAAAGGGGTTTTATTCACCATTATGTCATCAGATATTGTTGATGAAGAGCTTGTAGTCTCCTCATCTTCCCCTATACTAACATTCCCAACTGATGAAGGTAAGATCACATGTTCCATTTCATATATTTTGATGAACGATGGTAGTGGTTTCAAGGTTTCAAGGTCAGAACAACATAAGGGATTTCAAGGCACGATTTTTGGATTTTCAAGGTTCGATTTCAGGGGTTTCAAGGTCTGATTTCAGAGAAAGTTGTAAGCCCAAAATCTAGATGATAAACACACATATGATGAACACACACATCTTTTAATCGAACTGGGTTTTGATGATGAAACCAAATTTTGTTTTCCATGGAGATAATCGAACTGGGTTTTGAAGAAGATGATGATGAATTTCTGGGATTCAAGCTGATGAATATATGAAGAACAATATATATTTTTTTATGAAGAACATCGATGAACATACCAAATTTTTGATATCTGATTTGAAATGATAAACTGAAAATAGAGGTTGTGTCTTTGTTTACTCCGATGATTTGAAAAATATAGATTTGTAATGTTTCAAAACACACACACAACAAATGAATCACAAATGATTCTCAATGAAATGTGTTTCTGTGCTCCCTTCTCTTCTGTTGATGCTGAAAAACGATCCAACCGGAGAAGAAGACCAGATCCTCCCTCCTCCACCAAGCTCCATTTCACATCTTGTGACATCCTCAAATTCACAGTCATTTTAAAAATTTGATTTATGCTTATGTAAAAATCAAAGTATCTTTTTGAAGAATAATAATGCGAAATTTGTTCCCAGAAAACGTGATAATGATATTATCAAAGCATTTCCAAAGAAATGTATTTTATATTAAAACGTTGGGATGTCATTGTCAATACAGAAACATAAGCATAAACAGACCTTACATTAATTTACACTAATGATCTACATCTTCTTTAATATTTTAGTATAATGTATCTTCGCATCGAACCCTTTGATACAAATAAACTGAGTGAGTCAGGTTGTGAAACCTGGTGAGTACATAGAGTTTTCAACCCACAATAATATATTTAATTTGTTTCTTCACATATTTCATCTCAAACAATTAACCCGATTACCCATCCCAATTTTCTTTATTTATTCTTCCCTAAAGATTTATCCTAAGGGTAATCTCCTGCATCGTATTTACCTCTCATCGCCTTACATCACATTTCCTTATATGTTTGTTCCTAAGGACTTTTCCTAAGGATCATCACCTACATCACATAGACAGTATTGATTCGGGGATTACTTCCCCAATACGTGTCCAGTAAGGGTTAGAGTATCATCGCATGAATACGTAGTTACAACATCGCCTGAACTCGTAATTCATCACCTACAGGTTATGAGCCAGCCGATGTTTCCACATAGCTTGTTTAGATTAGTCAGTGGTCGCCGTCTATACTCTAGTAGATGACTACATCGCAACATCGCAGGTCAAGGTTATGGCATCTCCTAATCATCTCTCATCTCGCATCTCGCATCACCTATCTATCATCGCATATCTATATTCACCTAGTTATCATCACCTTTCTATCATCACGTAACTCTCATCACCCGTCGCTACCCAATACATATTCATAAGTATATAATACTTATATGATTTAATTCAGTTAAACATCATCTCATTATATCTTATCTAACACATAATATTCTTGGCATAGATAATAAACACATAAGCATGTAATTATCCAGATACTTCATATCTATGTGTAAGATGAAAGTAACTATGCACTTACTTGTTAAAGTGACGACTCAATTCGGGCAGCGCTTCGCTTCTAACAATCGTCTTTTTCTTTCGATGAAACCTAGCATTATTATCACTAGATTTTAGTCTAGTATTTATTACGACTAATTATTAACTCAAGGTCTACAAGCTATATTGTTTTTCTTGTATTATATAAGTGTTAAACAATACTTTTCAACTACTATGTACAGACAGGGGCCATACATGAAACACCGGAGGGCAGAACCATTTTGGCATTAAAGCTGTTCTGAAATCCAACAACCCTATGCGGCCCTTCAAACCAGATTCTCCGTACTGCGAGCAGTTAAAAGGTATTATAATAACACTTTGTATTGTAACATCCCGAAAATCATGACCAAAATTTTTGTTTTTAATTAAGTAATTTATAAAACCGTTTACTGAAAAACATCATCGATATCATATCAACCCATAACTCATAAGTCAAATGTCATAAAAACATGTCATGGAGTAATAATAATGTCAGAGTACAATCCTAAGAACATCATAGTGCGAAAATCATGTGTGTGTGCGATGCACTGCTACCGTGCCGACTCTTTCCCCTTCGATGAAGAGGTACCTAAAAACAAAACTGTAAACTGTAAGCACGAAGCTTAGTGAGTTCCCCCATCATACCGCATACCATACATAAGATATACTGCCAGGCATATCTGGGTGCCCGACCTACCCTGATAGGCATACCGGGGTGCCTAACCTACCCCTGTCGGACATACCGGGGTGTCCGACCTACCCCTCCGTTTTATCTCAACCGGTTACGGGGACTATTTCACCCATACTACTATAATAATATAACGTAATCATACTGTCAGGCATACTGGGGTGCCTAACCTACCCCTTCGGTCCTTACAACCGTAACATTGGGACTATTCCCCCTACTACCACTATCACCTAATATTGTATCATACTAGCATATAGAACATATCAGATAGTGGTAAAACCCAAGTAATTATCACAAAGACAACTACTTGCCAAACAATCCCTACTAGTGGGCCGGCATTGTGGCCGTAGACCTACTTCTACCGGAAGGTAACTCACCTCAATGTCGTGAAGTGTCTGAACTGTCCTCGGTGCGGGAATCAGCTCCTCTCAACTCCTACACATAACAACCTTTCTTATTTACCATTTCATACTCTTAACCCTTTCAAGGGTCAACTCAGGTCAAAGTTAAAGTCAATGTCAACACTGTGGTCAAAGTCAACATCCTGGTTGAATCAACTCGCCGAGTTAATCCATCAACTCGTCGAGTTCCATAATTCAGAGAAACTCGAATTTGCGATCGGACTCGTCGAGTTACCCTCTAACTCGTCGAGTTTCTCCTTATGACAGAATCAGGACTTTCCACTTGAACTCGTTGAGTCCTTCCTTGGACTCGTCGAGTTCTCATTCATACAGATCGGAACATTTGCTCATTGACTCGCCGAGTTCATCCTTGAACTCTTCGAGTCCTGCTTTATATTAGTTGGGACATTGTCTTGAACTCGCCGAGTTCATCCTTGAACTCGTCGAGTCCTTTGATCTTTAAGTCCATATTCACGTCCACCTTGTTGAGTCCTCTTCTAGACTTAACCAGATCGATCAGGAACAGAAAAGGTTGGGGAACCATAACCCGACTCGTCGAGTCCTATGAGCGACTCGCCGAGTCCCCCAAAGTCCAAGTCTACCAAGTCGATTTCAGTCAGGTTTAATGTATCCAAAACATAGATCTGACCTCCTAGGATCGATATAGCACGTAAAGTTACAAACTTTGCGTGCATGCATGGGTTAACTAGCTCATAAGGACCTAAAATGAAGTCTACAAGGTGCATGGGACTCCCATGGCCATAAAGTTGGCACCTTTATGTCATGGGAACCCTTAAAGGTTCAAGATCTGAAGTACAACTCCATGGATGCTCACAATCTCGAGTATGGCTTCACTAACACTTAGAAAAGCTAGAAAATAGCTCTAAATGAAGATCTAAGAAATAAATAGTCAAGGTATCAGCTTTATACCTCAAATGAGCTGGAAATGTGTCAAAACCTCTGGATCTACTAGCTTTTTCTTGATCTCCCAAGCCTCCTCCTTCTTTTCAAGCTTCAAAGACACACAAATGGCACAAAAGGCTCAAGAACACTCAATATTCGATTAGGGTTTCGTGAAAAGAGTCTGAGGGTGATGGAGGCTGGAGTGGAGGCCCTATAAGTTGTTTAAATAGGGTGCAAACCCACAAATTTAGGGTTTCATCCAGACAGGTCTACTCGTCGATTCGGGGCTTCCGACTCGGCGAGTAGACTCTTCCACCCACGTCCAATCCTTCGCATCTACTCGACGAGCTGGGCCTAGGTGGATTGCACCTGATGCTACATCGACTGGGAAGGAGAACGAAGCATTTCCTTATAAGGGGTGTGGATACCTTCCCTGTCACAACACGTTTTAAAGCCATGAGGGCAGCAGATCCCATAAGAACTCTGCAGTTAAGCGTGCTCGGGCTAGAACAATCCAGGGATGGGTGACCCCCTGGGAAGTTTTCGTGCCGGGAGCCCAAAGCGGACAATATTATGATACGTGCCAGAGGGGGATGTTACAAATGGCATCAGAGCTAGGGCACAGGTCGATCTGTTCGACAGGGACGTCGAACCCTATAATGGGGGGTGAAGGTGGGTTGCACCTGATCCCACATTGGTTGGGAAGGAGAACGAAGCATTTCCTTATAAGGGGTGTGGATACCTTCCCTGTCACAACAAATTTTAAAGTCGTGAGGGCAGTAGATCCCATAAGAACTCTGAAGTTAAGTGTGCTCGGGCGAGAACAATCCAGGGATGGGTGACCCCCTAGGAAGTTTTCGTGTCGGGAGCTCAAAGCGGACAATATTGTGATACGTGCCAGAGGGGGATGTTACATGTATAACTAATAATACTTAGCACATATTTTTTTATAGGTTCATAATAACGGTAATGAACTTAAACATAAGTTATACTTAAAGTAGGGTAAGTATAACTCACTTACAAGGGGGTTTAGCTAGGAGTCGGGCTCTGCAGTGACAGAACTTCTGAGCCGAAAGCTCTTCTTCTCGGAGCTTTCTGGCGCTCCGGGAATCGCCTCTAACACTTGGGAAGTGCTAGGGAATGGGAGGGGCTAAGAAAGGTAATTGAGAGAGAAAGAATGGGAAATGTGTGAGTTTTTGGGGGTGATCCTCGTATCTATTTATAGGATGGATCCTTGGAGTACGCGGGGCGTAACTTCAGAGTATGCTAGGCGTACGAGGCTCTACGCTGCGCGTACGCAGGGCAGGTGTCGAAATCCGGTGCGAAGCCGTGGAGAGAAAGGTAGGGTCCAAATCTTGCCACGTGTCAGCCTCGCATCAACCCATGATTTAATTAACTTCTACATTCCGTAACTTTTGCATATGAGCTCCGTTTTTCACGTTCTTTATATTCACGCGTAGGTAGCGACGTGATCTACAACTTTCGTTTAGACCCCATCGACTAATTTTGACTTTATTTTTAAAGTTATATTTTAACAGACTTAGACAGATAAAGTCCGTTAAAAATTCATAACTTTGTCATCCGACGTCCGTTTTCGCCTATCTTTATATCGTTGGGCTCTTATTAACGAGATATTCAATTCTTTTTTAGATCGTGTCGGCTAAAAATCGATCGATCTAAAATTCGATTTCCAAGCTGCATTCTGTTATGCCAAATCTTAGAATAATCATAACTTCCTCTAACAAAGTCAGATTTGGACGTTCTCTATATTCACGCTCTCGGTTTATCGTATACTACGAATTTATTTTAGATCGCTAAGGCTAAAAAGTATTTTATCGCAAACTCACTTTTTACGATAGTCGTGCCAGTTTTGTCGCAAAACTTCGACGAGTCATAACCTCTTCGTTATAAGTCGGATTTTAGCGTTCTTTATATGTACGGAATCCGTGTGACATATACAATAACTTTGGTTAAGATTATTTATCCTAAATAATCTTCTATCAAAAATTCATTTTTAATGCTTATTATCTAGAAATTGACTAGCCCGAATCTACGGGCGTAAAACATCTCTCTATACCACCCACACCCACCATTCCAGCTACCACCAAACAAAATGATTCTTAAACCCCCTAAACCCACTTTCCAAAATTATTGATCTAAGAGTACCAATTTATGTCGGTAACTGATATGGTTCCCAGAAAATGTCGTCTTCTCAAGACCCTAACATTGCTTGTTGTTACATTTCTAGTCAACTAGAAGCTCCCATGGATCGAAATTGTAGAGTTCAATTTCGGTGATGTGTGTCAGTGTATTTTGATATGTATGTTCATGAGTGCTTGTATGTGTCTGGAATCCATGTGTGGATATGAAATTTTGATTAAGAAAAAAGAGATGAAGAAGATGGAGTGTTCTTGGGTGAAAAGAAAAAAATGTGGGTATATGAGAGAGAGAGAGAGAGAGAGAGAGAGCGCATCGGGGGAGGGCCTTTTTTTCCTTTTCTTTTATTTTTAAATTAACAAAGCATTAAAATAAAAATAAAAAAGAAGAAAGGAAATTAAAAGGGTAAAAATGTCATTTCAAGTTACCATGGACTAAAAACATGGAAAAACTTTGATTTTAGACCTTCTATGCAAGTTGAAAAGTTTTTGGACCTCATCTAAAATTTTTTGAATACCATAAATACCAACCTTGCAGTTTTGTCTAAAAAGAATAAAAATCTTTGTAATGTCCTAGAATTTCCCTATAAGATTTGATTAGGGTGATTCTTTTAGTGCTCCTCTACGGAATAACTACACATGTATATATTTAAAATATCTAAACGAGTTATTATAGATGTAACTTTATGACTGACGTGACTATATGTAATTTTTAAGAGATGTTTACTTTAGGCTTGTGGGAACGGCACCATCGAGCTCCACCTTCACCCTACTTTGCCGAGGGGTGATGCCAAACAATCGGAATGAGAAACGGCGGGGAAAGAAGAAGATAGGAGGGAAAAAGATATAGTTGAGCGTAGAGAGACTTGATAGAAATATATCAAGTTGGGGTGTTGAGTTCGGCATGCCAAACCATGTCATATGTCGAGTCATCCCCTCCAGTCTTATAGGTACTATTATACGTACATCTTAATTTTTTTAATACACATCCCATAAAATTCATCAAAAAAAGAAATCATATTAAATCAATAAAATCAACATTAATTTTTTTTTTCTTTATTGTCTTGTGTCTCTTTGTAAAATTTTCTTTTATAATTATTATTTATTAGATTATTATCAGGATTATTATTATTATTGTTTTACAATTTTTTATTGTTTTTGTTTTGTGCCTAATTCCATAAAAATCATTGTAGTTCAATTTTTTTTGATATAACCATAAAGATTTTGATTTGTTTTTAAAAGCGTTAGAATTTGACTTTTATTTTATTATAATAATACTTAAGAACGAAAAACAAAATTTAATAAAGTTGGTTCTCAGTAGTGACAGATTATTGGTCTATGTTTTAATAAAATCATCAACTCTTTTTTTATCAACAAATTTATAGAAAAAAATAAAATTTTAGTTGCCTCATTGTTAAATTAGTACCCATTCTACACGTTTCATGTCTTATTATCTCATATTTAAAATTAATGTCAAAGATATCTATTAATAATACAAATTAATCAAATGATAAAAAATAATAAAATAATAAAAAAAGGACGATATATTAATATTAAAAACAATATTATAATATACTTGTGAAAGATAGTTGTCCATGCTTACATTAAAACCGCACCTGTTCCATCCTTTCAATCAGACATCGTAAGACACTACAAGAAATGTTAGCAATAGCAGCGACGCCAAGCAATAGCGGCAACATGTAATTGACGCGTTACATGTCGCCACTATTGTTTGGCGTCGCCGCTAAACGTGTCGCCGCTATTGCTAACACAGTGGCGATCCGCGTGAAATAATCCCCGTCCGCTCGATCATTATTCAATCATACGGTTGTAAACTCCTAAAACACGCGCTTCTTCTGAAGCCAGCGGTCTAACACCAAAGGATACACAAAATTGTTTTGAAAAAATATTGGGTGTTCGACGTGGCCATATCAGAGGCATCAGGCGAAAACCTTCTATGGTTGTGTCGATGTACGATCAGGAACAGCCACCACCACAATCACAGGTGACAAGACTATTTAATTTTGGTAATTGTTTAAAATGTTGGTAATTGTTGGTTTAGTAATAGTTTCAAAATTTGGTAATTGTTAGTTTGATAATAGTTTATATATTGATAATTGTTAGTTTGGTTATAGTTTGATATATTGGTATTTTATAGCTTGGTAATTGTTAGTTTATGAAAGTACAATGCTGTAATGGTATTTTGTAGGTTGGTAATTATTAGTTATAGTACAATGCTATAATGTTTTATATGCAATATGTGGAATGTATATTTTGTATATAGAATGTTATAATGCTAGTTTAACTTATAAGACTATGTTGTTTTATTTGTAGTTGGAAATGCTTCAAACAATGTTAAAAGATCCGGCATGTAGTGCTGCACTTGAAGATTGGTTTCGTTCGTTGCCACAACGAAATGAAACTGGAGGGAACGAGGAGAGCGATGATGACGAGTAGATAGTTGTAGGATTTTTTTATGTTTTGTTTGTGCAAGTATTTTAGACTAGTATTTTCGATATTTTGTTATATGTTAAATCGGACGAGTATTTTAAACGGATGTTGTATTAATATTTTGGAATGGAATGATGTAGGATTAGATTAATTAATATCATACCAGTTTTTTTTTCAATTTTAATGTGAAATATATATATATATATATATATATATATATATATATATATATATATATATATATATATATATATATATATATATATATAGAGAGAGAGAGAGAGAGAGAGAGAGAGAGTTAGGTTCAAATGTTTTTACTATCTATTGTGTGCTTGTAGGATTGATTCTGGACCAATCATTTTAATTATTTTAAGAAAGTAATTAATGCATATTAAATGCTGAAAGTTTAATTAATGCTCATTCTATCTTTAACATGTAATATGCATTAATTACTTTCTTAAAATAACTAAAATGATTGGTCCAGAATCAATCTTAAATGCACACACACACACACACACACATATATATATATATATATATATATATATATATATATATATATATATATATATATATATATATAAAAGAAAAACACCAATACCGGCGACGCCTTTAATGGCGACAATAGGTTATTACCAACGACAGGTCTTTAGCGGCGACATGAGCTTATTAGCGGCGACAGGTCTTAGCGACGATAATCGTGTTGGCTTCGCCGATAAGATCTCACGTGCGGATGAAATCTATAGCTACTCTTGATGCCATGAACTTCATCGGTAGAAGTTAAGTGCTAACAATGTGGAATAATTGAATTTCGTTCCCGACTATCTCCTCCACTACAAATTGTTTCTTGTGCTTGAGTTCGTAATATTCTCGTCGTATCTCTGAAACAAATCCGTTATTTAAAGTACTCCGACTTCAGAGGTAATTACTCTTTTTTTCTTAATTCTTTCTTATTTGATATTCTGCGTGTAGCTCTTCGTGGACACCAACTGTTCGATGTAATGTCTGATGGTTGATACAGTGTACTTCTAATGAAGTCTTTTCACCATAATGGGGAAGCTATGTAGGTTTCTACACTCGTAAAGTACCTAAAGCACTACAATTATATCCCTGATACATAATTAATTAGGCTATTATCGTGTCAAATTCAAAACTGTAAAAGCTGAAAGAAGATTCAGTTCCCCACTTCAACAAACTTGATCCCAAATTTTAGTGTTGGTTTAAGTTTGTAAGTTCTAGAGAAGTGGGAAAGATACAGATGAGCGTTTTGGGGCTTTAGAGCATAACAATAGGAAAAAATAGAAGGTTTATTTTTTAAATGATTCATACGATTGGATTTAACACAAGACTGATTTCAAATTGAATATTCTTAATCAAGTCACATTATCACAAATACCACTTGTTACTCCCATTTGAGGAAAAAGAGTTGTTCATAACGACAGTTACTTTCAAAACGAACTTGCAAGTCGTTTTCAATTTGTTCGTTTTCAATTTAACAAATGAGAAATATGGATCTATAGAAAAAAGAAATTGAAACCAAATTTTCATTTTTATCCCTTCTATTTTGGTTAATGTTTCATAGTTTATATTTCTTATTTAACAAATTATATTTTTTATTAATATTTCAAAACATTTAATAATATTCATTATTAGTCTTGTTGTAAATATATTCATGAGATCATTTTAATTATATGACTTTTATAATTAAATAATAATTTTCTATTTGTTAGTTTTCAAAATTAATAAAGTTTTATGGGTTTAAGATATAAATTGTAATATTACATTTCGTTTATTAGATTGATTTTTTTGAAACGACAAACTATCCTACTCCTAATCTAATCTTAAACACCACCTATGTCTCCTAGTGAGACTTGAACCCGTAACCTTTTATTTGAAAGTGTAACTCCTTACCGCTAGGCCAATGACCCTTTGGTATTATAATGATACACATATTTTGACGATTGACATGATGATTAAACATTATAATGGAACCATATCAACATGAAGATTCAACATTATAATGAAACCTTTATCAACATTTGGTGATAAGGTTTCAACAATAAAAAAATTGAAAAACTAAAGATATAATATATATTATTATTATAAGTTTAAATGCGTAAACATAACTGACAAGCTACCCATACATTATAATGGAACTCTTATCAACATTTGACGATAGTAATAGCTTCATAAATCAGTGCATACTTGATGGGATGCGCTAACAACACACCACGTAAATCTGAACGAAATTTGATGTCAAGTATAGATAAACATAAAGAGTTTAATTGTTTGTTGTTATGTTTAATAATACGCTAAACGATCGTAAACAAAGAAACATAAACAAACAAATATAAACAGTCATAAATGAATATAGATACGTACAAGTGGTTAAAATGTTAAATAAATGTTATTAGAAAAATGACTTAAAAGGGTAATACATTTTAGATTGTATTATGTTTATTTTTATTTACATTTAGTCATTTTTGTTTTTTTCTTTTTGTACATATTTAATCACTTATGTTTTTTATTTTGTGAACATATTACTGTTACACTTAATGATCATATCTATACAAAATAAAAATAAAAACATAAGTTGCTAAATGTATAGAAAAAAACATAAATAACTAAATATATATAAAAAATAGATATAAGTGATTAAATACGTATACAATTTAAATTATGTTATTCTTTTAAAACATGATACGGTTACTAGAAACTAGTTAGAAATGTTATAAATTGGCCAGTAATTAAAATGTAATCTTAAAATAATAAAATATATCATTAACATTTAGTGAAAAATAAATTTTATAAAAAATAAATTTGAATTTACAGTAATACTAAAAATAGAAAATTATTAACATATATTTTTTAATTATGTTTTTTAAGATTATTAGCATATTTTTTATATACACATTTCAAATAAACTTATCCACATTTAGAAGGAAAAAAAATATAAGGGTGTGTTTTCTAACTTACATAAAGAAACAAAATGAAAAAATATAAATACGAGAACCCTTATTTATGTTCCGGGTCGTATTTAATCGGGGTATGCAAAACATACCCTTGAAAAACAATTAGGATATGTTTGGCGTACTAGCTGTGAGCTGAAAAGCTAGCTGATAGCTGAAAAGCTAGCTGTTAAATAAAAAGCTAGCTTATAGCTGAAAAACTAGCTGATAAAAAATAATGTTTGATAAAACTAGCTGAAATATATAAAATTACATAAAAATGCATTTAAAAGAATATGTTTCTATAATTAATTAAGAGGTATATTTGGAAAATTTTAAAAAAGCTCTTAAAAAACTAGTCTGAGTAGTTTTTTAAAACATTAGTTTATAAACTAAATTTTAACTTCGACAACTTAAAAAACTCGAAATAAGCTAGCTTAGCTAGCTGTGCTCGCCAACACAGGCTTAAACAAAGTGTCTCCATTCAGTGAAAAGTGAACCTTATTCTATCGATACCATCCTTTCAATCAGCAACGTATGAGACACTAAAACCACCGACCACCGACCACCGGTAATCGTGTTGTCTTCTTCGCGATGTGGAAGTCTGTATGTACCTAACTCTTGACGCCATCAACTTCATCGGTAACAGTTAATGATAAGAATGTGGAATAATTGAATTTCCTTCCCGGCTATCTCCTCCACTACCATTGTTTCTTGTGCTTGAGTAGTTGAGTTCGTATCACTCTATCCATTATTTGAAGTACTCCGATTTCAGAGGTATTTTCTCTTTTTTTTTTTCTTAATTCATTCTTATTTGATATTCTGAGCATAACTTTTCATGGACACCAACTGTTCGTTGTAATGTCTGTCTTGATGGCTGATTCAATGTATTTCTAATCAAATATTCTCACCATAATGGGAAGCTATGTAGGTTTCAACACTCGTAAAGTACCTAAAGCACTGCTATTTTATCCCCTATACATAATTGGTTAGATTATTATTTAGTCAAATCCCAAAACTGTAAATGCTGAAACACGATTCATTTCCCCACTTCAACTAACTTAATCCCAAATTTTAGTTTTGGTTTAAGACAAGAATGATTTCAAATTGAAGATTTTTAATCGAGTCACAAATATCACCTTGTTACTCCCATTTGAGGAAAAAGATTTCTCTAAATCAACATGTTTTGCAAAATCATGTATTTAATATGAACTAAATTGTAGCTAATCCGTGTTTGCAATATACATGTCTTTGAAACCAGGGTACATGAATATCAGATGGCCACGTGTACTAACACCAACATACCTATCTCAGATCATCCAGAACCAGAAAAACCCATTGAAAGCCCTCCAAATCTTTAACCAAGCAAAAAACAAATACCCAAATTATCATCACAATGGCCCTGTATATGCCACCATGATCAACAAGCTCATCATCACAGATCGAATACTTGATATGAAACAAGTGATTAACCAGATGAAACACGATTCATGTGAGTGTCAAGATTCAGTTTTTTCAGATGCAATCAAAGCCTACGCGAAATCCGGAATGCTAAATGAAGCCATCTCTCTCTTTAAAAATCTCCATCACTTCAACTGTGTAAACTGGACACAATCTTTCAACACCATATTGGAGATAATGGTGAAAGAGTCCAAATTCGAATCTGCTCATCATCTTTTCTTGGAGAATTTCAGCAAATGGGAAGTGAAATCAAGAACCCGTTCACTAACTTGGCTAATTGATGTTCTCTGTGAAAACAAACGTTCCGATCTTGCCCTTCAAGTCTTCCAAGAAATGAATCATCAGTACTGTTATCCAACCAGGGACACCTATCAAATCCTAATGACAGGATTATGTGAAGATGGAAGAATTAATGAAGCAATTCACTTGTTATACTCTATGTTCTGGCGAATTTCCAAAAAGGGTAGTGGTGAAGATGTTTTAGTGTATAAAATCCTGTTAGATACTTTATGTTCATATGGGCATGTTGAGGAGGCTGCAGATATTTTAAATAAGGTCCTTAGGAAAGGTCTTAAAGCCCCTAAAAAGAAACGTATGCCACTTGATTTCAATCAGTGTAGAAATGGTAGAGACATAGAAAAAGCAAAAAGTCTAATGAGTGATGCCCTTATCAAGGGGGTGATTCCTAGTTATGAGAGCTATAACACAATGATTGTTGACCTTTATTCAAAAGGTGATCTAAATCTTGCAGAAAAAGTGGTTCAAGAAATGGATGACAATGGATTTACACCAGGGGTATTAGTTTATGAAGCTAAAGTGATGGCTTTATGTAGGGCAAATAAGGTTGATGAGGCTGAAAAGGTGATTGCAAACTGTGTTCCAACTGTTCATTTATATAACAGTTTGATTAAAGGTCTTTGTAATGAAAAAAGATCTGTAGAGGCTCTTAGGTATTTCAAGAAGATGTGTAGGCAATTGGGGTGTGTTCCAAATAAGGAGACTTATTGCATATTGGTAGATGGATTATGTCATGATGGGAGTTATATTGAAGCAAGTGAAGTTTTGGAGAAAATGTTGGTGAAGTCTTATTGGCCAAATAGTGATACTTTTAGTATGCTTATAAAGGGTCTTTGCTTGATGGGAAGATCATATGAAGCAATTATATGGGTGGAAGAGATGATTACCCAAGAAAAGATCCCTCATGTTTCCACATGGAGTTCTCTGGTTGCTTCTGTTATATATGATACAGTGGTTTTTTCTGAAATATTGGAGCCTTGAGAAATTTATGTATAGTTAAAAAAAAATTGTTGTTTTTGAATGAGATTGACTATTTCATGTAACCGATATTATGCTTAGGCTTAATTTGTTAACTTCATAAGCATATCATGCTTAGGGAAAATTGAATTGAGACACTAAGAAATTGAGGGCCTTTTGGCCATACTATCTAAAGAAGAGAAAATGACATTTTTTCACAGAATAGCCAAAAATCAGAAAAATAACCTTAATAATAGCTATAATTTTTGCATTTAATTGTAACTATAAAAATTCTCCCACGTTTATTAATTATTTCTTTTAATTTTACATTTTATATGTAGTTTATCGGTTAGTTTTAACCTAACGTTATTTCTAGTCAGCCAAACACAGTCTTATACTTTTTTCTATTTCTATCATTATCTTATAATAATTTAGTAAAGGATAAATGTAATTTTGAATCAAAAAGGAACTTGTTAAATTTTTGACAAAGATAAAAAAGTGTTAGGAACATTTATCATGGCTGTTTTAAGAATACAACGTTTTCTTCTTTTGGTAACGACATAAAAAACTTTATCACCGATTTAAAAGGTTTTGTTATTTTGCTCTTGAAACCGTTTTATGTATTTAAGCAATGATGTATATTTGCATTACATTGTATGTTTAAACAAAGAACTAACTTATATATGATAATTTAGTAAATCCATTGATTGTCTGCAACTATGAATAAGTCGTAAGAACTTCTTTTGGATAAGAAAATTTTAGTTGAAGATTATAGTTGTGAAGAATACATTTACAAAGTCTTTTTATGATTTTTTTGCCAAGTTTGCATGGCATATGGGAATTTGCATTCTTAACAAACCTAATTCCAATAACACAATTTGGAAAAGTAAAATATATATTAGAGGAACTGGTGTCACTTTTGTCACATCATTTTTGTTGTCACCTAAACGTCATTTAGGAGTTGTCATGCTTTTTCAAAACTTTGCCATTAGATGACGTGGTTCGCCATCACTTTTGTCACGTTTTTTTAATTAAAACTAATTTATATAAAAATTTAAACAAAATGATTTTTATAAAAACTAAAGTTTCATTAACTTGAAAGAAGAATTGCAAGACAATTAAAAAAAGAAAGAAAATCGGTATTAAAAAATATGAAACATAGATAAACCCACATATTATATTTTTTGCAATCTCGTCTTTGTCCTTTAACGCCAATTCTCTTACGCGTCCGGTAAGGTTACTAGTATTTTTTTCAGTAAGTTTACCATGTCATGAGATTTTTCTTCTTTTTTGCGACACTCAAATATTGCTCCAAAGTAGTCTTTAAAGTTGTCTATTTTGTTTTTCATTTGTTCGAGTCACTCGAACTACTTGCGACCCTTTATCCTTTCGTTTTGCTTGGTCTCTTCCCATGGAATGATTAGTTATTCGAACCTCAATATGATCATCTTTGTTGAGGTCAATTCTAATATGCATATCATACGATTGGTTATGAGTGGTTCCGGATGTTTTGGTTCTTTTAGAAGAACCTCTCGTGAATGATTCTGAAGTTTGGATATCTTCCACTTCTTCGACGTCTTCATAATATTCCAAAAATGAAGAAATTTGAAAGGTGCCCCCTTATCGTTCCGGTAAAGTGTTAGAGTTTTTTGCAATATAGTTTCATCGTTTTCACCACTTTGCCAATGTCGCGTCACACTCGCAAATATCGCGTTAACTTCATGACAACTTTATTGGTGTTCCTCCATTTCGAGTAAATTTTATTTTATTTTTTTAGTCTCCAAACTTCATTTCCGACAGAAAACGTCTAGTAACTTTCCGATAAAAAGTTGGTGCATGTTGGTTGTTCTCGACCTTTGGGTCTTCCGAAACATTTACCCACGCACGAGGCAACGACACTTCTTCCACCCGGTGTCCAATTCTTGGAAGGTGCTTTCCTTTTTTTTGGGTCCCAGTTGACGTAGAATCTCTTACGGCTCGAAATCCGTTCCGGGTATGACTTCGGGTTGAGAGTGAGTTTCGAATTGGGTTTGGGATTGGAATTGGAATTGCAAGTCGAGAAGATTGTCAAATGGGTTGAACTCATTTTCCGGTTCGAATTGTGCTTGAGATTGAAATATAAACTGGGGTTGGGATTGAGATTGAGATTGGAATTGTGGTTGGTTATGAATAGAATATGTAGTTTAGTATGCACCAGGATAATAATAATTAGAAGATGAATAAATAGGCCGATCACTTCAATTTTGGACGAAGGTAGGTGATGAATGTGAGTTTCAAATTGGGTATTTTTCTTGCTTGTTCTTGAAGTTTTTGAGTTAGATGGAGAAGTCATTTTTTCATAAAATATAGACTGTTTGTGTGAAAAGTTGAGGGTTGTTGTGTATTGTAAAATAAGGTAGTTGTTGGTATTTATAAAGGTTGTAAAAAGATTAAAATTTTGAATTAAAAAAAAAACGGTAACTTTTGAAAAAAAAAACGGCATATTTTTAAAATTTGAAAATTTTAATATTTCTCTCTCAATTGGTAATGACCAGCCGCGTTCGAGACGCAATGTTTGCTGAGTGCAACTTGGATTTGTTGAGGGGGTACCGAGACAACAATGTGCAACCTAAAGGGTCCACAAAGTCCACGATGGGAAGTGGGGGTATCCATTTCGCAGTGCAACCATGAACCATAAAATTGGATATAAAACAATATCGTTTGCCCCTACATTACGTACGCCACGCGTACTCCCACGTACACCCTGCATACGTGGGTGAATCTGTAATCCATCGATGAGCTAGTACGCTAAGCGTACTCATAGAGTACGCCCTACGTACTAGCAAGGGACTAAAAATGATAGAAAATTTTACAATAAGGGTTAAAATAAACATAGCAATAATCTCGAATGTTACATAATCAAATTTGAAAGGTTTTCAAGTTTATATTTTATTTTTTTAACACCTACATGTTGAATGGTATGGATGGTAATCGGTTTAATAGATGCAAGTTTAATCGGATTCCCTCGTCGGTAGATGGTTAGGAGATTTGTTAATTGAAGGGTATTTGTGGCAATTCAGGAAAAGAAAGAAGGAAATGTACTTTTGTTGGTTTTGGAATTGGTTGGGACATGTTTCCAACTCACATTAAAAAAAGTTGTTGTCTTAATGAGATGTAAAAATTAGATGATATGAAACTCGTCTATATCATCTAATAATAACTAAAATACTATTTTTTTTAAAAGTATGATGCTATTTAGAATACATGTAAAAGTTTCATTTTTTTGTTCAGTAGTGTAACGCCCCGTTCCTGGTATGCATTTAAAACATTATTTTTATTTTTAGTTTAGAAGCTACTCGACGAGTCAGTGGCCCTAACTCGTCGAGTAGCAGCGAGTTAGCACGTGGAGTAGGCGTGGCGACTCGACGAGTCCATATTTCCAGACTCGGCGAGTCCGCCAGTCTGGATGAAGCCCTAATTTTAGGGAGTGTACCATATTTAAACACCATTATAGCCTCAAACCAGCCTCCTTCACCTCTCAGAGACTTATTCCCGAAACCCTAGCCTCCTTAAAGTGTGTGTGAGTGATTTTTTTGCCCTTGTGAAGGAATCTTGGTGCATTGTTGAGCAAGAAGAAGAAGGAGAAGGTAGAAGAACTCAAGGAAGAAGAAGTAGATCCAGATTATACTCCTCTTTGGCCATCCTTTCTGGTAATAAAGCTTTCATCTTGGTTATTGTATTGCTAGATCTAGTTTGTCCCTAAATTGATGGTTTTGAGCTCAAAAACCCCAAATCCCTAGTGATGAAGCTTTGTAATCAAGCCATATCTCGGATCTAGCCCCTCTTGAGTTCCAGGAGCTCAAGAAGGCCACCTTTTGGCAGCCATGGCCTTGTTCTAGACAAGTAACCCCCATTATAGCCAAGTTTGAGTGTTATTGCTTCATTGCATCATGGATACACGTAAAGTTAGCAACTTTACGTGTTCAGATTGTCCCAGAAACCCAGATCTATGAATTGGATGCACTGAAACTGATTAGAATCGGCTGAATAGAAACTGCATGCAAAGGACTCGACGAGTCGTTCTTCGGACTCGGCGAGTCCGGTCACGAGTCTTAGATTCCCTGTTCAGTAGTAGCGAGTCCGTTAGTGAGTGGAGTAAAGACTCAGTGAGTTAAGACATGGATCTGAGTGTAGAGGGACTCGGCGAGTCTACGCCCTGACTCGGCGAGTCCAAGGCAATCTCCTTACCCGTAAGAACAGACTCGACGAGTTGTTCATACAACTCGGCGAGTCACAGACTGGACGTGTTCATATGATGAAGGAGGACTCGACGAGTTGTTCATACAACTCGGTGAGTCAGATAAAGGTTGACTTGATGTTATTATAGAAGGAGAACTCGTCGAGTCTTCGCTAAACTCGACGAGTAGAGTCGGGAAGGGGAGTAGAAGGAAAGATAGGGACTCGACGAGTTGGCGGCCCAACTCGGCGAGTCAGGTCAACGGACCGTTGAATTTGACCAGGGGGTAAAATAGTCATTCTACCCTAAGATTAGTTATCAGTGTCTGATTAAGTGTCTTTTGGGAATTGTAGCCGGGGAGTTACCGGAGCAGCAGTCAGACAGTTCCCGAGCAGCATTTCAGCAGCCAGCCTTAGGAGGTGAGTTTCCTTCCAGTAGAAACGGGTCGACGGCCACAATGTCGGCCCGTCTAGTTAGCAGTAGTTCCATACTACAGTCCGATGCAGTAGTTCAGTATGCTTGGTGTCTTTGTGATACAGGCATGGTGTGTGTTATGTGTTCCGGACTATAGTCCGATGCAGTATGCAGTATATGTGTTCATATTATATGTTATGATTATGTTATGCTATGTTCGGTCAGTTCCGGACTTCGGTCCGATGCAGTTCCGGACTTCGGTTCGATGCAGTGGGCAAGGCCCTAGTCAGTTCCGGACTTCGGTCCGATGCAGTGGGCAAGGCCCTAGTCAGTTCCAGACTTCGGTCCGATGCAGTGGGCGAGGCCCAATATGTGTTTTATATGTTATTGGATGGTATGTGGTAGTTTGGGGGAGCTCACTAAGCTTCGTGCTTACAGTTTCAGTTTTGGTTTTAGGTACTTCAGCTAGCAAAGGGAAGGGCTTGGGATGATGGCATGGCACACACCACAGTTTTAGCCTGGGAGTTAGACTCTGATTTTTTGATATGATCTTGATACTAGTTTCGATTTGATAAATTTATTATGACATTTTGAGATACATGATTCATGGTTTTATCTTTTAATATTTGATATTATGGTTTAGTAAAGTTTTCAAACAAAAATTTTTAGGTTGTATTTTGGGATGTTACAAGTTGGTATCAGAGCCTTGGTTTGAGGGATTCGGGCACACTCTCGGGTGTGTCTGAACTCAAACTAAGGAAGTGGTATAAAATTTTCAAGAGAAAAACCATGTTTACAAAAGATTTTGAGAAAAGAAAACAATTTTAGAAAAAGTATAGAGAAAAGAGTTTTAGAAAAAGCGAAAAGAATTTTGAAAAGAGAAAAGGGTGTTGTGCATGCAATCAGCCGAGCTCAAGTAAGTACTCCCAAATTATCCATACGAGTTTATGCTATGTTATGATTATCAGCTTTATTAGAACAACATGCTAGATTAGGACTAAGGATCTAGGAAGGATGCCTTATGTTCCTGTTATATGTGTTTCAGCTCTATGAAAACTGCATGCTAGTACAAAATTGTCAGTATGATAGCCAGAGTAGTATATGCTTGATTATGTGTACTCGATGCTCGAATGCTGCTTGCTTTGTGCTTTTAGGAGTCTTAGTTATCTTTCACTAACTAGTAAATGAATACGTTACGTTACATATTGTGAGGATTAAATAATTTCAGAAGGTTAGGTCTAGCTCTATTGTGCGGCTCTTCTCTGAGTCCAACCGTTGTAGGGTAGGATCTCTCATTCGAAGAATTATCTAGTCTTAGTGATATGTAATAGTATTCACGAGCTAGTTAGGGGGAGGTAGCCGGGATTCTTGTGCAGCTGATAGCGGAGAGTGGGTTGGTGATTACCCTAGGGCAAGCCTAGGATGAGTGTAGCAGAGAGCAGTGGTAGTAAAAGGGACTTGGTGGAGTCAAGGCAGTTCTTGAGGAAAGTACGGATATATGTGGAAGGTAGTATGGGCCCGTACTACTGAAAGCAGAGGATCCGTACTCGAATCAAGGAAGGCTGAGATGAGACCAAGAAACTTGTAGATGTAGGGATCCCTCGAGATATATCTGTATTCCTGACATTGTCATTATGTGTTTTCAGAATGGTGGTTTTACGCCCTAGACCAGCAGTCGGCAGTTCAGGTGCCGGTGAGGGATCGGGATTAGGCTCGGGGGCCGAGCATGTGGATGAGCAGACTAGGGAGTTTCTCTCCTCAGAGGTTACTCGCATCATACTCGAGCAGACTCCTGTGATATTCAGTTCGATCAAGGAAGGTATTTTGGAGCTGATGGACGAGAAGTTGAGCACATTCCGTGCTGAGGTGGCGGCCATGATGGGGTCGCGCACCCTCACTTTCTGGGAGTTCAGAGCATGTGGAGCTCCTGACTACCATGGGGCGCGGGATCCCATTGCGAGTACCAGGTGGTTGGCGGATGTCGCCAATGCATTCCGCACCAGCAGATGTCCCGAGGGGGACAAGGTCAGACCAGCATCCTGTCTCCTAAAGGACAGGGCACGAGATTGGTGGGAGGAGATCAGACATGTCATGGGAGATGACGCAGCTCTCGATGCGATGACGTAGATCGATTTCACTACCAGGTTCAGAGCCGAGTTTTCACCGGTTATCGAGGTGCAGCAGTTAGCGAGGGAGTTTCAGGATCTTACTCAGACTACTGAGACTGTGGCGGAGATTACTGCCAAGTTCAGGGAGAGGGCTCTTCTCGTTCCTCAGTATGTGGCTGATGAGGAGATGAAGAAGGCTCGTTATCATGAGATGTTGAGGAGTGATATCAGACAGTTTGTGAGCCGGTCCAACTGTAAAACGCTGGATGACATGATTCCGAGGGCTCGTGAGAGAGAGATAGATTTGGAGATGGAGAAGAAGAGGAAGCCAGAGGCGGCATCTTGCACAGGGAGTTCGGGCAAAAAGCCCAAGGTATCGGATCACAGATCCAGAGGACAGCAGAGCCACAGTAGGTGTGGCAAGTGTGGGAGATTGCACGATGGGGCGTGCAAGGCAGGGATCTCCGGTTGCTACAAGTGCGGTCGGACCGGGCATATGAGTAGAGATTGTACAGCCACCACCACCACCACATCAACTGATCTGATTTGCTTCCATTGCAATCAGAGGGGACATAAAAAGTCCCAGTGCCCGAGTTTAGCAGCAGTAGGGAAGGTGGCAGCACCTGCCATTGCTACCTTGAGGATTACAGACGGCCGTCAGGGTCGGACTGAGACGCCAGTGGCGAAGAGTAAATCTTTCCAGATGGCAACGGAGGAGGCGCGTGCAACTCCTGATGTGGTGACGGGTATGTATTTTCCTCTTATCTCTGTATTTAATATTGATTATTTCTCATGATTATCTATTTGTATTCAGGGTCGTTCTTAGTGAACGACATTTCAGCTACAGTATTGTTTGATTCGGGGGCCACCCGATCGTTTGTATCGCTTGCACTTAGCAAGCGGTTTAGCAGAGCTCCGGGGGAGCTGGACCGTCTACTTGAGGTTGAGATAGCTGATGACAGGACCGTCAGGGTCGTGAGGGTACATAGAGGGTGTTCGCTGCGGTTATTTGATGTACAGTTTTCAGTAGATCTGGTTCCTATTCCCCTGCGAGGGAATAAGGTCATAGTGGGTATGGATTGGTTGAGCCCCAATAGGGCAGTGATTGATTGTGAACTGCAGTTAGTGAGGGTTCGCACTCCCAGTGGGGGAGAGTTAGTAATTCAGGGCGAGAGGCCATAGCACGGACCGATTCTGTGTTCAGCAGCGAGAGCGAGACGCTACTTTCAGCAGGGTTGCGTGGGATACGTCGCCTATGTTTTAGATGCTCGGGAGAAGGGCAAGGCGACAGTTGACGATGTACCGGTGGTACGCGAGTACCCGGATGTATTTCCAGAGGATTTTCCTGGGATACCTCCTGAGAGACAGGTTGAGTTCAGGATTGACCTGGTTCCTGGTGCGGCTCCAATAGCCAAGGCACCATACCGATTGGCTCCTCCCGAGATGCAGGAGTTGTCTACGCAGCCGCAGGAGCTGCTAGACAAAGGGTTTATCAGACCGAGCAGTTCACCATGGGGAGCCCCGATCCTGTTTGTGAAGAAGAAGGACGGGTCATACCGTATGTGTATAGATTACTGGGAGTTGAACAAGGTGACGGTGAAGAACCGTTACCCACTTCCGAGGATATATGACTTGTTTGATCAGCTCCAGGGAGCGTCTTGGTTCTCCAAGATTGATTTGCGCTCCAGTTATCATCAGATGCGGGTCAGAGGTGAGGACGTGCAGAAGACCGCTTTTAGGACCCGCTATGGTCATTATGAGTTCGTGGTGATGCCATTTGGGCTCACCAATGCACCAGCCGCGTTCATGGATCTCATGAACCGTGTATGCAGACCGATGTTAGATCGGTCTGTGATAGTGTTCATTGACGACATCTTGGTCTATTCCAAGACTCACGAGCAGCACGAGGAGCACCTGACGGAGGTGCTAGAGACACTGAGGAGGGAGAAACTTTTCGCAAAGTTCTCCAAGTGTGAGTTCTGGTTGCGCGAGGTGCAGTTCCTTGGACACCTCGTCAACCAGAAGGGTATACTAGTAGATCCGGCCAAGATAGAGGCAGTGATGCAGTGGGAGGTCCCGAGGTCTCCATCTGAGATTCGGAGCTTTCTAGGTTTGGCAGGGTACTACAGGAGATTCATCCAGGATTTCTCCAAGATAGCAGTTCCGTTCACTCGACTGACCAGGAAGTCGGTGGCATTTCGCTGGGGGCCTGAGCAGCAGGCATCATTTGAGACCCTCAGGCAGAGATTGTGCGAGGCACCGATTCTTACCCTTCCAGAGGGAGTGGATGACTTCGTAGTCTACTGTGATGCTTCGATCACTGGTATGGGAGCAGTGTTGATGCAGCGAGGGCATGTGATAGCGTATGCCTCTAGACAATTGAATCCTCACGAGGCTAACTATCCGACGCACGATTTAGAGCTGGGGGCGGTGGTGTTCGCCCTCAAGATTTGGAGGCATTACCTCTATGGGGTCCGTTGTACAATTTACACGGATCACAAGAGTCTGTGGTACCTTATGGATCAGCCGAATCTAAACATGAGGCAACGTCGGTGGTTAGATGTGGTTAAGGACTATGATTGTGAGATCCTTTATCATCCGGGCAAGGCCAACGTAGTGGCCGACGCCCTGAGCCGCAAGGCGATGACGGCCCCGATCAGAGATGTATGTCTGAGGATGACAATGATTACTCTATTATTGGAGCAGATTAGAGAGGCACAGGTTGAAGGCCTAAAAGAGGAAAGACAGAAGTGCGAGAGGATCGTGGGCCGAGTAGCTTCTTTCGATTACGACAGTCGAGGATTGTTGACCCTTCATGGGAGAGTTTGGGTGCCGTACTGGGGAGGAGTACGGCAGGTGTTGATGGATGAGACCCACAAGTCTCGGTTCTCCATCCACCCAGGGGCAACGAAGATGTACAAAGATCTTCGACCCAATTATTGGTGGCCCTGCATGAAGCGGGACGTAGCTTGGTACGTGGAGAGATGCCTGACCTGCAGGAAGGTCAAGGCAGAGCACCAGAGACCCCACATCAAGATGCAGCCATTAGACATTCCCGTGTGGAAATGGGAGGATATCACTATGGATTTTGTTACTAAGCTTCCCAGGACTGCACGTGGAGTTGATTCGATTTGGGTCATAGTGGATCGGTTGACCAAGAGCGCGCATTTCGTACCAATCCAGGAGAGCATATCGGCTGAGAAGTTAGCCGATATTTACGTGCGAGAGGTTGTGGCACGTCATGGAGTGCCTGTTTCAGTAGTATCGGATCGAGACGTCCGGTTTACTTCCAGGTTTTGGAAGCGGTTCCATGACGAGATGGGGACCCGTCTCCTTTTCAGCACCGCTTTCCACCCTCAGACGGACGGGCAGAGCGAGAGGACGATTCGGACTCTCGAGGACATGCTTCGGGCATGTGTCCTAGATTTTGGTGGCAGTTGGGATACGTACCTTCCATTAGCGTAATTTTCGTATAACAAGAGTTACCACTCCAGTATAGACCGGCCTCCCTTTGAGATGCTCTACGGGAGGAAGTGTAGGACCCCAATCTGTTGGGGCGAGGTCGGTCAGAGAGTCATGGGGAGCACTGAGGTGGTGCTTAAGACCACAGAGTTGATATAGCAGGTCCGTAGCCGGCTCCAGACCGCTCAGAGTCGGCAAAAGAGTTACGCCGATAGGAGGCGTTCTGATTTGGAGTTCCAGGTAGGCGATATGGTCCTCCCGAAGGTGTCACCCTGGAAGGGTGTCATCAGGTTCCGGAAGAGGGGCAAGCTGGGCCCCAGATTCATTGGTCCCTTTAGGGTTTTGGCCCGGGTGGGTCGGGTTACTTATCGGTTAGATCTTCCAGCAGAGCTTAGCCAGATCCACAACACTTTCCATGTGTCTCAGTTACGGAAGTGTTTGGTGGATGAGTCAGCAGTCGTACCGTTGGAGGATATTCAGGTTGACAGCAGCCTGAATTACATCGAGAGACCAGTTGCGATCTTGGATCGGAAGACGAAGACCTTGAGGAATAAGGTGGTTCAGCTAGTGAAGGTGCAGTGGCAACACCGGAAGGGCTCGTAATGGACATGGGAGACCGAGGAGGAGATGAGGGAGCTTTATCCGGAGTTATTTTCAGATTCAGTAGCAGCAGACTTCGAGGACGAAGTCTAAGATAAGTGGGGGAGAGTTGTAACGCCCCGTTCCTGGTATGCATTTAAAACATTATTTTTATTTTTAGTTTAGAAGCTACTCGACGAGTCAGTGGCCCTAACTCGTCGAGTAGCAGCGAGTTAGCACGTGGAGTAGGCGTGGCGACTCGACGAGTCCATATTTCCAGACTCGGCGAGTCCGCCAGTCTGGATGAAGCCCTAATTTTAGGGAGTGTACCCTATTTAAACACCATTATAGCCCCAAACCAGCCTCCTTCACCTCTCAGAGACTTATTCCCGAAACCCTAGCCTCCTTAAAGTGTGTGTGGGTGATTTTTTTGCCCTTGTGAAGGAATCTTGGTGCATTGTTGATCAAGAAGAAGAAGGAGAAGGTAGAAGAACTCAAGGAAGAAGAAGTAGATCCAGATTATACTCCTCTTTGGCCATCCTTTCTGGTAATAAAGCTTTCATCTTGGTTATTGTATTGCTAGATCTAGTTTGTCCCCAAATTGATGGTTTTGAGCTCAAAAACCCCAAATACATAGTGATGAAGCTTTGTAATCAAGCCATATCTCGGATCTAGCCCCTCTTGAGTTCCAGGAGCTCAAGAAGGCCACCTTTTGGCAGCCATGGCCTTGTTCTAGACAAGTAACCCCCATTATAGCCAAGTTTGAGTGTTATTGCTTCATTGCATCATGGATACACGTAAAGTTAGCAACTTTACGTGTTCAGATTGTCCCAGAAACCCAGATCTATGAATTGGATGCACTGAAACAGATTAGAATCGGCTGAATAGAAACTGCATGCAAAGGACTCGACGAGTCGTTCTTCGGACTCAGCGAGTCCGGTCGCGAGTCTTAGATTCCCTGTTCAGTAGTAGCGAGTCCGTTAGTGAGTGGAGTAAAGACTCAGTGAGTTAAGACATGGATCTGAGTGTAGAGGGACTCGGCGAGTCTACGCCCTGACTCGGCGAGTCCAAGGCAATCTCCTTACCCGTAAGAACAGACTCGACGAGTTGTTCATATAACTCGGCGAGTCACAGACTGGACGTGTTCATATGATGAAGGAGGACTCGACGAGTTGTTCATACAACTCGGTGAGTCAGATAAAGGTTGACTTGATGTTATTATAGAAGGAGAACTCGTCGAGTCTTCGCTAAACTCGACGAGTAGAGTCGGGAAGGGGAGTAGAAGGAAAGATAGGGACTCGACGAGTTGGCGGCCCAACTCGGCGAGTCAGGTCAACGGACCGTTGACTTTGACCAGGGGGTAAAATAGTCATTCTACCCTAAGATTAGTTATCAGTGTCTGATTAAGTGTCTTTTGGGAATTGTAGTCGGGGAGTTACCGGAGCAGCAGTCAGACAGTTCCCGAGCAGCATTTCAGCAGCCAGCCTTAGGAGGTGAGTTTCCTTCCAGTAGAAACGGGTCTACGGCCACAATGTCGGCCCGTCTAGTTAGCAGTAGTTCCGGACTACAGTCCGATGCAGTAGTTCAGTATGCTTGGTGTCTTTGTGATACAAGCATGGTGTGTGTTATGTGTTCCGGACTATAGTCCGATGCAGTATGCAGTATATGTGTTCATATTATATGCTATGATTATGTTATGCTATGTTCGGTCAGTTTCGGACTTCGGTCCGATGCAGTTCCGGACTTCGGTCCGATGCAGTGGGCAAGGCCCTAGTCAGTTCTGGACTTCGATCTGATGCAGTGGGCAAGGCCCTAGTCAGTTTCGGACTTCGGTCTGATGCAGTGGGCGAGGCCCAGTATGTGCTTTATATGTTATTGGATGGTATGTGGTAGTTTGGGGGAGCTCACTAAGCTTCGTGCTTACAGTTTCAGTTTTGGTTTCAGGTACTTGAGCTAGCAAAAGGAAGGACTCGGGATGATGGCATGGCACACACCACAGTTTTAGCCTGTGAGTTAGACTATGATATTTTGATATGATCTTGATACTAGTTTCGATTTGATAAATTTATTATGACATTTTGAGATACATGATTCATGGTTTTATCTTTTAATATTTGATATTATGGTTTAGTAAAGTTTTCAAACAAAAATTTTTGGGTTGTATTTTGGGATGTTACAAGTAGAGCTCTTTAAGACGACAATTATGTTTTAAACACAGTTGGTTAATGAAATGTAGATTGTCGTTTTTTTCATATATCGACCAATTATTGACTAAATATAAGGAAAAATAACATATAAACTAACATTATAGTAATATGTAATATTTAATTGCAATATTTTTACGGCCCATTAGTTTAATATCTTTACATTTTAATATTTTTATATTAGTAATATAACATAGTTTAAAAATCTAATAAGGAATTGTTTAGTTATGTTTTATTTTTATTTTTTTTAAAATCAATTAAGTATAAATAATCATTATTAAAAACGTAAGGATGAAATTATGATATTTCTTGATATTTTATATGTTGTAAAAAATATGATTATTAAACCATATTAAATATTTGGAAGTTTGTTTATTCAAGATTAAAAAAAAATTAATTTCATTTGCTTTGTTTTGTTCCACAATTCAAGTGTTTACCTACACACTCTTTTCATTATCATAAACTCCTTGGTCAAAAGCATTTAACTTTTTGTTGTATTTTTAAAATTGGTTCGTATACATCGAATTGGATTGCAAGGAAATAAAAGAAGGATGAAAGGAAGAGGACAATTTAACCTATCCCTAAACGTAACTGTCGATTTCAATACAATTAGAGGTGTTGAAGATGAAGTAATCTGTAACACCCGGAATCCAGAAGACCAAGAAAGGAAATAAAACCTTAATTCAAGATAGGCGAGGCCTTAGTACAGGAATATATTAGAGTATGTTTCTTTATGTGCTAGTATGTTTATGTTATTGTATGTGGTTAGCAGGCGAGGCCCAGAGACAGGCGGGGCCTAAGAGAAACAAATCTGTATACCGAGCGGGGCTCGATGCCAGGCGGGGCCCGATGCTGGAGCAAGTCCGATGTCGGGCAAGTCCCGATGCAGTGGGCGGGGCCCAGTATGTGGTTATGTGTATGGTATGTGGTAGGTTGGGGAACTCACTAAGCTTCGTGCTTACAGTTTTCAGTTTTGGTTTCAGGTACTTCCGGTAGCGGAAGAAAGAGCTTGGGATGACTGCATCGCACACACTATGATGCTTAGCCGATGTTTTAATCTGATGTAATGAATATGTGTTTTGAAAAGATACTCTGATTTGATAACTATGGTTTATTAATGAATTAAAATGAAATTTTTGGTCTTGATTTTTGGGATGTTCCAAGTTGGTATCAGAGTCTTGGTTTGAGGGATTCGGGCATACTCTGGGGTGTGTCTGAACTCAAACTAAGGAATTGGTATGAAAAGTTTTCAAAAGAAAATCATTTTATATATAAAGGAATTTTGAAAAAAGAAAATTACTTTGAAAAGAGAAAAGAATTTTGAAAAGAGTAAAGGGTGTGGTGTATGCAATCAGCCGAGCTCAAGTAAGGTCTCCCAAATTACCCATACATGTTTGTTTAGATATGATATGCTTATGAGAATTTCATGCTAGATTAGGACTAAGGATGTAGGAAGGATGCCTTATGTGCCTGTTATGTGTATGAGCTTTATAAGTTGCATGCTAGTACAGATTCCTAATATGTGGATAGAATTGCTTGATTATGTTCTGGTTAGATTTTCCTTTTTGTCTGAATGCTACTTGCTTTGTGCTTTGTGGGATTCTGAGTGATGGGAGTTAGCCATTAGGTGAATACGTCAAGTCACATGTGACCAGGGTGGAATAATCTCAGAGTGTTGGATTTGACACTATTGCGCAGCTCTTGTCTGAGTCTAACCGTTGTAGGGATGAGTCCTTTACTCGAAGGATTATCTAAGGCTCGTCACATGTGATGGTATTCAGGTAGTGGCTAATTGGCATTACGAAGATACCTCCAGTCGCTGAGGGCTGGGTGCGGGTTGGAGGTTACACTAGGGCAAGCCTAGGATGAGATTAGTGTCGGGAACAATGGTAGTAGTGCAAGGGATTTGGTGGAGTCAAGACAATCCTTGAGGAAAGTACGGATAGATGTGGAAGGTAGTAGGGGCCCATACTACCGGAAGCAGAGGATCTGTACTCGAATCAAAGAAGGCTGAGATAAAACCAGGGAACTTGTAGTGCGTGTGTAATCCCTCAGTAGTGATAAGTATTCTTATGGTTATTATGATATGTTGCAGAATGGTGATGCTACGGGGTAGACCAGTTGGCGATACAGGCACCGGGGAGGGATCATGCTCGGGCTCAGGAGCCCAGCAGCTCGGGGAGCAGATGAGAGAGTTTATTTTAGCAGAGATTACGCACAATATTTTAGACCAGACTCCTTTGATCTTCGGTACGATCAAGGAGGGCATACTAGAGATTTTGGATGAGAAGTTTAGAGTTTTCCGTACTGAGATGATAGCCATGATGGGGGCGCGTACCCTAACATTTCGAGAGTTCAAAGCTTGTGGAGCTCCAGATTACCATGGGGCTCGGGACCCCATCGCTAGCAGCAGATGGTTGGCCGATGTTGCCAACACTTTCCGTACGAGCCGATGTCCCGAGGGGGACAAGGTCCAACTTGCCTCCTGTCTTCTGAAGGACAGAGCACGGGATTGGTGGGAGGAGGTTGGACATGCCATTGGGGATGATGCCGCGTTGGACACGATGACATGGAGTGATTTCTTGGCCAGGTTCAAGGCCGAGTTTGCACCGGTGATTGAGGTGCAGCAGTTAGTGCGGGAGTTTCAGGACCTCCGACAGACGACTGAGACTGTGGCGTAAATTACCGCCAAGTTCAGGGAGAGAGCTCTTCTTGTTCCGCAGTATGTGGCAGACGAGGAGATGAAGAAGGTCTGATATCACGAGATGCTGTGGGATGACATCGGGCAGTTTGTGAGCAGGTCCAGCTGCAAGACGTTGGAGGATATGATTGCTCGAGCCAGGGAGAGGGAGATCGACCTAGAGCACCTCAGGAAGAGGAAGCCATATGAGATTCAGGTACCAACGGGTTCACGCAAGAGACCCAAGGGGTCAGACTCGAGATCGAGGGACTATCAGAGCCGCAGCCGATGTGGCAAGTGTGGCAGGACGCACGAGGGTGCGTGCAGGAGTGGTAGTGGTGGTGATTCTGGTTGCTTCAAGTGCGGCCGGATTGGTCATTTTAGCAGAGATTGTACAACTACACCACGCAGGGATCAGACCTGATCTGCTTCCATTGCAGTCAGCGGGGCCACAAGAAGGCCCAGTGTCCAAGTTTTGTTACCACGAGACAGGTGCTAGCACCTGCCCCTGCGACGTTAAGGATCACCGACAGCCGTCAGGGCCGAGCAGAGACACCTACGGTGAGGAGCAGGGCTTTCCAGCTGACCACAGAGGAGGCACGAGCAGCTTCCGATGTTGCAGGTGCGTATCTATTGCTTTCCTATCAACTTTTACTTATGATTTTATTGTTATGGTACTGCATCGATATTGAGTTATATGCCATATGCATACATTGGATTTTAGAATAGTAGTTAGAGGTCGTTTCCCTTTTTAGAGAAGGTTATCAGGATGCAGTAACAGTAGTGTTAGATGCATTTTATATGCATCTTTTAGCACAATTTCCTATGTATTTCATTATAAATAGCTAACTAACTCCCGATTATTCTTATGTATTTTGTGTTTCATGATTATTTTGAAGAATGCCCGTACTGCTCATGTTTGTTATGACTTTTCAGGGCCATTTGGAGCACATGGATGATTGCGCAAGTTCGGGATGCGTTCGTGGATGCTTAGGAGCTTAATTGGAGTCTAGACCAAGGAAGGATGCCGAGAAATGATCAAGAACTGCTTGGAAGGAGGAACGACGATCAAAAGAGCCAAAAGAAGTAACATGCGATCGCATCTTCTCTCCTTGCGATCGCAGGTATGCCTTTGCGATCGCAGGTTGCCTTCGAGGTTTTGTCGAGCCAAAAAAATTCATCAGCTGAGAAAAAAAGAAACTTGCGATCGCAGGTTGTGCCCTTGCGATCGCAGGTTGGTCAATTTGCATTGAAATAGCAACGCACTTCATTAAAAAATCCCGTGATTCGTTTTTGGGTGATACATGCGATTGCAGGTATGCCGTTTGCGATCGCAGGTACGACGTTTTGACAGCTAGACATATAAATACAGCCTGATACTCTTCTAGTAACCCTAATTGGCGATTCTTGGGGATTCAGAGGCGATTTCAGAGGTTTTCAAGTGAAGAACGCAGATCTAAAGGAGACGATTCGATTTTTATTCGTAGTTTAGTAAGATTAATCGTTTAGATTCTATTTCCACTGTTTGTAATCCGTTTTTAGCCATGTCCGACTAAAAACTTAGATTTCAGTTTCGCAAGACATAACCTTTTCGTATGATTAATCATTAGGCACTATGTTTGACTATGATTACTGTTTAGTTTGATCAATTTTGTGTTAAATTGAATGTTTGATTTTGATTTCAGTTTCTGTTGGCCACTTAAATTGTTTGTGAATCATTCTGGTCATCTAATTGTTTAGATCCGTAATTTTCTAGATTAATTAGTAAAAAGTGACAAGTATTAGATTAATTCTGAGTTTAGGGTTAACTCTAATATGAAATGATCAAACAATTTTTAACGCCTCCGAGCTTATGAGAGGTATTGAACTTTACTGGGAATTATACTATGTCTAATGCAACTTTTCTTCGTTAATCAAGAGCTTGTTTGATTAATTTAGTAAAAAGTTAGGTTTAATTTAAAGAACTTACTTTGATTAAACGATTTTTGTAACAAAGGTCATTAGAGCTTGTTAATGGACTTTAGTACCAGTTTAAACAAGTGCATAGTCAAATATTGTGTTGAAGGTTAATTATATGATTAGGGGAGTCACCGCGAAACTGGAATTGCTTTCTCTTATTTGAATTTTCATCATTTTAAATTTAGTCATTTTCTTGTCATTTCCAATTTCTGTTAGTTTAATTTTCAGAAATAAACCCCCCCCCCCTTTTTATGTTTATTGCATTTATCAAGAATCAGTTCACACCTCACGCAAAGTGGTGTAAACATTAGGACGTGTCCCTGAGGATTCGACCCTGCTTACCTGTACTACCTGTTAGTGCAATAAAGCAGTTTATCTTATATTTTTATTTGTTTAAATCGTGTACGACAGCGGTCTTAACAAATTGGCGCCGTTGCCGGGGACACGGTGAAACACTAATAGTTTTATACCAAGATCTTCACGTACAGGTGATCTGATTTTTTATCTAGAGATTGAGAAGACTGCTAGGAAGCTGAAGAAAGAGGCAGAACTCCGGAAGCAACAAGTAGGAATCTCGGCCTCCCCCCTCACATTCCAAAACACCCACACCACAAGGCACTCCCTTGTGGAACGAATTTGAAACCTCATTTCAACCTTTACCAAAAGTACCACCTACCTCACCAATTAACAGCCCGTTCAAAACCTACTCCTCACCCCCTTCAGACAAACCCGAACTCACAGACTCTTCTGAAACTGAAACAGAATTCACCATGAGTGACAACGGAGACGATGCTGAAAAGACTCTACGAGAATGGGCAACACAAGAGGTTACCCAACAACCTTTGTGTATCACCTTTCCAGAGGCTCAAAACGTTGAGCTTAAATTCGGTTTAATCCATTTGCTGCCCCCATTCCGAGGCCTTGAGAATGAAGATCCTCACAAATTTCTCAAAGAATTCCATGTCGTCTGTTCTGGAATGAAGCCCCATACGGTTACTGAAGACCAGATCAAATTAAGTGCATTTCCCTTCTCAGTTCAAGATGCAACAAAGGAATAGCTATATGACCTTCTGTTTGGTTCAATAACAAGCTGGAACGAACTCGCCAAACTTTTTCTAGAGAGATTCTAAGTATAAAGCAAGGCAAAAGAGAGGCTCTCCATACTTATTGGGAGCGATTCAAGAAGCTATTAGTCCGATGCCCACAACATGGCATTAGTGATTATCAGTTGTATCAGTGTTTCTGTGAAGGATTGATACCTATGGAGAGGCGACTTATAAATGCATCAAGTGGAGGGTCACTTTCAGACATGACACCAACAAAGATCAAGGCATTAATAGAGAAATTGGCCAATGAATGAAAACATTCAGCAACTGAGGAAGAGTGGTACCCAGACCATCCAAGAGGAGTTAAGGAGATGAGCAACGCCCACCTGGAATCCCAGATTTTAGAATTGACTAAAGCTGTCCTTTTGTTGACAAAAGAAAAGGTATTGAACAAAAGGTCAAACCTTGTGGGATTTGCTGTAAAACCGGGAACCCAACTGATATGTGCCCAATACTTCAAGAAGATACTGAAGCTGTGCAAGCTATGGGAGGATTTCAGCAAAGGCCATTTGATCAACATCGCAACAACCAAGCTTGGGGAGGGCCTCAAAATAACAATTTCCAGCCAAGACCTCAACAGAAATTTCAGCAAAGAAACCAATACCAAGCTCCACCTGGGTTCCAACAATCTTTTCAGCAGAATCAGCACCAAAACAATTTTCAGCAACCACCTGTTCAGTCACAAGCTAGCAGTTCCAGCATGTCTTTGGAAGACATAGTTAAAAGTCTTGCTACCAGTACCCAAGCTTTCCAGAATGAAACAAAGTCCAGCATAAAAAATCTGGAGCAGCAGGTATCACAACTCGCGAACTCCATGAGCAAACTAGAAGCACAAACCCAAGGAAAATTCCCGTCTCAGACTGAGAAGAACCCGAAGCACAATGCTTGTGATGTCACCCTCAGAAGTGGTAAAAACTACAAAGGACCAGATCAGAAAGAAGATGAGGAAGAAGAGATCGTGGTTGAGCAAGAATCTGAGGCAACTGAAGAGGTGCATAAAAAGGATAGACCTGCTGAAGCTGAAGTGAAAATCACGCCTCCTCCTTTTCCCTCAAGACTGAAAAACACGAAAAAAAGAAAAGGAAGATAAAGAGATTTTGGACTTCTTCAGAAAGGTTGAGGTAAATATTCCCCTTCTAGATGCAATTAAACAACTACCCCGATATGCTAAAATTTTAAAAGGGTTGTGTACTTCAAAAAGAAAATTAAAAGGAAACGAAACAGTTAAAGTAAGCGAGAATGTTTCAGCTGTTTTACAAAAAAGGCTACCCCCAAAGTGTAAGGATCCAGGAGTATTTACTGTTCCTTGCAAATTGGGGAACCTTTTAGTGCCAAGAGCTATGTTGGACTTAGGAGCTTCTATAAATGTTTTGCCATATTCACTCTTTAAAACTATTGGGGTAGGGCCTTTAAAAAGAACATGAGTCATCATTCAGTTAGCTGATCGTTCTCTGGTGTATCCAAAAGGTGTACTGGAAGACGTTTTGGTTCAAGTGAACGAACTCATATTCCCAGCTGATTTCTATGTTTTGGATATGGGAGATGACGACTCACCAAACTCAGGTTCCATTCTTTTGGGGAGACCATTTTTAAAAACTGCCAGGACCAAAATAGATGTTTATGATGGTACCCTTTCAATAGAATTCAACGGTGAAGTTATCAAATTCAATATTTATGATGACATGCGTTACCCTGATGATGTTTTAGCCCTTAATTTCATTAATGTAATTGAACCATTATCTGCAGAATATTTTGAGATTGCTAACCGTGAGTCACTAGCATTAGTGCTCCACATAAATTTTTCTATTAATGCAGCTCAGGTTATATCATAAAATTATGTGGTTGATAGAGAAGTTCAAGAAATGGCAACTCATATGGACCGGCAGAGAAAGCTGAGGTATGGTACCCAAACTCTTAAATTACCAATTTCTAACTCCAAGCTTTTTCCTTCTGTAGTGCAAGCCCCCATCTTGGAGCTGAAGACACTTTCAGAACATCTGAAATATGCATATCTTGGAGAAAAAGAAACATTACCAGTTATCATATCCAACAAGCTGTCAGAAAAACAAGAGTTAGAGCTGATCAGAATTCTGAAGGAGTATAAAAGCGCAATCGGATGGACTATTGCAGACATTAAAGGACTCAGCCCATCTCTATGCATGCACAAAATTCTGATGGAGGAAGATTATAAGCCATCGCGAGAAGCCCAACGCAGATTAAACCCACCAATGATGGAGGTGGTTAAAAAAGAAATTATGAAGTTATTGGATGCTGGGATGATATACCCAATTTCTGACAGCAAGTGAGTCAGCCTAGTTCAAGTTGTTCCTGAGAAGGCTGGAGTGACAGTGGTAGAGAACAAAGAAGGAGAGCTGGTTCCAACTCGGGTTCAGAACGGATGGCGCGTTTGTATTGACTACAGAAAATTAAACGCAGCCACCCGGAAAGATCATTTTCCTCTCCCATTCATAGATCAGATGCTAGAGAGGCTTGCTGGAAAATCCCACTACTACTGCTTGGATGGATTTTCAGGTTTCCATCAGATTCCAGTTGCTCCAGAAGACCAGGAGAAAACGACCTTCACCTGCCCTTTCGGGACATTCGCGTATAGGCGCATGCCATTCGGACTCTGCAACGCACCTGCTACCTTTCAAAGGTGTATGGTTAGTATATTTTCTGAGTATGTCGAAAATACCATAAAAGTCTTCATGGATGATTTTACCGTCTATGGAGACTCCTTTGATATTTGTTTGAAAAACCTCACAAAAATTTACAAAGATGTATAGAAACAGACCTGGTCTTAAATTTTGAAAAATGTCACTTTATGGTTGACCAAGGTCTGATTCTTGGACATATTGTTTCAAAAAGAGGTTTGGAAGTCGATAAAGCAAAAATAGATGTTATAAAGAGCTTACCCTACCCGAAGAATGTTCGGGAAGTGCGTTCCTTTCTTGGCCATGCAGGGTTTTACAGGAGGTTTATAAAAGATTTTTCAAAGATATCAGTTCCCATGTGCCAGTTATTGCAAAAAGATGCTGAGTTCGACTTCAATGAAGATTGCAAGAAAGCTTTTGATGTGCTGAAAAATCTTCTTACTTCTGCCCCCATCATTCAGCCCCCAGATTGGAGTTTATTATTCGAGATAATGTGTGACGCCAGTAACACTGCTGTTGGAGCTGTTCTAGGACAGAGAAAAGACCGGGCCCCACGTTATATATTATGCATCAAAGACTTTGGACAGCGCCCAAGCAAACTACTCCACCACTGAAAAAGAGTTGTTGTCAATTGTTTTTGCATTGGAAAAATTCAGACAGTATTTGTTGGGCACAAAAGTCATAATCTTTTCGGATCACGCAGCCATTCGGTACCTTCTTGCCAAAAAGGACTCAAAGCCAAGGTTGATTAGATGGATTTTGTTGCTACAGGAATTTGATATAGAGATTAGGGACAAAAGTGGGAGAGAAAATTTGGTAGCTGATCATTTGAGCCGACTCACCCCACCTAAAGACCCGACACCGATCCGCGAAACATTTCCTGACGAGCATCTATTCGCTGTTCAGAACCCTCCTTGGTTTGCTGATATTGTGAACTACTTGGTCTCCAGAGAACTCCCTTCAGATCTCACCCGAGCCTAGAAAGATAAAATAAAGAAGGAGGCGAAGAGATATGTTTGGGACGAGCCGTATCTATGGAAACACTGTGCTGATCAGGTGATTGGAAGATGTGTACCTCAAGATGAAGTCAAGTCAATCCTGAATTTCTGCCATTCAGAAGCTTGTGGAGGGAACTATGGTCCACAACGAACCGCACGCAAGGTCTTGGAGAGCGGCCTTTATTGGCCTCATATTTTTCGTGACTCTTTTCTATTTTGCAAAACCTGTGAAAGATGTCAAATGACTGGGTCTTTGACATCTCGTAATCAGATGCCACTTACTCCAATCTTAATATGTGAAATCTTTGACGTTTGGGGTATAGATTTCATGGGTTCGTTTCCACCTTCTTTCGGGTTTGTGTACATCTTACTTGCTGTGGATTACGTGTCTAAATGGGTCGAGGCAAAAGCTACACGAACCGACGATGCCAAGGTTGTGGTTGATTTTGTCAAGACAAATATATTTGCTAGGTTTGGGACACCAAAAGCCATTATTAGTAATCGGGGTACGCATTTCTGCAACCGCACCCTCGAAGCAGTCCTCAAGAAATATGGTGTCACACATCGGGTATCCACAGCATATCACCCACAAACCAATGGTCAGGCTGAAGCTTCAAACAGACAGATTTAGGGCATTATAGAGAAAACCATCAATCCGGTCAAGAAAGATTGGAGTATTCGATTGGATGATGCGTTATGGGCTCACCGGACAGCATACAAGACTTCTATCGGTATGTCACCATATCGAATAGTTTTTGGCAAACCTTGTCGATTGCCGGTTGAATTGGAGCATCGGGCATATTGGGCTGTCAAAAATTTGAATATGAGCATGGATGAAGCTGGCAAGAAAAGAAGATTGGATATCCAAGAGTTAGAAGAAATCTGGAACGATGTGTATGAGAACGAAGCAATCTATAAGGAGAAGACAAAAGCCTTTCACGACAAGATGATCTCGCGAAAGGTATTCACTACCGGTCAAAAGGTACTCTTATATCACTCTCGTTTCAAACTTATTTCCGGTAAATTGAGGTCTCGTTGGGTGGGACCTTTTGTTGTTACTAACGTGTTTGATCATGGTGCTATAGAAATTAAGAGTGAACAAACAGGAAAGATTTTTAATGTAAATGGTCACCGTCTCAAACCATTTTACGAAGGGTTTCAAGTTACAAATGAAGAAGTAGAGGTAGTCGAGGTCCCGACTTACCGTAATTGAGGAAACCAAGTAACAACGTCGAGCCAACGATAGAAAAAACGGGCAGCTTACCGGGAGGCAACCCGGGCGTTTGTTGTGGTTTCGTTTTATTTTGAAATTTCTTTTTAATTTTTTGTGTTTTTAGCTACTTAGGTCGTCCCTTTTTAACTGAATCGTGTTTTCAAAATAAGACGTAACAGAGATAATTTGAAAAAAGTTGAAAAATACAGTTTTGGTGGAACCTGCGACCGCAAGCCCAGTCTTTGCGATCGCAGGTTATACATTTGGGGTCGCAGCGCATCATCGAGGTTTTTTGGGACAATTTTTTCACGAAAATAGCAAACCTGCGCTCGCAGGTTTCCCCCTTGAGATTGCATGTATCTTATTTTGTTCATGGATCACTTTTGCACAATAAAAAAATCGATTAAATAACCTTTTTCAAAACCTGCGATCGCAGGTTTTCCCCTTGCGATCGCATGTATCACATTCTCATCAAATAGCCGTTACTTGCCTCGAAAAAAGTGCCCAACAGTCATATTTTCAAAACCTGCGATCGCAGGTTCCCCCCTTGCGGTCGCAGGTTGTGTTTTTTGCTATAAATACTGATCGCAACCTCATTTGTAACCACCACACTCCAAAAATTCTCTCTGAAATCCACTACATTTTCGAGTTCTTTCACCAACAAACACCCAAATCGCTCATTTTTCTTCCAAATCAAGCAAATAAGGTATCAATCTCTTCTATTTTACTCCTACAACATCTATACGGTAACAAAATCATGTTTTCACGGTTGAAATTCTCCAAAAATCTCATTTTGTTCATTTTGAAATTTGAATTTTTGCGAGTTTCTTTTTCAGATCTACGTTCCGTTAGTCATCCGCAGGCCGCGAAAAGTAGAAACGTTTGCTCACGACGCAATTCAGAAGAGATACATCCGAACGGAATTTCAAAAATCAAAAAAAATTTCGGCACGAAAAATATACTGCTGCTCAGCGCACAGTCAGGTATTTTCTTTCTGAAACTGAATTTCTGTTTTTGTTATCTATCTGTGCGGTCGTTTGGGAGTAGTTAGAAATACTTATTTTTACTTTATTATTATTATTTTTACCTGGAAATTGTGCCTACCTTGTCCCAATTCACCTTGCAAAATGCCCCCTAGACCATCTCGTTCACGCAGACAGGTTGACACCCCAGAGTCGTCATACACTGTCCAGGTGGACAATGTCACTATAGATTTAGGTTCATGGGCCGCACTTGACTGTTACCAGCGGCTTCTTGACCGCGAGATTATGCCACAGGCTTGGGCCCCTAGCCGCACACTAATGCCGGAATTCCATATTTATGATGGTGTTCACGCTCTTTTTGCCAATATTGGCTGGGAACGCCTATTATCTGCAGATTTTGTCACTTGTCCCCTATTGACCCGAGAGTTTTTAGCTACGCTTAGTGAGGTAAATCATGAGGGAAACATAGCATTTCGTATTTTTAGCACCCCTCACACTATTCACGTCGACCAGTTATGTACTTTCTTCCATACCCCTATCACCAGTTTATCCCAGCCCACCCCCGCTTTTGACGTACGCGAGTTTTGGTACTCCATTACCGGTTTGGAGTCTTATGACTCAACCTCATCCGTACAGACCAGTATTGTGCACCCTGTTCTCAAAATTGCATTGAAAATTATATGCAATATCATTTATGCACAGACTGAGACTACGAAAGCCGGCAAAACCGAGCTTTTTCTTTTGTGGTGCATGATCACCGGGTCGCACCGCCCGCATTTTGGTGATATTATCATCAGACGGTTCCATAGAGTTATAGCCCTTCGCACCGGCGATGCAATTCACTGTGGTGGTTTGATTTCTGTCATTGCCCGCGCCCTCGCTGTGCCATCTCCTCCAGGGTACACCTTTTTCTAGGGTGATTCTTTCCGTTTGACCCTGCAGACCCTACGGGCTATGCACATGCTTCGTACTGCTCCAGGTGGGTATGTTTGGATGCAGGGTCACTCCCTTTATTTCAAGTTCACTGGACCGGATGTCATAGCTCTCGCTGACCCCATTAGCGAGACTGAGTGGGTGCTTCCTTCGAACATCCAATCACCACCTCGCCCACGAAGGGCATAGCGTCCACAGTCTGATCGACCATCTTCGTCCACTCAGCAACCAGACTACGTAGACGCCACACCTATATCCTTTAGCCAGCCTGATCCTATGCAGACTGACTTTCAGGATCAGCCCCCACCCACACAACCATCTCACCCTCACCCCAACTCTCCCTTCACTTACCAGCATTATCTTGACCTCCGTGGGGATATTGCTTCCATTCAGCAGACGATGACTGGTCTTCGCCTCGACTATCAGCAATATAGCACTCAGGTTACCGACTATCGTGACGAGCTCTTAGGTCTGCGCGACGATTTCGACGATTTCTGCGACGAGTTCTTTTGTCGCTATGCTCCCCCATCCTAGTAGTCGTCTTCCACTCCTCCCTAAGCATTGAGGACAATGCTTAATTTTAAGCTTGGGGAGGGGATTTCCTATCTTTTTGTAAAAAGTTTTTATTTTGTCATTTAAAAAAAAAATTTAAAAATTTAAAAAAATTTACGAGATGATGACACTCTTTACATACGATAGCTCCATGAAGTGGGATATTGAAAATTGAAAATGAAAAAAATCTGAAGCAACTTCATTGTTATTGGAAGTGTAGAATCAGCTGTCATAATCAGGGGACCCAAGACACCGTGATTCGAGACCCCGACTTAGATAATAATAAAAATAGCGTACTGAAACGTTTTTTGGGCGGTAATAACAGCTCTAGGATGATTTTCTTATTAATGTTTAAAAAGAATCTTTATCGGCAACTCTGAACCCACAGAACATGGCCCTATTTGTTGACACGCGTTACCCTCGCGGTAACAGAGAGCTTAAGTATCAGATCCACACAGTCAAAATGAAGAAAGGGTACAAAGTTATATCTAGTACCTAAATCAAAGAATTTCAAGCACTCAATTGAAGAAACTTCAAGAAATTCCAAAAAAAAAAAGAGAGAGATTGAAGAAATCAAGCTCAAAACGAAGTATAAATCAAAGTTCAATCAAGTTAGAAGTCCTTCCAAAGTTACATCTGGTGAATAAAGAACTGTGTGATATGATACTTGTGGCTCTCGAAAAAGTGAAAGCATAGAGCTCGGGCTCTTACTGGGGTTGGCCCTTGCTGCTTCGGCAAAAGCTGATTTGGTCGTGCGGGTTCTTAAGGATGCGTCGATTCTGATTCTTAGCCATCTAGTCTTAAGGACATGAGATCCGGACTATGTTATTTTTGCTCATAAAGCTAATTAAGGTGCAAAGTTTAAATAAAACTAGAGTCAGATTATTGTGTTACACCGTTTTGTGGTCTTCCTTACTTTGGGAGTCTGTGATACATGTAAGATAGTAGGATGGTTGCTTTGGTGTTAGTGATTGGAGCCCAGTATCGATGTAAAGTCTGATCGTAAAAGAAAAAAAAAACATGTTTCATTTTAGTTGTTCGTTTTTCATTTGCATACTATTTTAGTTCATTGTTCATTTTCTTTATCTTTGTATGCATGTTTTATGTTTAGCTTTGGTAGTTCTTATTATTTAGGTTTTCGTTTTTTTTGTTAACGTGTCTCTAGGTTGTCCCGTTATTGCCTTGAGCCCCAATTCCGTTTCCAAAGTTATCGTTTCCTTACTCGAGGGCAAGTAAGGTCTAAGCTTGGGGAGGTTTGTTAGATGCATTTTATATGCATCTTTTAGCACAATTTCCTACGTATTTCATTATAAAAAGCTAACTAATTCCCAATTATTCTTATGTATTTCGTGTTTCATGATTATTTTGAAGAATGCCCATACTGCTCATGTTTGTTATGACTTTTCAGGGCCATTTGGAGCACATGGATGATTGCGCAAGTTCGGGATACGTTCATGGATGCTTAGGAGCTTAATTGGAGTCTAGACCAAGGAAGGATGCCGGGAAATGATCAAGAACTGATTGGAAGGAGGAACGACGATCAAAAGAGCCAAAAGAAGTAACATGCGATCACATCTTCTCTCCTTGCGATCGCAGGTATGCCTTTGCGATCGCAGGTTGCCTTCGAGGTTTTGTCGAGCCAAAAAAATTCATCAGCTGAGAAAAAAAGAACTTGCGATCGCAGGTTGTGCCCTTGCTATCGCAGGTTGGTCAATTTGCATCGAAATAGCAACGTACTTCATTAAAAAATCCCGTGACACATTTTTGGGTGATACATGCGATCGCAGGTATGCCCTTTGCGATCGCAGGTACGGCGTTTTGACAGCTAGACGTATAAATACAGCCTGATACTCTTCCAGTAACCCTAATTGGCGATTCCTGGGGATTCATAGGCGATTTTCAGAGGTTTTCAAGTGAAGAATGCAGATCTAAAGGAGACGATTCGATTTCTATTTGTAGTTTAGTAAGATTTATCGTTTAGATTCTATTTCCACTGTTTGTAATCCGTTTTTAGCCATGCCCGGCTAAAAACTCATATTTCAGTTTCGCAAGACGTAACCTTTTCGTATGATTAATCATTAGGCACTATGTTTGACTATGATTACTGTTTAGTTTGATCAATTTTGTGTTAAATTGAATGTTTGATTTTGATTTCAGTTTCTGTTGGCCACTTAAATCGTTTGTGAATCATTCTAGTCATCTAATTGTTTAGATCCGTAATTTTCTAGATTAATTAGTAAAAAGTGACAAGTATTAGATTAATTATGAGTTTAGGGTTAACTCTAATATGAAATGATCAAACAAGTTTTAACGTCTCCGAGCTTATGAGAGGTATTGAACTTTACTGGGAATTACATTGTGTCTAATGCAACTTTTCTTCGTTAATCAAGAGCTTGTTTGATTAATTTAGTAAAAAGTTAGGTTTAATTTAAAGAACTTACTTTGATTAAACGATTTTTGTAACAAAGGTCATTAGAGCTTGTTAATGGACTTTAGTACCAGTTTAAACAAGTGCATAGTCAAATATTGTGTTGAAGGTCAATTATATGATTAGGGGAGTCACCGCGAAACTGGAATTGCTTTCTCTTATTTGAATTTTCATCATTTTAAATTTAGTCATTTTCTTGTCATTTCCAATTTCTGTTAGTTTAATTTTCAGAAATAACCCCCCCCCCCCTTTTATGTTTATTGCATTTATCAAGAATCAGTTCACAACTCACGCAAAGTGGTGTAAACATTAGGACGTGTCCCTGAGGATTCGACCCTGCTTACCTGTACTACCTGTTAGTGCAATAAAGCAGTTTATCTTATATTTTTATTTGTTTAAATCGTGTACGACAGCGGTCTTAACAGGTAGCAAGCGCGACTAGAACTCGGGATATGTATCGCTAGTATTTCGAGGAAGGTATTGATTGGTACTGGGAAGTTAGATCACTAGCAGTGTGAGCGTCGGATTGCGAGCGGATCGATCGTTGGACGATGAGAAGGATGGGGAAACCTTTCCTAGGCTGTGAGCTGTAAGGAGTTAGCTGAATCGAAGTGGGGGAGAACCATCCGAGTATTCAGGAGCAGAAGTAAGTGCGATCCGGGATATGTTCGCATCCGGTTGGGTAGGGAAGCAGCCCGATTGACCATGTGGATAGAGGAGTGCAGGAATTGGAGGTTTGGGAAACTTCCCGATGTAGGGTCCGTGTATGCATGCCAACAGATAGTTGGTTTGCGAAACCAGGTCGGAGAATTTCCGACAGGACGCGGGTTTAGCCAGGATGTAAGACTACGAGATAGCCGTAGCATCCACCAGCAGTCAGGCGGTGAAGAAAAGAGTTGTAAGTCTACGGGGTAGCTGTAGCATTCATTAGCAGCCTAGTTAGCGGAGTGTGGGCGAGGGCCTGTATCTCCTGGTTATCGGAGTGTGGGCGAGGGCCCGTATCTCCTAGTTAGCGGAGTGTGGGCGAGGACCCGTATCTCCTAGTTAGCGGAGTGTGGGCGAGGGCCCATATCTCCGAGATAGCGGAGTGTGGGCGAGGCCCGTATCTCCTAGTCAACATGATAAGAGTCAGGATAGGATTGCAAGCTGAGATTCGAGGAGGGGTGGGCTTGTATAGCCCTAGAAAGGTGAGACCTGTGGGAGAAGCCGCTCCGAGATCTAGTTTGGGTGGGACCCGTGGGCGAGGCCCGTGTACTTATAGCAGCGCATGTGGGACCTGGTAGAGACCGTAGGGTCAGGGTAGGGGATCGAGGATCGTAGGACTTATAGAGCCAGAGTGGCAAGGTAGATAAAGCACGTTTAGAAGCCGAAGTTTCTTCGGAAGCCGCGGAGAGCGACTGAGAGATTGAGTTTGGGATCGGTAACCGGTGGGAGTCCGGTAACCCAGATAATGGCAGACCAGTTGGGACCAGGGTGGTCCCGGTTCATCCGGAAGGCGGACAAGAGACAACAGGATCTTCGGACAGGTAGTGATAAGAAAATTCTGGAGTGGAGCAGTTAGTTGACCGAGAAGTGCTAAGTCACTCACAGCTGCATTAAATAACCTCATAGTAAAGGGTTTGACTCTGTTGCGCATCTCTCGTATGAGTCTAACCGTTGCAGGGATGAATCTTCTACTTGAAGGATTATCTAATTTTCACGCTGAGTTGAGCGTTCAGCATCTGGACATAGTAAGTGGAAGCATTCAATGGGTGACAGCGAAGGGACCAGCACTGGGAGTGGCTGGAGTTTTAGTTATAGCAAAGGATCTGTGCTTCACAGAGATAGGAAGGGTGTTGATTATGTACAGTTTCCTTGGGAAGTTCGTGGACTGCACAGAGTAAAGGGGTGAACCCCTTGGGATGTCAAGTCTAAGTACTCAGGGAGTACCGGAAGGGCTGTCGGTTGGGTCAGAGAGATGTATTCCGAATTGATAGTGATTAGAGAGCTCTCAGGGTTTTTACCTGCAAGGATTAGCTTTTGCTCAGGAAGACCGGACGGGAGGCCCATAGAAGCGATCCTTCGAGGATTTGACCGAGCAGACAGAATATGCATCGTATAGGAATGATGTGAGTGGTTGCGGAGTAGGTGGCCGTAGCGGACTTCAAGGACAAAGTCTAGTTTAAGTGGGGGAGAGTTGTAACACCCGGAATCCAGAAGACCAAGAAAGGAAAGAAAACCTTAATTCAAGAAGGCTACTCGTCGTGTCCAGGGAGGAACTCGACGAGTAGAGGTGGATTTTGGGTCGCGGGTTAAGTGACCTACTCGACGAGTTGAGGGACCAACTCGACGAGTAGGTCTGGGTTTGGGAAACCCTAATTACGGGCTTATGTACCCTATTTAAGCATCTCATTCTCTACCCCTTGGCCTCATTTACAGACTACATTGCCCCAAACCCTAATCCATGAAACCCTAGTGCATCCTTGAGCTTGTGAGCTTGTTTTTGAGAGTTTAGTGTGTGTTTGGAGCTTGTGAAGAAGAGAGGAAGCTTAGAGATTCAGAAGGAAGCTAGTAGACCCAAAAACACCATCTCATTTCCATCATTTTTTGGTAATCAAGTCTCTAACTTGATCATTAGTTCATTAGATCTTTTCTTTTCTCCTTTTTGAGGGTTTTTGGCCAAAGAGTGATAGCTTTTGGGATTTGGACGTCCCAAGCTAAGATCCTTTCAGATCTGGAAGCACAAGGGTGGTTAAGGCATAAAGGTGCAAACTTTATGCCATTGGAATCCCCATGCAAGCTTTAAGGAGTTGTTATGGCCTTTTTAGCCCCAAAAGGCCATGCATGGAAGGAAAGGCAGAGACTTTGCTTGTTCTTCTGATGTCTAAGGCCTGGATCTATGTGGATGTGCTTTAAGTTTGGAATATTGTGGTCTTTGGACAATGAATCTATGTCTTAAGGAGCTAGGGTTTGAACTAAACCCATTAAGAAGGACTAGTAATGGGTAAAGTTGGAAACTTTACCCTTAAGAGATCATTTCCAGCATGTAGACGAAGTTTGGGACTTAGATCTGAAGTATAGGGGCTTAATCCATTAAGATGGTCCAAACAGACCGAGGGACTCGACGAGTCCAGGGAGGGACTCGACGAGTCAAAGTGAGATGTCCCGTTTCTGTTTATGGTAGAACTCGACAAGTCTGAGGATTGACTCGACGAGTGGATTCGATAAATCGCGACCATGTTTAGCAAGGGAACTCCCCGAGTCAGGGGATGACTCGACGAGTTGGATCGCGATCTCAGGATTCTGAGTTTTAGAACTCGATGAGTTGAAGGAGCAACTCAGCGAGTTGAGTCAACTCGGAGCGTTGACTTTGACCGTTGACTTTGACTTGGACCAAGGTTGACCTAGTTTGACGTTTGAGGACATTTAGGGACTAAGTGTATTTTGTTACCGATAGCTCGGGGAGCCGATGGAGTAGCAGTTCGGGGAATTGCCAGCTAGCAGCCAGAAGAGCATCAGCAGGGCTTCAGCAGGGCAAGGTGAGTCTCCTCATTGTGTACATGGGTCTACGGCCACAATGTCGGCCCATTATGTTGAGTATAGTAGGAAGACCCGGGGGTTAGCCCTAGGCATTTTTTATGATATATGTTCCGGATTACGATCCGATGTCGGGCGAGGCCCGAGGTATATTAGTATGCTAGAGGTCTTTGTGATTCCTGCATGTGTCAGCAGTATGTTTCCGGACTAGGGTCCGATGCTGGGGTAAGCCCGATGAATGTTATATGTTGCATAGTATATTATACTTGTTGTCTTCGTGATACATGTATGTGCCTGGTAGGGAGGTGAGTGTGGGCGAGGTCCCGTATCTCACCACTAGCTAAGTATGGACGGGGTTCCGTATCTCATTATTAGCAGAGCAGGGGCGGGGTCCGGGATAGGAGAGAGGTGAGTGTGGGCGGGGGATCATATCTCTCCATTTGCAGGAGCGTGGACGTGGTTCCATGACTCTTCAGTAGCAGGACAGGGGCGGGGCCCAAGATAGGCGAGGCCTTAGTACATGAATATATTAGAGTATGTTTCTTTATGTGCTAGTATGTTTATGTTATTGTATGTGGTTATCGGGCGAGGCCCAGATACAGGCGGGGCCTAAGAGAAACAGATATGTATACCGAGCGGGGCTCGATGCCAGGCGGGGCCTGATGCCGGGCGGGGCCTGATGCCGGGCAAGTCCTGATGCAGTCGGCGGGGCCCAATATGTGGTTATGTGTATGGTATATGGTAGGTTGGGGAACTCACTAAGCTTCGTGCTTACAGTTTTCAGTTTTGGTTTCAGGTACTTCCGGTAGCGGAGGAAAGAGCTCGGGATGACTGCATCGTACACACTATGATGTTTAGCCTGTGATATTTTACTCTGATGTAATGAATATGTGTTTTGAAAAGATACTCTGATTTGATAACTATGGTTTATTAATGAATTAAAATGAAATTTTTGGTCTTGATTTTTGGGATGTTACATAATCACATGTAAGAATGAAATAGTATGGAGAGAAGTGATGGCTTTAGCGAATTAGTGCAGACATACCGGTGGTCAGTTGACCAAATTTTCATGCTTTGTGTCTAATATATCAACGAAAGTTCATCAAAACAGAAGGATACAAATACTTACCTGGCCGTGGGTGTTTGAATTGGAACTTGAAACGACTAATGAGAAGAGATGTTCATCAGTGTGAATGTGAATCAGACGAAACAATAAGATTTCATTATACCTATCATACGAATTTCTCTATGAGATATACAGATGTGGAGGTAGTTTAATTATGTAAGATATCTCGTTTTTTTAAATTTTGAATTACAATTTCAAATTTTCAAAATCGTGTGTTGTTTAACATTGATTTTTCAATTTCAATTTTTAATATCTACTTTCCTATTATACATGGCCTTTAATTTTGGTATGAATATCAGCTAAAAACAGACACACACATACATTGTATTAGTACGAAAAAGGCAATCCTGATGGAACATAGACATATGGTGTGTCATGTATCGAGTTTACTGAGTTTGAAAATTTTGGAATGGACCCCTTTCTTCCGATAGGTACTAGATTAATCCTTCTATTAGTTATGAATCTTGTTGTATTCTCTGATTAACCATGGTGATTTGTTAAGTTTGCGGACAGAGTTCCCAACAAATACAAATATTCTTTATCTGGATTTGAATGTTGCATACTTGCATTGTCAATTTATCATAATGAACTTTACTCATTTTTTGCAAGTCTCTAGTATTCAACGAGATGCAATCCATTTAACGTAATTGCAAAAATGCTATTTAGTGGTAAGTATTTTATGGTACAAAAGAAATGATATGGTCAGTGATGGAGACTTCTGTAAGAAACCGAAGCTAGATTTTTTATGTATTAGTAATACAGTTGGAATAGGAAGGAATCATCATGGGAGCAAGTCGTGCGCGCTTTATTTTTCTTTATTATTTATTTTTGGTTGATTCAGGATAGGATTAATGCAAGTCTTCATCCGATAGTTATGGGGTTTTCTTATCGATAAATTAATCTAAGGTTATATAATTATTTTGTCAATTTGGATGACTAAACCGAATGAAGATTGGTGTGGAAACGACAAAAAAATGTTAAATAGCCGATGTCACAAGGCACTATTAGGGGAAGGTTAGTTCAAAATTATTTCTTTGCATAACCATGATACTTCATTTTTTTATATCAGAAGACATTTGTGTTTTGGGTATGAGATTTTGTCCGATTGTGGGCTTTATAGCTCTATAGAATAACTCATTTTTACACTACCATCTCCAATAATCCGTTTCATTATTTCAAAATATAAACCGTAAAAGGGAGGATTCTTTTTTTTCGTAAATTTGTAAAGCACATGACAGGAAGCGAAAGATCGATTACAATCCGGAAACGGAGTTGTAAATCTGTAGAATTATTGAAAAAAACAATTACACTTAGGGACAAAATTTGCAAGGCGAAAAATATTTAGGACCGGAATTGTTATATCAACAACCCGAGGGCTTTATGACCTATAATAGCATTGAATCATATTTTTCCAATAATAACAACATACAGTCAATCCTTTTAAGCAAAATGACCAAAGGTTCCCTAACTTTCCAAGTGTGATGTATATAAGGGCTTTCCCGTTATTTTCTATGTTATGTATGCCTGCGTGAGGTCATATCCATATCGGTGCCGGTACAATTGGATCATTCCCGAACATGCTCTTATCACATCATCCCATGTAGTTTAACTTTTGGTATGGATTTTGTATCATCTTTTCTGGTAATCCTTCTTATAGAAACCAAATGTATGAAAGTATGTTGCGATTACTTGATATTGTGAGTTTCAGATTAAAATTTTCTTTTCATGGCAAAAAAAAATTGAAAGTACTTTTAAGGGTAAGTAAATTTAAGTAGATTTTTGTAAATTTGAAAAAGTCTAATATCTTTTTTTAAACCCTCTTTGTTTTTTATAACCTTTTTGTGAATATGTTGTAAGAGCCGGAAAAAATGAATAGCTCTCTCATCTATGATGATATTGTGTGCAATCAGTTGAAGAAGAAAAAAAGTGAAGTGGAACATGAAGAAGAATATGAATGAGGGAGATGGAGAAAGTTATGTCATTTTTGTTGATCGAGTGAGTAATAATGGCTATTTTTTGTTAAAAGATTAAGTTTGACCTAAATTACAATTTTAATTGGTTTTTGAAATTAGAAAATTCATCCGGAAGCAGCAAAATATGATTTGATCAATTAGCATTCACTCATATGAGAACGTTGACTTTTGTTGACCTGATAATATTTGTTGTGAGATTGAAAGTAATAATAAATATGCGAATTCTGGACCACCATATCTCATCCTGCTGCAGGTCCTCTCTAGGAAGTCACCCGACAAAAGGTAAGATTTGGTGAATTGGGGTTGGTTGTTGTTTAGCATTATAAATTCTAAGGCTTTCAATGGTGTTTTAAATCGAACAACATAAAAAACATACAACTGTGGTACCATAAATATTAAATAATGATTACTAATGGACAAAAACATAATTTACGATTGAAAACTCCTTGATTATTTTGTTTTTCCATTAATTTACTAATGGACAACTGTACAACCATAAGTATTAAATATGCAACGTACTTGTTCCAATGGGTGAAACAGGTAAGTAAAATAGTGGGTTATAGAAGAAATGATGTTTGTTCCTTTTTAACATGAAGGTTGTAAAAAGTACTAACTTTGATTTGAATGGATATAATTCAAAGCTGTAAGACATGAAATTTGCAAGCTACCATCTTTTTTTCTATACGGCTCTTTACAAAAAGATTGATGTTAATGGCACATGAAAGATCTAGTATGTCTAAGAGTCATTATAGAATGATATTGTTAATAATATATGATCCTATAGGGTCACACCATATAGCAAGTTACCATCAATTGATTATTTATTAGTATAATTTGATTATTAATAAATAAATGAACACTTGTATTTAATTGGAAAATTATTATTTCATGGAAATAATATTTTACTAATTGATAATTTATTATTTGTGGAAATAATATTTATTGGAGAAATAACAACTTATGAAATATATCATAAAGTATGATTATTTATAAGTTATATTTATATCTTAATAAACTAGTTCAATTTATATAAAAGATAGCTTTATATAAAATAAGCTAGTTACAATTTATGTAAAAGATAGTTTTGTATAAAATAAGATATTTATATATGACTAGTTATATAAATATATATGTTGGAAATTCTTTATAAAAATAATTGATTTTTATAAAGATAACATGTATGTGTATATAAACTAGCCATGAAACAAATTTTGTCTTCTTTTGGACATGCTTTTCTCGAAAATTGTAAGGAGACCAAGCATGGTCTTCTTTTGTCATGCTTGGGATAAAGTTGTCCCTCTTTTACTTTATGGTCTCCATTTGCTTTTTTGGCCTCTATATAAGGGAGGGCATGGAAGGTTAGAGGGGATGCTTGAAAGCCTTCATTCTTCCTCTTCTTTGGCTAAAAAAACGAGAGCAAAAGTGCTCCCAAGAGGCTGCCAAATTTCGAAGTTAAAGCATCCTTCTTCTCCTCCATTCTCTTGCATTTGATGTTAAAAGAATGTCCCTTTTGTTGCTTCACCTTTGAACATATATTTGGTATATATTTCAAAGGCTTATGAACAACAAATTACAAGTGAATACTAGCATGTTTTGATGGTTCTACTCTTGCTTGGTGGATAGTTGTAGAGAACTCTTGCTTTAGAGTTTCATGCCACACTTCATCAACTTCCAACCTCCCATGAGGATCAAAGTCTTCAAAGGTTGTTATGCTTTCCCTTCTATGGTTGTTTTAATCTTCCTAACTCTTACAAAATGATCATTGGTGGGTAAAATAGTTTTAGTTTTATTCAACATTTTTAAAGCTTCTGTTGTCAATTTTATCGGTTGTGAAACCGGATTTTTGAATAAAACCTAACAGCACCGGTGTGACCAGGTATATTCTTATCTATGCCTTAATCAGTATTAATCTAAATTTCTAGAAATCCATCTGAAATGTTTGTATAATGCATAGTGGTCATATTAAAATAAATGGTAAGTAAGACATATAGTTTTACCCCCCTCAAAGCATATTATTTTTTCATTTATTTCTAAATCATGTCCTTATCCATAAGAGTAAACTTTATGCCTCTTTTTCTGTCCTTCAGTATATATTTGCATTAAATTATGGCAGTAGCAATTTGATGAAATGACAGAACATTTTTAAGAATCATACGAAAATGGTATTTTAATAAATAACTTGTAATTGGAGTAAATATTAAATAAAAAGAAGTAAATATATAATAAGGATTTCTAAAGTTTCAAACCAAATATTAGTGTCTGTTAAATCATACCCCAAAAAAAACACCAAAGATCCAAAATAAAAGTCTTGTACCAAATAACCCAATAGCCTTTAAAACCACACCAATATCCAAAATTATCATTTGTTTGTTAAAACCAAACCCAACTCACTTCTCCACTTTTGGAACTAAAAGTGGATTTTCTTCTCCGATTGATTTTCTTTCAGATTTTGTTGAACTGAAATCATCTCCACCATCAACGTCGTAAATGTCATGGAGGTTGCGCTTCAACTCAGTTGCTATTTTGATAGGACTAGTTGCGGTTGATTTACCAACTGTTGACGATGTAAAACTCTCATCCATTTGAGAAATAACATCCTAAATAAAAAAACATAAGTTGTTAGTTGAAATAATTAAATATAAATAAAAGTTAATATGGAAATCGAAATACCTTTTGAACATTTTGTACAGCTTCATCTGATTCCAAAGGTACTTGATTTAAGGAAACGGATTGAGTACTCTAGAAAATAAGATGGAAAATGTAAAACGTTATGTACGTAAATAAAAAACAAATATAACTTTTGAGCTTTAAATGTATGTACCATAAGTTCAATTTTACTTTCCAATTGGGAAACAATGGACACATTTTCTGTAAGTTTGACAGTGGTGTAGATATTATTATAGTTGTTGCCATTGTAGGGTTTAATCTCTACAAGAAAAGCAAAGTTGCGGTTTTTCAAGACGTTAATTTGGTTTGGAAATAGATTCAAACTGTCTCCAACCTGTAAGAAGATTGTTTAATATATTAACACAAATAAAATGTTTTTTGATTTAAAAATACGAATAACATAGTATACCGCCATATGTTTTTTTTTCAAGTCATATGCAATTATGCACTTATCTTCGCTTCCCTATCAAAAAGAGTCAATCTGATGGTGCGAGTATCATCTTGTACGTTAATTGGAATCATATACCTAAACAAAAAAATATAACATTAATATTAATTTATTTGAAAGACTGAAATGGTTAATATAAGTAGAAATGTTTATACTTTGTAACTGGATAAAAATCTGAATCGTTTCAACACGCATCTTTACACTAATAACAACACTTTCCGAAAATTTATCGGGGGCGGTATAGGAATGATTGGGTTTGGGCACTGTGTTTATCTTTTTTCCACATTTAGAGCACGCATCGTAATACCAAGGAAAATTATGTCTTATATTGACGATGGAACCAACTAATAGAAATTTCATTACCTATATGAAATAAAATGTAAATGTTAAAAAAACATACAATGTGTAAATGAAATTAAAGGATATCAAATAATGCAATATACGTTCAGTGGTTCTGTGATCTCACAAACTGTTTTTTAAAGGGAAATCCCTTTTAAAATCATCTATATAAGAAGAAGAGTGGCTTGGGGGTGTAGTTATGTTTTTTTCAAACATACCTCCATTGTTAGCAGCTTTCAATCTGTAATGTTTAAAATTATTTTTTTACATATAACACTATGTCTTGGTTATAGTTACAAAAAAAATATAAAAAAGTTTTAAAAAAAAGAAACTAACTCATTCTTGAACTCATTAATTTCAATAATGCCGTCATTAATGAACAATCTGGTTACATCAAAATAACTTTGGGCTTGACCAATTCATATAAAAAGAAATTAGTCAGTAAAAGTAAATTTAAATAAAAAATAAATACATATAGCGTGACTACAAACCATCCCAAATGTTAAGTTTAACAAACTGCATCACTATAACAACATAAGTAACTGTGGGGTTAGGTTTGAGGTACTGTGACATCTAGTGTGCTTGAGTTACAAATATAGTGACCTTCAGGTGTACAAACCTAAATAAATAAAGAAATTAATTAGTAAAAAAAATTGATTAAAAATAATAAAGAAATAGAAGAAAATAATCTCATTGTTAATTGTTTATAGTCATCTTTATGTAATGCTCAGATGGGTTAGGATCTGATGTTTCAAGTGCCCGAAATGAGACAATTTGTTCAATAACATCTATACAGGTTTAATAAAATATAATAAGTAAGAGTAAGTTAAATACTAACATGTATAATAAATTACACAAGTTATAAAAGTTGTTGGAATAAAATTAAATAACTAACCAAAGAATGAGTCTATTGGGCATGTTTGTTTGATAATATAATTAAAATCAACAAACACAAAACCATTCACCGAACCTGAAAAATCCTCACATTTTTTTAGAATACTTTTTCAATTCAAAGTTATGGTCTGTTTGTGACCTGTAGCACTAAAACCCTTATTCATAGCCGCCATGTTTGGTTTTATAATGATATAAGTTTGACCTCCTTTAAAAGTTCACGAAATTTGGAAAAGTTTTGATTGAAAACGCAAGAATGATATTTTGTACCATGTCAAATTAAATAAAAAAAAATTATTTTATTGCTTGAAACATATGTAATATTTAGTGGGATATTAAAAAATAATAATATGACCAACCTCCTCGTACATTATGATCATTTCAATTGATAAAACCATATTATTCTTTATAAAGTTCCACATCTTTAGCACCCGCACTTTGATATGTGAATCATCATCAATCTGTTCAATGTTTTTGAGGTTTATTTTATTACCTATATTCATTTCAATTGAATGGAGATTGAAAGTTAAGTAAAAAGTTGTACATTGCTACTACATTAATGTTATTTTTTAAATGGTCATTGTTAAATGTAATTTTAATAAATGGACCTTAATAAAGTGTAATGATAAGTGGTTTATAATAAATTTGTATAAATGGACCTGCATTTCAAAATATATTATAAATAAGAAAAAAATATGCTAAGAATGCAAGTAATAGCAATTTAGTTTCATTACTTTTTGTTTATTTGTCATTTGTGCAAAAAAAACAAAAATGAAAATAATATGCTAAATTGGGCATAAATACAATAAATGGAAAAAATGAAAGTAAACGGCTAATTCCTGCATGTATCTGAAAAATCATGGGCTAAAAGCACAAAATGGCAATCTACTTTCATTTTGATGTCCAATATAGCATTTTACATAAATGGTCCATGATTAAATAAAATCACACAGATGGTAAATATCATAAAGTAATGCATAAATGAGAAAAATAAAATAAAAATATGCAAGTACATTACTATTTCCTGCAGAACAGTCATCTGTAACCTGATTGGATATCATAAAGTAATGCATCTGTAATAGATATTATAGTTCATATCTTAAAAATTAGAAGTTGTATCAGAACAATCGTGGGCTAAAAGCATGAAATGGCAATCTACTTTCATTTTGATGTCCAATATAGCATTTTACATAAATGGTCCATGATTAAATAAAATCACACAAATGGTAAAAATCATAAAGTAATGCATAAATGAGAAAAATAAATTAAAAGTATGTAAGTACATTACTATTTCTTGCAGAACAGTAATGTGTAACTTGATTGGGTATCATAAAGTAATGCATCTGTAATTTGGATATTATAGTTCATATCTTAAAAATTAGAAGTTGTTTTAGAATGGACATGGGTAAAATGGTCTTTTTTCTGTTTGATGAACCTGTTTTACAGGAAAAAAAGAAGCAACGGTTAAAAGATGTTAACCTGATTGCGATATCTGTTGCAAATATTCTATTTTGACTTTTTTTGAAGTTAGTTTTATTTTCCTTTATTGTTCAGATTACAAGTTATTTATACAACCAAGGCATCATGTTTATTGCTTGTGGTATATTGCAACACGACACTCAACAAACAACATATACAAATGTTTTGGGTTAGACAGAGGCAATCATCAAACAACAGGTATGTTTTTATCTATAATTTTTAACAAAGGTCAGTTACATGATATAGCAGGAAGAAGAAGAAGAATGTAGAATAGCTATGCAATAAAAACATGAAAAAAGGTGATAATATTTCACCATACCCAATTGAAGAATGGATGCCGAGTTCGATGTTTTATTTTCTTCTGCTCCTGCACACTGGATATGTGAATAAATGGATTCGTGAAGTATGAAGTGAGATATGTGAGACTATTTAACCAAGATAATCGAAGAAACGGTTTTTAAAATTTAGATATATTACGTTAAATAAGGTAGTGATCATCAGTTGGAATAGATAATTATGGATAGTAAATGTGGATTTATATTGATTTATACGTAATTGAATAAGGTTTAATGAGTTTCCGTTTTAAAAAAACATGTAGGAAATAAGATATGACAGCCTGTCTCATGAAATCGTGAACCCCCGATCGTGAATCATGAATAGAGTATAACAAACACCCATTTATATCGGATTGAACCGAAGTTGCTGAGAAAATTGAATCTAAGGGAAATTTCGGGAATTCAGTTATATGATATGAGCGGGAAAAATCGGTTGGGGAGGAGGTGGAGAGGATTAGAGAATGTCACGTGACAATGACCGATACTTATTTATTAAATAATGATACAAGATTTTGTAGTGGCCCAACCCATAAATGTGACTATATTGAGTGATAATGAAAACTTTATGTTATTTTATAGCAAACCATTAGGTATAGTAGCTAGATTGGTCATTTTATCTTGAAATTGGAATTACAATTATTATTAACTAGATTTGTGCATGTTCCACAACCAAGAAACAGTAGCCAGATAATGACAACCATTAAGGATGGTGATATTTATAATCGGATGATTTGGGAAATCTTGTGGACCACTCTAAAGTGGGAAAGACGATGAAGATTCGTATTTGTTTAAGAAATGAACAATAACACCATACTTACTAGCAATTAAAATACCAGTGTCAGGCATAATCATCCAATATTTTCGAATCGCGGGTGTTTCATAGAAATTCAACGCTTCACTAATGGCATTTATTTCATTTTCAAAAACCACTCTATAATCATCAATGTGTATCAATAACTCTTCATATAAGTTTGTCGAATTTGATACCAATAGTCTTCACTAAAACCAAGAGCAACAGCTATTGCCCGGAATCCACTGTGTCCATCTCCTTCCACATTTTGTATGTGTGACACATATGGTTCAAATTCACTTGGAATTTCATTCATAAGTGCATGTTTGAAGTAGGATCTTTGATACGTTGGTTCTTGGTTGAACACTGAAGATTCTCCAAACGAATATGTGTTGTGCCTCTCCGGTTCCGGTTGTTGGTTTAAATCAAACATGTTAGACTCCATATAATCTGGTGTATACGAAGAAAAACTACCTCTACGAGGATCTTGAGTTGGTGGATATTGAGTTGGCAAAAGCAGAGGTTTTTCTTGTGATGGTTTTGTACTCGCACGCGGACGTCCACGGGTATTTGTACGAACAGCAGGCTCTGAAGCCATAGAAGGTGATGACTTCCATATATTTATCATTTTTTTTCAAATAATTAGCCTTCACATCTTTTGACTGTTTATTGTAGCTTTTCTTTAAAAGGTTTGCTTCACCATCAAAAGCTGATTCATCATATTGAGTGACCGGCACTACTCTCTCTACATCAAGTCTTCTCCAAAAAAAATCAATTGACTCCAAAGGTATTTGTCGGCCTGTATTGTAATAAACTAAAATTTCGTGGGCACAAGTGAACCCATATGTACGACGTAGTTTACACCCACAGCTGGTCTCAGTTATATTTTGAAAATTGGGTTGATCTAATTCTTGCAACATTTTTTGTAAACCATGATGTGAAACTTTACGTAATAAGCTTCTGAAAATTTCTATGTTGTGGAAATGCTTTACTTCGATTCTACTTTTCTCAAGACGTCATGGATGTGTATTGTGATTCAATTGTCTTGTCAATATAATCAAAAAACCTTTGCAGCTTTGAGTGATTTTAATCCAAGTAGTTTTTAAATCTCGCATGTTGACTTTCAACTCTATTATTCATGTGGTTGTCGAAATGTAAAACTCTGTTTGTCTATAATGATACAAACATTTCTTTGTATTTATCCAACCAAGTTTGATTAAGATAATTGAAAAAAACTAAAAAGTAAACAAACAATTAATAACATATACAAAAAAAAGACATATTTAAAGTAATTATTCATACAGTTATATATGTTCCTTTCACTGTAAAATGAATTCGGCTCACATAAAATCAACTTTTTTCATAAAGAAATTTCATTTTCAGCCCCTAAAGCTTATATCATAAGATACAAAGAAAATATATCATAAAAGTAAAAGATACAAAGAAAAAATATCATAAAAGTTGAAGGGTTGAAAATGTAAGTAAAGTAATATTCATTCACTGTATATCTCGTTTGATTTCGTGATGATTAAAAATTGTAATTATTAATAACGTAATATTCCTTCACTGTATGACGAGCTTTTCTTTATCTTTCAGTAAAACTAGTGGACTAGTAATTATTAATAACGTAATAATACCTGGACAGTCTTCCAATAATGATTAAAGTTGAGCATAATTTTCTAAATATGATCTCCTTGTTGATGACTCGATTAGATTCACCCATACTTTCTTATATGATCCCCAAATACCCACCCTTGGACTTTAAACTTGGTTTGTAGTGTTTCTTTATACATTCAGATATGTGTCAGAGTAACCGGTTGGATGTGGGGAATATATCTGCACATGCATTCATTAAAGCTAATTCTCTATTTGTGACGATTACATATGGCCCATCATATCCACCCAGTGTGGTCGTCAGATTTAATGCCAAAGTATAATTTGTCTCTTTCTCTTCGTCCATAAGCACGGAAGCTATGGAAAATGTGTTGTTTGTTGAAGTGACACCAACAATTTCAAGAATAGGCATGTTATACTTGTTTGTCTTATACGTGGCATCCATCATTAACACTTGTGGAAATGCACGTCATATATTCAATGATGTCTGATGAACAAAAAACAAGTCTTCCAACTCATTTGTCGTGTCATCTGTATGATATATATATATATATATATATATATATATATATATATATATCCTTTTAACTGCAAAATTTCGAATACAACTTGCATTTCGCTTCGACCTGTATGCATTTGTGATCGATATTTTTCTCGTGCATTATAAATGGTGTCTATTGTACTTACATTGTGTTCATTTTGACTCTTCAAGGTCGAAAGAATATTACGTGGACGGACATCATTATATGTGATGTCTTCCACCATACGACGTTCATCTGTAGTCATCCGTTTTGCAAATACATGACCTTCCATATACATTGTAGGGTCATGATTATGGTCACCATTTATAATTTTCAAAAAATAATCTGTCTTATAATAAATTACCACCAATTCAAAGGGACAATTTATTTATTTTTTTGTCCCCGTATTTCTGTCTGATGTATTTGTACCTTTATAGACACCACTTCGATCACAAACTAAAACGATTTTTGAAACATAGCCACTACTTGTTTTCGTTTTTGATCTTTTTGTAATGACCACATATCCGAGAATTCGTGCCACATTATCAACCCACTCCTTCAGATTTTCACGAGTGCTAAACACCTTACAAATAAAATGCATACATGTTCAGTTGTGTCAACGTATTAGTATACTAAAACTATCTAAAAACAAACAAACCTTATTAGTCTGAAAATCCGCCATATGATTCAATCGTTGTAGATATGCTGACTTAGACAAAGATATGAGATATGATTTTTTTTTAATGATTTCAATCGATCGATTGATCGTATTATATATACGTAATAATAGAAGAAAACAAAACATCAAATCAATTTCTTTATTATTAAAGATAAAATTAAAGTGACTTCAAATCAACTATTTAGGAAATAATACCATCAGGGGCGTATCTAGCAAGTAAGAAGGTAGGTCCTAGGACCTACCTAAAATTTGAATTTCATTTATAATATATATGCAACAAAAATTAGGAACTACCTTAGAAAAAATAAAGGACAGATCTTGAGTTTGTTTTTTAAAAAAACGTCTTAAAAATCATTTTAAAAAAAAGATAAAAATAAGTTACATGGGGCATTTGTGTTGTTAAATATATAGGGTTAAATATAATACATAGTTTTTATCAAACAATAAGGTATCAATGCACTAATAATCAACTAGTTTTTATTAAATCGTTCGGTTTTTTCAATTATATTTTAGTCGGTTTTTTAAAAAATTTAATTGGTGGTGCCTGATCGGTTTTTTCGTTATATTTCATTAAATCGTACACGACCCGACCCGACCCCTCACAAGTGTTGGTGATTTTTTTTATCGGTTTCACTTAATTTGGGAACCACGTGATATTTTGTTCTAGATTCGCCACTGAATACCATACGCAATAACAGGAGAGACTCATCACAAAACCAAAAGAGATATACAGTGAATGAATATTTAATTATTGTAGTTGGTAAAATAACCATTGAAAAAAATAATTTTTTTTATTATTAAATTACTATAACTATTATAAATTTAATTAAATAATAATAATAATAATAATAATAATAATAATAATAATAATAAAAGACAACAAAATAATAATAATAATAATAATAATAATAATAATAATAATAATAAAAAAAAAAAAAAAAAATAGATGTAGGAATTTCATAAATCATGATATACATACAATAATCGTAAACCACAGGTATTTTGGTAACTTTAATATTCATTGCTGGTATAAGTATTAACTCATATTTTATATATGGCCGTTGAAATTCAAAATTCAAACCATTTTCTTTGTCTCTCTCCATTCTGATCCAAGTTTTAAACCAGATCTCAGAAACTAATGTTTATCAAATGCTAATGGGAACCACTGTGCAAACACCCAATTCCTCCGTGAAATCGTCTTCCCCCATGGAAGACGACAGCTTCTACTTAACCCGTTGCCGGAGAGATGCCAACTGCAAGTGCAAAACCTGTGTCGCCAGCATCAATGCCACCCTTGATTTGATGAGCGCCCATAGAAGCACGCTCACTAAGCTCTCCTCTTCAAAACCATCTCCTCCTCAAACCCCGCTTTTCAGCAATCCTTCAACCCTCTCCACTCCTATATCCGAGACTTCTCGTCCCATGGTATCTACACCCCTCAGTCCAGCTATCAGGAAAAGTTTCCGGCAGAAAATGAACAGTAAAAAGTCAAAACTTGGATATGTCTTAAAGATGATGAAATGGGTTCTGATTCTTTGCTTGATTGTAATGGGGACACTAGGGTTTTCTTTTTTAACTTCTAGAGTCATGAAAACCAAATTGTCCCCAGAAATAGTCAGAAACCTGAGTGAGAAATCATCCGGACTTCAAGATGTGAAAGAACGTTTAGTGTTTTTGAATAATGAACTACAAAGCTTTATGGGAGATGGTGTCTCAGAAGCTAGCTCTACATATCCCAATTGGGAAATAGTTCAGGTGCTCTATTATATCATATGTATGCAATGTTCTTTGTGTTTGTGTGTGAAAGTAGAACATTTGTGATTAATGAACTTTGTTTATGTGTTTAGGATGGTTTGATCTGGAGATCTCGTTGTCAACTCCACAAATCCTGGATGGAAGAAGTGAGCATATGGGGATGGCCTTTGCAAACCTCTGGATTGCTTACAACTGAATTTGCTTCAAGATCATTCACTATCTTGTCAGGAACAGTTACAGAGGCAAGCTAGTTTTGATTTACAGCATCGTATTTTCATTTATTTGTGATTTTGTGTATTGTAGGATCACACTTTCATTTTTTTTCCCCTTATATCATTGTACTTGTAGCTTTTTTCTTTAAAACACTTATGCTTTGAAAAATCTACCCATTTATAGCATTGTACTTCCAATTTTTTCTATTTGAAGATAATATTTTTGAAAATTTTGTCCAATTATAAGAGTGAAAAACTGTTTTGTGTTTTGTATTTGGATGACATTGTTATAATTATGTAGAATTTTCAAAGTTTGTGTTGAAAAATCTACTCGTTTATGGCAATATACTTCCATTTTTTCTTATTAAAAGAGTGAAAATGACATTGCCATAATTAGGTAGATTTTTCAAAGTAAGAGGAAAAAAATGAAAGTACAATGCTCCCATAAACAAATAAATAAAATATATTGCTATTTCTTCCTTCTAATCCTATGAATATATGTAGTGGTCAAATGGGGAGTCGAGTCATTCGATTCGAAAAGCAAATACTTCATGGGAACAAGGAAAATGGAGTACATCATTATGGCGTTTAGATCAAAACACATGGATCCTCGAGTATAAACGAAGCTTTATCTTTGAGAACACAAGACCATTTCTATCAACAATGGAGTTCTTCAAACTCATGATGATGAGAGCATCTCGATGCATGAAGCAGTTATGTATGTTTTCTGGTGGCAATCATTTAGCTCCCACATGACAGGATTCAAGTATGTTTGTGTTCTCAACTCGTATCATTCTTCATTAGAAGTTAGAACTAACTATGTTTGTTGGTTGTGTACATGTCAACTAATGTTTCTGATGATATATGACATGTTCAGTTGTTTTGATTCTGTTTGAGAAAGAGATTAATTACCATGATAATCAATCAAAATCATTGACCATAGTTTATGTTTTTATGATAAGCAAACACGAGCTAAGAACATCATCATATTATTATTTTACAAGCAGAGTTGTAGTAACCTTAATAATAAGCAACCTTACAACGACGACATCAAAATTAAAAATTAAAAAATATAAAAAGAAAAAAGAAAAGAAAAACTACACAGTAACAACTAAAGACATCGAAAGTGGTTGATTGATTTGCAGCATATCAATCAATCAATGCTTAGAGTTGGGAGTGAGACATGGAAATGAAGGAATGGATTGCAATATCAATTTCCTGCTGCTTCTTTGTCCAAGTCCTGAGTGTGAGTGTGAGTGTGGTGGGGACACCCTTTTGCTGTTTGGTGAACAAGATTTGACACCACTAATTGGAGAACCATTTTCTTCAAGTATTTCAGGTATCTTATCTTCTCCAACTGTCTGCAATTGCTTATTATCTGCTGCTGTCTTCATTCCAACTTTGAATGGATTCAGCTTTCCAAATCTTTGGCTAGATGATGCTGATGATCCAATGGCCAGAAATGATCGTGGTGGTTTGCCCTTTGAAGAGCTTATCATAGAAATAGATTGCCTGCTTTTATATCGATAATATATGTAATTAGACATCTTTCGGGTGGAAGTGGAATGGAATAATGATGAGAGATGAAGGAATGGAATTAGTTATTATTACCTGCCAAAACGTGAAGGTGTTGGTGGAGTAGCAGAAATTGGCTCGACTTCATGGTGTATTGCCATCTTCTGGAACCTTCCATCAGTTCCATTCCCTTCACACTCATCAACAACATTCATTTCTGGATCCATTTCCGAACCTATAAACCAAAACATCTCAATTAATGGACTTAATGCAGAAAAAAACAACTTGATAGAGAAAGAAAGAAAAGAAATACTTACCATCCTTCCGACCAAATGTATTCTTACAGCCTTCACATCTGCAGTTGATGGAGCATCCAACACCACCCTTCACAAAAGAACCCTAAATTAGAATATTGCCTTTGACTTTGACTAATGTCAATAGACAAAATGTGCATTTCTTCAAGCAAACACAAGCAAGCAAAGTAGGGCAAGAGGAAGAACCTGAAAGCATTCACAGTATTTCTTCAAGCAACCAGATTTTTTGCAATTGCAGCCTCGTTTATGTCGAGCTGAAGCTGGAGTGTTGCTAGATTCATCCTGCACAAACCATCATTCATATTGATAACCTTCAAACTCACTAGTCACACTAGTCATAGTAAAAAAAAAATGTGTGAATCCAATTCAAACGAACCTCTTGCATGGAATCAGAGGTTTTAATAACTTTGGGAGCAAATGCAAGAGGGTTGCGGGATTCAATCTGCTTGCGAGTTTGAAGCACTGTATCTTCATGTATCGGTTTGTTGAAACATTCTTGACATGAACATGGCTCCACACAGTACACCCCAGCAGCAAAGCATTCACAGTAACTGAAATAAATTTTCAAAAAAAAAAAAAAATGCGTATCAGAATCACATAATGTTCCCCAATAATAAAGAGATTTAGAGAACTTACAGCTTCAAGCACTTTGATTTCTTACAGTTACAACGCTTGCAAGCCTCGGTTTCTCCTGCATGTTCCATTCTACGCCTGTAAATTTAACAAAAAAATGTCAAACAAAGATGCAATGTGGCAATCAATAAAGAAATGAAAGTGATAACTTGCCTCTTCTTTCTTGGACTACTCTGACTTAACTCTTCATTAACTACAAATCCAAGTGCTTTAGAAACATCTTCTGTAACCGGAACTCCACTTTGATCATTCTCCAAACCAGATGCATCAGCCATTGTTGTTATCAATTCTTGACCGGAAGGAGTGGAATTGTAGGCGGCAGAAGGCGGTGCAATTATAAGTTGTCCACCGGATCCCGAGCTTTCATGCTTAACAACTTTTTGATCCACTAAAGTTGAAGCAAGAGCATTTAGATGCAATCCGATTCCGGGTAGAATACATCTAGAGGATTCATTTCCATTCTCATTTCCGATCCTCATTGGAATTGAAGAGTTGTCATTTGGAACAACGGTTTCATTGGAATCAGGTACATTTGAAATGTCTTCTAAGTGCTTTCTTCGAGACCCCATCATCTCAAAAACTAGACAACGCCTTCTCATGCCACGATATAAATTTGATCCAACCTATTGATTTATATAGACAATTAGAGACATTAAAAATGCATTTTCAAACTTTTATTACTCTTCTTTAAAATTCTCACCTCATTATCCTCCATATCATCTGCCAGCTCACCGACCTCAAAATTGTTTAAAGATGTACTAGCACCTTCATGCTTTTCTGAAGGATTATCATTCTTAGCTTCGGGTTTTTGGTCTAAAGTGGTTTGAGTGGGGCCCTTATAGGGGATAGTATCACTAGGTGAATCAAAATTAAGCAACTCTGAAGCATCAGATATCAAACTGTCCCAATCACATCCGGATACTTTATTATGGAGCGAGTCAATCCCTTCCATGTCTGATTCTATTCTTATTGGATCATTTGCAGAGTGATTATTGACAAATGGGACAATTGATAATGATGATGGATTATCCATTTTTGATGTGTTTATTGTGTCAGGGCTAACTGCTTCATAGCTTAATTTTCTTGATTCAAGATTTGAGGGCCTGTTTGATGGCACAACAGTTTCGGAAACGGAATTGGAATTAAATTCCGTTTGCTGATTTAATTGGTTCTGAGTGGTGTTTGGATTCCCTTCGTTGATTTCGGCTTTCTTTGCATCTTCGGAAGTATTTTCCGGTTTCGATGGATCGGAAAACTGGTGCCTGAAAAGTCAAGATTTTAAGTGACAAAAAAAAAGTTTAGTGGGGTTTGTTTAGTTGGATGGAATGGAATGATGAAGGAATGGTTCATTCCATTTTATCTGACAAAACAAACAGCTTTTTATTCATTACAATGGAATTAGTCATTCCATTCCTTCTCTGATTCCATCATGCCATACACTACCAAAATGAATTGAATTTGCTGCAGCATTTACTTTATATCCACATTCTTTAAACCAATTACCTTCTTAGGAATCGAGAATCTTTGAGGGAACTGACATGAGGCGAAGTGAAAACAGATGGAAGGGATGCAAAACTTAAGGCACTAAATGTCTGTGTGAAATGCACAGATTTAACGGGCTTGATAGGTGAAAGACTATTGATATAATTGAAGACTGGGGAATCCTGCAAAAAGACAAGAAAACCCTTCAATTAGACGTCCAAAAGAACAACAAATCAAGATCATTGATGTAATTGATAAAATCAGGTGCGTAACATTAAGGATACTAAGTAATTTAACATCTATCAGTTCCAAACATCTCCTAGTAAAACCCGAACTGACCAATTCTGGGATTTTTAAACCTAGAGACAATAAAAATAACAAATTGAGCAAAGAATTGGTAGAAAACTGCATACATCTCTATAGATCTAGAGAGGAAAATTTCCAAATACATCGTAAAGAATAATTGAGACCAAAATCATATCTTACTTTAAATTCGGATTGAAATTTACAAACAAACCCTAATTCTCAAGAAGAAGAAGATCCGTAGAAGGGTTGGTCAATCTGCCATAAAACCCTACGGAATTAATTAGGGCAAGGGAGGCAGAAATTAACCCACGAGTATATCAAATCGAAAGGGTAATTGGTTACCCCATAAAAGAACATACATTAAACAAAAAATAAAAACCAAATTCATCAAATTGACTTCACCACAAAAGGGCGAAATGCCGCCGAACAACAAGAAATCAATAATCAAACTTGATCTAAGATCAATGCTATGAAAAAGACGCAAAATTGAAGAAATCGGAGAAACCCATGAACATCCGAAGCCAAACCCTACTAAGATAGCGAAATCGCCGCATCGGTTCACTAAAACAAACCATAAACACAAAAAGTTCCCAGTAACAGAAGCGAAGAACCAAATCGCGCACACGAAAACCCAATTCACCTCGAATTTAGAAAGTGGAGTAGCGATCTGGGTTCTTTCCGGAGTATCCATTACAACAACAACACTTTCTTTGTCTTGATCTTTCTCATCACCCATCTTCTTCTTCAACCTGAATCCAGTGTCGTCGGCTCCAGCCTCGTGAGTCTTGGAGTGACTGCAGAGTGCAGAGTGTTGTTTTTTTTTTTATTGTATTCTTTTTTTGTTTTTGTGGTAACAGTAGAAGACTAGAAGATAGTAGATGAGAATGAGATTCAAGAAGAAGCGGGAAGGGCGGGAAGTGAAGCAAGTTTTTATTTTTTTTCCTTGATGCTGATGAAATATGCACAGGCCCACACCCACGCCACGCAAGGAACAAAGAGAGATTGGTTATAAAACAAATGTTAAATGTTATGTGGAAAAGTAAAAGGTAACGTAAACTAATGATGATGATTTGCAATTAAGATTTAAGATTTAAGGGTGTGTCAGATATTATTTAACATTAATTCACCCAACTTATGTTCTTGTCGCTCGATACTTTCCTTTTTTTCATCCCACTTGGTTTCTTGTGTCTGTCTTCTAATGCATTGACTGTATAAAACACTCCATATTTTAACGCTTACTTTCATTTTGTCAAATTTTCATTATTTACTACTTGGTTTTACATTGCTTGTTTTTATTTGTTGGGTATATTATTTTTATTATACTTCAAAAATTATGTAACATTTTTTTAGTTATCTTGTTTTCTTAAAAAGATGCAACCTCTTTTACTGAATAATCTAAACAAGTAGTAACGATATTTTACAGTTATTTCACATTGGTTAAGCAATCAGGTTTTAATTTAGAATATATAACAAAGGTATAATGATTATTATTTGAAATTGTTTATGTGGATTAAAATGTTTCATTATTATTATGTAATATAATGACAAGTTGACAAAAATCAAAACGTTTTTCAAAAAGTTTGATGTGAGCATATATATTATTATAATAAAATTTTAATCCAATTTTATCTGTAATTATCAGAACATATATTTTATGTTTATTATTTATAGAGGACATTTTTAGTAGTTCATAGAAATAATTTGTTTCTTTTTGTTTGGTATGAGAGGGGAGAGGGGGATGGGGATGAAATAGGAAAAGCTTTGTTCAACTACGCTTCATTCTCTTATTTAGGTTGATGGTCAAATACTTTCTGAAACATAAATAGAATTAAAAACATATTAAATTTAAAGTTAAAAAATTAAATAAAAATAAATAAATAAATAAAACCCTACAAACATAACATGTCAGTATCAAAATTTAACTGATTAGTTAAAATATAATATAATCATGTTAGTAAAAAAGTATTTATAAAATGTGATATATTTTATAAAGATTGAAACACAAAAATAAGACAATAATTAGATAGCAAAAAAGCAATGTAAAATTTTCCATTCACTTCATAAAAGTGTAAATATCTACTTTATTGAAAATCTCTCATATTATTATTCTATATTTGATCTTTATTATTATTTATTATTATCGGTAAAGTGGATTTTTTTTATTTATGATCACGAGATTTTTTATTTTGTTTTCATTGAATGGATTTATTTTTAATCATGAAGCATTTGTATTCCTTTTTAGTTCTCATGCATAAAAGGGATAATGACTTGTTTATCGACCAAAATACAAGTTTTTACTTGATTTATGTAATATAATAAATTCAATATTCATTTTTTATAATATAATAAATGTAATATAATTTGTGTTATGATGTTTATACTTTTAATTTTAGACAGGCTGAGGGTGTTTAACAAAAAAAACTTATTAGCAATCAAGTTAGGAGTAACCGAGTAAGGCACCTTATGAAAAAATGGGTTATTAGTGGTTTCCCACCGCAATAAATTATTTTTAGGGATAATGACTTAAAATGGTAATATATTTTTCAATTTGTACACATTTGGTCACTGAGTTTTTTTTTCGTCTACATTTACCCCTTCAACTTGTTAAACTGTATACATTCAGTCCTTATGACCGGGTACTCCAGGTTACCCGGTAAAATAACTTAATAGGGTAATATATTTCTCACTTTGTACACATTTAGTCCTTAATATTTTTGTACATATTTAGTCCTTTTTTTTTTTTTTTTTGCAAAATAAGTCATTTTTTTTGTACTCATTCAGTACTTATGAATGATTTTTTAGTTTTTTCTTACAAAATTTTACGTGGGACATTCATTAATGAGGTGTATGGGGTTTTTGATGCTTATATCCATTGCGATCTCGACTACTTGGTTGCTTAGTTCATGTGTTCTGAACGTCATAACTTCTTCATATAATCTCGGATTTTAACGATCTTTATATCAATGCGTTCGTATTTTAGTCTACTACAACTTTCATTTAGATTACTCTCATTAAAAAATAATATATTTTTACTTACGATTTTTATATCCATACGCGGTGGCGGATTTAGTATGGTCCCGGTGTTGCACCGACAACACCTGTTTTTTCTGTTCGCAGTGGAAAATTTTTCGCTTTTTTTTTACGTTTATACCTATTTTCCATGTATCGGCAACACCTATTTCATCTCGGCAACACCTACTATGTATTACTGCGTCTTCCCCTGTCTATACGTTTTTTATGAATGCATGTTTGTATGTTTTTTTTTATAAAATCGTTAGTAAAAAAATATTACATTTTAACGGGAGTAATCTTAATGAAAGTTGTAGTAGACTCAAAAAAATGAACATGTGGATAAAGATCATTAAAATCTGATATCGTATGAAGAAGTTACGATGTTCAAAATACAAGACCTAAGCCAAACCACAATAGTTACGCAACCAAGCAGTCGAGATCGCATTGGACATAAGCATCAACAACCCCAAGCACCTCATCAATGATTGTCTCACGTAAGATGTCGTGAAAAAAACCTAAAGAAATCATTCATAAGTACTGAATGAGTACAAAAAAAGGACTTATTTTGAAACAAAAAAAAAATGTTAAGGACTAAATATGTACAAAAATATTAAGGACTAAATGTGTACAAAATGAAAAATATATTACCCTATCAAGTCATTTTTCCCGGCTAACCTGGAGTAACAGGTCATAAGGACTAAATGTGTACAGTTTAACAAGTTTAAGGGGTAAATGTGGACGAAAAAAAAACTCAGTGACCAAATGTGTACAAATCGAATAATATGTTACCCTTTTAAGTCATTATCCCTTATTTTTATCCATACAATTTTTTAACTTATAACGGCGTGGAACCGCTAATAAGTTGATAAGCTCCTTAAAAAAGCTTAACTACACACCCCCTTACTATTCAAATAGCTAAAAAGAAAGTAAAATAATTATTAAAAAAAACATTATTGGCCCAACATGGTGGACTCCTTGAGCATCACCAACTTCTGAGCATTATATAGGACTTCATAGCACATGTGGTTCATCAAAGCGCACCCTACACCAAGATAGTGCATCTTGCATGAAGATGGCTCGTGCAACATGTTCCCAATGTGATGCAACTTCCTTCAATGTGGTGCAACTCCTTCCAAAATTGGTGCAACATCTCCACTTGGCGCAACATCTACCAATTTTGCGCAACATCTCCCATGAGTGGCACAACTCCCTTCTTCTTGGCGCAACTTCATCACAAATGGCGCAACAACCTTCCACTTGGCGCAACTTCTATCATGATGGTGTAACTTCTTCTTGCATGGCACGACATGTTACTCCAAGTTGCTCCAAATGAGTTCCAAGTGCTCCATCGAACTCAAAAGCTCCATGAGAATGCTTCAAATGCTCAAGTCACTTTTAACAATCTCTACCTTGACTTGAGCATCCTCTAAACTCCACCTTAAACAAAAACTTCCTCTCCCTTCCTACCATCAAGCCTCAAAGGGGATTACTTCTTACGAACATCAACCAAGTCCAAGCAAAGCTTGACTTCTCTCTAGGCAACAACCTTGTCACTATGTCTTCCGGATTCTCCTTGGCACCAGACTTTTGAATGCATAACTTATCATAGAACATGACAGGTTTCTCCACCTTCAAAAGAAGACTTTGAATGAGACCAACCGCTAATGTTTTTATTGTCTCCATATCACTTTCATGGTCCAAGTCTATCAATCCAACCGAATCTGTATGTCATGCATTGGCACCATACACCAGACAAACATCAAGCGTTCCCTTCAAGTATCGCAAGATCCACTTGACCACTTCCCAATGAGCTTTCCCCTAATTGTCTCGAACCGCCAAAGAAGTACCAACACGTTTGGACTGATCACGATAGAACGAACGCAGGACTTTCTCAATATAATGAGAAATGTATAACCATCATGCTCTTCAATCATTCTGAATCTCCATGTTTGTTATCTTCCTTTCAGCTCCTAAATCCTTCATCGCAAACTCATTCTCCAAAAGTGTCATCAAGTTGTCTTTTCTGGTATCGGCATCACCAGACTTCTTTCCTGGGTTGTTTAAGGGATTCCTCATGTGTATATTGTTCCATGCCTCCCTGTTGTTCCTTATTTATCATAAAATTATGTGGGGTTTCTATTTCAAACTCTACCGTCTAGATAGCAGCCTGATCGTTCCCCGTAACACTTATACCACCTCATATCTAGTTACATATAGCAGATTCAAAGGTCACATCTCTACTAATAACGAATTTTGGAGTCTTCCTTCTTCTATACACCACAGACGATGACCTTTCCCTCCATATGCATATCCTAGAAATATGCACTTCATTGCCCTCGGCTCTAGTTTACCATCATTCACACGGACGTAAGCATGGCATCCAAACATTCGTAAACCAGAATTTTCAAAGGCTTTCCCAGACCACACCTCTCGATGAGTCTTATTATCAATTGCAGTTGATGGATATCTATTCACCAAATAACAAGCAATGTTAACTGCTTCCCCCATAATTGCTCCAATAAATCAGCAGATAATCGCATGCACTGTGCATGCTCCACTAGTGTTTGGTTTATATGTTCTGTCACTTTGCTTTGTTGTGGTGTTAGTTGTACAGTGTGATGCCTCACTATACCTTTTGTTTTGCAGAAGTTGCCAAACAAAGCCTTGTAAAACTCTAACCTATTTTATGTTCTGAGTGACCTGGCATGGTTCCCGATCTATTTCTCATCCATCGTCTTCCACTCCTTTAACCGCCCAAACACTTCATCTTCATCCTTTGTCTTCAGAAAGTACACCCAGGTCTTCCTTGAATGATAATTGATAAAAGTCACAAAGTATTGGCATCGACCATGAGAGTTCACAGGAGAGGGACCCCATAGATTTGAGTGAACACACTTGAGGATATCTGTGCTTGAGTGTTGAATCAAATTGAACTTTACCCTGCATTATATCTCTTGAACATAAACTTCACCATGTTAAACATTTCCAGTTGCATCTCCACCAAACAACCCTTTCTTGCTCATATGTCCCAACTTGTGATGTCACTGTTGGATTAAGGTGTCTAAGTCAGTAACTAAATTGGTATATTCTTATAATTAGAAGTAAAGTCCTTTTTGGGTTGCTTAGAAATAACTAGAAATGATATTAGGATAAAGGAGTATAATTTAATAAATTATTATATGATTGATAAACTAATTGGAAATTATAGAAAAGTGATTTGTTAATATATTATGTGATTAATATATTAATTGGTAATAGACAGATGATTTGTTAATTTATTATGTGATTTAAATTAATATGAGATCAGTTGTTAAATAACTGATTTGTTAATTTTTATGGTTAATAAATTAATAAGAAATCAATTAGTCTTGATTAATTATTAATCAGAGTTAATATGTAATTAATTCGGGATTAATTTGAATTAATTGAAGGTGCAATGGGTGAATTTTAATTATTCAATAGTTGAACAAAAAGGCAATTCTAGAAGCATTCATATCATGGACGATTTTGTGGAGTTCCTTAGCATTTCCGGAAGCCTCTTGGTTGTATAAAAGGAAAAGATTTGAATTAGGATTAAATCTATTATTTAATTAATTCAAATCTTGCTTTGCCTGCAAGTTACCTAAACTATAAATAGGACCCATTTGCTTGCAATTTTCGTTCACCACATTACCTAAAGGCATAGGAATGAAATTTTCCTCATATCTCCTTTATCATCCTCGTTATAGGGTTTCTGGTTTTGGGTGTGAGCCATTAGAGACATCATCATTTTGGTGCTTGCTTTCCAAGGAACTTCAAGAGGATTTGATTTGGTTATTTGTTATAATATTCAAGAGGTGTGTAGCACTAATCTTTATGTTAATTTAGATTTTCATAGCCTCTTTATAGGGTTTATTGATGTGTTACACTTGAGTCTTGGTAAGTTCCCTTCTAACCCTTTAAATTGTAATTTTTGCACTTTGGTCCTTACTCGGGGCGTATCTGGATGGTATGATGAGCGTAAGGGGCTTAAGGTGAAACAGCGGCGTTTTGGGAGTATGTTGAGTGTACTCTGAGAACGTTGGGCATACTCCGTCTGGACATAAACCCTAATCTTTAGGGTTTGGACCTTATATATTCAACCTTAAGTCCCATTTCCATATCCCATTTCCAGCCTCCATCACTAGAAACGTTCCCCCTTGCAAACCCTAGCCCCATTGTTGCATTTTGAAGCTCGATAGTGTGTTTTCGTGTATTTCAAAGGAAGAAGAAGGTGGTGGTGAAGCTTGGGAGCTAGAAGCAAGCTTGGATCTGGAAGTCTTGCATCATCCTCAATCACCAGAAGGTATAAAGTTCATACCTTGGTGATTAACTTGATAGATCTTGTTGGTATGATGATATTGCGAGCTTTTGTCCCCAAAATATGACGTTCTTGTGCATGGCATGCTATAGAACATATGAGTTGTCCTTTTGGACGTTTTTATATGTCTAGAGTAATAAAAATAGGATCTTGACTCTTGGTTCTTCCCCATGCATGAGTATGATTGTGTTAATGGATTAAGATGTTGGGGGGGGGGGGTTAGTGTTAAGCACTTAATGGCCATGCAAGACCATAAATTTGGAAACTTTATGGTCAAGGACAATATTTAGGACTTGGATCTATAATTTAGACGTATGGGCTTAAGTATTAAGCACTTAATGAGTTGGGAAAGCATTCAGTTGCATACGCAGTCAAGTCCCCATTTCTGGTCAGCGAGCGAGTACGCCCCCGTATACGAGGCTGGGTTGACTCGACTGGTTTGTTGAGTTTGACAAATTTTGACCAAAGGGTATTATGGGTAATTTGATATTAATTTTAAGTTGGGCAATAATTTGAATAATAGGTGTCGGGTAGAGCCGGTTTTCGGAGTAGAGATTTATGCAAAATTTGTTCGGACTGAGATGTGAGTTTTCCTCACTGTAGCTGTGGATCGAAGGCACCAATGTCGGCCCACTAGATTATGTATATTGGTTATAGGATAGTACTATGATAGTATATGACCGATTAGTAGATCTATATGATTATTTGTATTTGTTGGCTATGTTTTTATGTTATCTGTTACATATGTCGACATATTGTGGTTGGGTTGAGGCGGTTCTGCTTTGTGTTGAAGGCCAAGACACCCGGGGTGGTCCTAGGCTGTATGCCCTACGAGGTGGTCCAGTCAGGCCGAAGGCCCGTAGAGCGGTCCAGATAGGTTGTAGGCCCTACGAGGCGGTCCAGTTAGGCTGAAGGCTCATATTTGCATGATTTGTTGGTTATGTTGTATGATAGAACTTTGGGTGAACTCACTAAGCTTTGGGTTACAGTTTTAGTTTATTGTTTCAGGTACTTTAGAGGATCGTGGGAAAGTGAAGGCATGACCATGCACATCCTTCTATTTTCATGATATTGACTTTTGGGACACTATGACATGATTTTTACTTTTGAAACAATGGTCATATGTAAACAATGATGCTTAGTGGATGTTTTTGAAAAGTTTTAAATCTTTATGATTTTTGGGATGTTACATGATGTTCATAGGATATTGTTATCAATAAAGAAAACATATATCTCATCTAGGTTGCATGTGAACTTAAGGGTTTAAGTGTTTTTTCCGCCACAATAATTTTTTTATAACCTAGGAAACCTGTCAGTGGTATCAGAGCCTTAGTTTTCTATTTTATTGTGCGTAATAGTGAATTGATCAAAATTAGGGTTTATGGAAATTAAACCCTAATGGCCTTAATTTTTCGCAAAAGGCTAGGGTTCTTGAAACCCTAACCTCCACCCCTATTTTTTTTAAATGTTAGGGTTTCCCTTAGGGTGCGTTTGGTTGTGGAAAATTTTCCATTTTTCTATGAAAATTTTCAAATGAAAATGAAATTTTGAAAACACGTTTGGTCGATTCATTTTTCAAAAAATTCCCAAGAAAATGAAAATTTTCTGTTTTCCAATTTGTATGTGAATTAGAAAAGAGTTTTTTATAGTTTCCTAAATTTTTTAAATTTTAAAAATGGAAAATGAAAACTCCACCGATTTTAACCAAACGCATTTTCTAAAATTTTCATTGAAAATTAAAAATGGAAACTCAACTCTATTTTCTGAAACCATTTTCTAGGAAAATGAAAACGCTTTTCCATAACCAAACACATCTCTAGGTTTTCTAGTTTTCTTAATTATAATTTCAAATCCCTTAAATTTTGGATAACTAAAACCTAGTAAACATAATCTGTTTATTTTCGATAATTAGAAGGGTTATTGGATTAGGATTAAATTTGAATTATTTTACTAATTGTTTAATTGAAGATAGTTATTCAATCCCTAATGATTTAAATTTGAATTATTTTATTATTTGTTTAATTGAAGGTAATTATTTAAATCCCTAATGATTTAAATTAAAGGATAATTGGTAAATCATTAATTGTTTAAAATTAATTAATTATTAAAATTTTAATTCGAAAATTAATTTTAAACTCTAATATTCTGAAAAGTTTTAAAATACGCCTTATACTATATTAAAAGTTTAATATATTATATGTATAAGATAAGTCAGTCAAATCAATAGTAGGCTTCATTCACGAAGTCATACTCTAAGGGAGTATAAGGAAACAACCTATAAAATGATCGTTAGTGGGTGCCCACTCTCACGCACTACTCTCTTGTATGGTGGATGGTCGTTAACCGAACGGATTTGATACGACATAACCTCATTAAAAGTATGATAGTATACAGAACTAGAACCCACTTTAAAATCTCACTCTAGATACTTTAGGAAAAAATGTGAAGTGTATGTTAATCTATGAAAACGCACATCACTCTTTATATGTCGTTAGTGGAGCTTGTGTGGTTAACCGACACATTAATTTGGGACTATAAAGTTGAGTGATGGACAAATTGAATATTATCATTGTTGATGGAGCGTGTGTGGTTTACCGTCACATCAGTTTGAGATGAATGACCTCGAGGTTGTCAAGCGGGTTTGAATGGTTATTCACATCTCGTTTGTGATCCTCAACATACCAGTCATAAAAAGGTGAGAGCAAAATCCAAGATTAAACATGTCATTGATAAGATTCAACGGATCACAAAAAGATCTTGGATTTTCATAAGATTGAAATTGGTAAGAGCCTTACCTACCTAAAATAGATTCAAATTTGATTACGACATCCCCCTTCAAAGTTCGAATCTAAAATATGGATCTTAGCCTTAATTTAAATTTTGGTTTAATAATTAAGGATTAAAATCAACTAACTTGAATCCTCTCTTCTCCCAATATTAGATGTCAAATCAAGACAATGATGGTCTTCCTCCTTCTTTGGGAAATGTTTTTCCTCAATCATTTGCAGATGGTCTTCCATATTCTGATCAATGTGAAAATGTCGTCCCTTCTTTGGCTAATTGTGGAATTGGACATCGTCCTTCTTCAACTCTTCCACCTCCTCCTCATGTGACTTTCTCAATGTCACGAGTTGAAAGCTATGAAATAACTCAACCCCTTTTGGCATGTACGCATGAAGATGGAAATTATGTGTGTGCGCACGTTCTGAAAATGAAGTCGTACATTCACAAGTTGGAAAGGATGGGTGTTGTATTCCCAGAAGAGCAAGCCGATGATTTGGTTCTTCTTTCTCTTTCTAAGTCATATGGTTAGTTCGTTAAGAACTTTCATATGAGGAATCTCGATATGACCCTAATTGATCTGGTCTATATGTTGATGGGTGTTGAAGCATAAATGCTTAAGAAGACAACTAAAGCAGAAATGCTTATAGGGTCTAATTCCAAGAATTTCATGGACAATGATAATGGTAACATTAGTGATATAGAAAAGATTTCTCTTCCCAATCGAAAAGGACCGGCCAAGGTCAAACCGTTTGATCGTATGGTAAAGAGAAAGGCTCATTCTAAGATTATTCCAGATGTTGACCCCAATGAGTCCATTTGTTTTTACTGCCAATTGAAGGGACATTGGAAGTAAAGTTGCCCAAACTACCTGAAAGATCTTAAAGATAGTAAATTCAAGTCGTGTTACTCTACTTCAGGTACTTCCATTATCTAACTCCATAAGTTCCTATTCTTAGACTTTTAATACATAATGTGATGATCATATTTTGATGGTATTGCAGGATCTAAAAGAAAGAAGGAAGCTTAAGCGTAGTGTAACGCCCGTGTTTCTAGGCTAGGCATTAATATTGACGTAATAGTCTAGGTTAATCTTTGTAACTCATTTTGAAGAAATAAAGAGGAATTATGTGATTATTATGTGAATTATGTGTTTTATGCTTAATTATTAGGATTTAATTAATTAAGAATAAAAATAAGCGTCGAAAATAAATATTAGATAAACCCAATATCTATGAAGGAAGTTGTAGTGGTCGTGAAAAGGATTCCGGATATATAAATAATACCGAAATCCGAGTTATAACGAAGAAGTTATGACCTGTTGAAGTTCCGCGACAAAACCGGCACGGCGCCAAATGACGTAAAAAGTGAGTTTTGATAAACTACTTTTTAGCCTTGGTGGTCTAAATGAAATTCGTAGTGTTCGTTAAACCGAGAGTATGCATAAAAAGAACGCCCAAATCTGACTTCGTATGAGTAAGTTATGATTTTTCTAAGTTTCAGCTTAGCAGTAGACAACTAAAAACTCGAATTTTAGATTGAGTGATTTTTAGCCGACACAACCTAAACGAGAATCGAAGGTCTCATCAATAGTAGTACAACGGTAAAAAGACAGACAAAAACGGATGTCGGATGAAGAAGTTATGAATTTTTAACGGACTTTTCCTGTCCCGGCCCGTTAAAAATATAATATTAAAAATAAAGTCAAAATTAGCCGACGGAGTCAAAACGAAAGTTGTAGATCATAATTTTACCTACACGTGCATATAAAGAACGTAAAAAATGGAGCTTGTATGCGAAAGTTATGGATTTTAGAAGTTTGGGACACAAAATTCGAGAAAAATGCTAAAACCGAGGAATTTCGCATGGCTGGGGTTCGGCCACGTCACCCTCGCTCGCAGGCCGCCTCATGTCTGTCATGTGCTCGTTGCTGAAGCGATCGAAGGTGCGGCCCAGTAAGAACTCGACGCGCCACGCACAGGTGGCAGATCCGAAGCGAGCCACCTACCCTCGCCTCGCATCCAACGCGCGTCCCTCCCCTCCGGATCCGAGCCTCGCATCTGCTGCCGCGTGGAACCTTCTAAACCGTAGATCTTCGGACTCGCCCCTATAAATAGAAGGGTGCGAACCCTCCCAGTGATAATTTGGAAAATTGCCACTTTTCACCCCTTAAACAATATTTTTATCATTTCGACTTCCCCCGAAACCCTGTGATCATACCTGAAATACGTTTCGAAGTGCCCGAAGACCCGGAAAAAAATATATTTTCGGTTTTGAAGCTCAACCTTCGCAAGGCCCGATTTTTCATTAAAAGCTCTCGGTTTTATCAGAAACGATTGTTTTAGGAAACGAAGTGCTGCCCGATTATCGTTAAATCAAGTGAGTGTATAGTCACTTTCATCTTACACATAGATATGAAGTATTTTATATAAAATACGTGCTATGTGAATATATATTGTTTATTTATTTGAGATGGATGATGAATGAATGATTTATACAGGTTTTTAAATAAATTTAACTGTATATGTATTTTTATCTACAAATATGTTGGGTAAAACATGGGTAGATAGTTGATGTGTGATGAAATAAAATGATGAGAGGCCTCGATGTTATTGTGATCCAGTCATCTAGCGGAGTATGGATGACGACCACGGACTTTTCTAGATAGTCCTGTGGAACGCTGGCAAATAACAAAGTATGTGATTCACATAATATAGAAATACATAGCAAATAACAAAAAGACATGAAGCTATACTGCTCCATCTTCTGAATCCCAGTGCGCGTACCTGTCTACTGGTCTCCTGAGAATATAAGTTATTTTGAAAGCGTAGATCAACATTTAAGCTGGTGAGTTCATAAGATTTAAGTGACGTAAGTGAGTAGTAAGAAAGTTGTAGAAAGTTGTAGTAAGTGATACTAAGTTCTGTTTAGAAAAGTTTGTCTGTTCCTCCAGAAAATCCTATATTTCATGCTTTGATGAAAGATAAGTAAAAATGACTCTACAATACTTTCTATGAGTATTAAATGAATACAATTTATATATAACCCTAGCGTATTCACTTGGTACTCACGGAGTTAACTGTAATAGTTCCTTTATATTTGATGAAAAGATTCCTTAAGAAAACCCTTATTTCTTTTAGTAAAAATGGTAACCACGGTAGTTCCTTCTATAATCACTTAGTTTATACTAGCTATATATAATCTAATATCGAACAGATAGTTAATTGTGTGCATCTGCCCTAAGCCCACAACCAAACAAAGAGCAAGGAATGAGGCGGAAGGCACACATCCAACTACCTATCGGATATTAATTATATATAACCCTGATGTATAAACTAAGGTATTATAGAATTAACCACCTAAGGTCCTTTAAGTTATAATGGTTTAATAAAATGGATTAAACCCTTTACTGGTAAGTTTCTAGTTTTGTATACCAAAAGTTCTTTACTTTAAAAGTATGATTTGTACTAGAAAACGGTGCATTGAATTAGTGTCCTATGACCTGGCCCATACCTGGTACCCCTTATGATTACTTAGTGTATACGGAAACATATATATATCTAAGATCGGATAGATAGTAGGTTGGGTGAATCTGCTCTAAGCCTACAACCAAACAAGGAACATGAAATAAAGCGGAAAGCACACATCCTACTACCTGTCGGATCCGATTAATATATATATCTGAATGCATACACTAAGGAATCATAAAGTCAGGATTATAGGCCCCCTTCTACTGAATGTACTAGACTCGACTGTTCTGTGTGTCGGTTGTAAAATGTAAGTTTTCCCAAGTTTATAACTATCTTGACTCGAAAATAGTTTGTATTAACTTTCAAGTGGAACTGTCACAAAATGAAAGTATTTGGAAAATATGAGTACTCAGTTGTCTTATGAACTGACATTCTGCAGTACTAATTACCTTAAAATATGTTTGTTTTATTAAGGTCATAACGTGATGAATAGAACCCGTACTATACGCTCTCACTGTAAGAGATTTTGGGAACCAAACGCGACTTCCGCAAACCAGTTGCTAGGCCGTGTAAATTCACATTAAAGTTATTTAATTCGGTATACCCAATATAACTATCACTAATTGCCTAGAACAATGAGTTAGTGATTCATTGGTATTATTAGATCTAGTATGTTCCTATGCTATAGCATCTTAGTAAGTTCGTTCTGTTATAGTATCTTAGTATGTTCTTGCGTTATAGGATCTTAGCATCTTCTCGTTATAGTATCTTAGTATCCTCTAGTTATAGTATCTTAGTATTTTCTAGTATCTAGTATGAACTGAACCCCTAAACTATACCCCTTATAGTTTACTAGTATTATACTTGAACTGTTGTTGAAAAGACTCATTTTTCTACTAAGTTATGCTTGTACTTTAAAAATGGAGTTTTGTTAAACTATAAAGTAACATAACTTTAAAAGAGTTTTTGAAATGTTTTGACCACTTATAAATGACATAAGCAATCTTTTGAAAATATTTATAACAAACAATTACACAATTAACATTGTGTTCAACTTGTATTCCCCCCCCCCCCTTAAAAGCATTTAAAACAGTTTAAAAGATTGATTACGGGGTATGAACTCACCTTTTGTGGGTGATTCAATCGAATATGCGCGTAAGGATGAGAAGTTCCACGAATGAAGTCCCGAGACTTAACGAGTCCTAAATGACATATAATGACATATATTGACATAAATATAGTGTTTAGAAGCAACCAAATGCAGGGAAACACCTTACGGGACTAGGAAACACTTTGACCAAGTGTCGGAATCACATGTGATTCACTTAAAGGGAGTGTACGACCATAACAAGGAGTGTGCGACCATGGGTATGTGGCCAGGGAGTGTGCGGCCGCACATTCATGGTCAAGAGTGCACAAAATCGTTTTCCAAGGGTATGGAGGCTTGTAGGACTGATGCTCATCAAGTGCTGAAGCTGGAATGCACTTTGAAGGCCGCTTTAAGGGTGTTTTGAGGGGTGTATGGTCACACCTGGGTGTGTGACCGCACACACCATAAGATCATGAGTTCTGGGCATTTTCAAGGACTTATTCTAGTGTTCTAAACAAGATTCAAGCAAAGGGAAAGGGTACTTACGATCCGGATGCTCGAGAAGGTCCAAAATCACCAAGAACAAGTGTGTGTTCTTGGTGTTCTTGGTGAAATGGATGAGGATTTGAAAATCTAGACAAAACATGATTTCCAATGGATGAAATCAAAGGATGTTACTGATGGGTTTTCAGCATTCTAACACTCCTATGGTGTACATGCAACCCTAGAAACCTTGGATCTATGTTTGACTAAGATACATGCAAATAATTATTTTTCCAAGGTTCTTATCCTAACTAGCATGGCATGGGGTACTTGAATCAAATTAAACTAGTAGAATTACTTACCTTGTAGTAGTAGTTGATTGCTTGGAGTTTGAGAGCCTAGCACCAATAATGTCTATGCCTCAAATGGAAGTCACAAATCACCACAAACTTGGAAACTTGAGAGAATAGTCACAAACTTCTTGAAATCGGCCCTCTTAGTTTACACACATCAACTAGTCCAATTTCAAGAACCAAAGCCTCCTTTATATAGTGTGGTGGATTAGGGTTACATCCATGTAAACCCTAATACCCATGTCTTTTCATTTCCATGAGATCCATGGGTTAAAGCTCCATGGAGTATCCATGGACTTTCCATGCAAGCCTAGCCCATTCCAAATAAGCATTAGCCCACACTATATAAACACAAGAGCCCATATTTAATTAGTCATACTTTTGATCTCTAAATTAATTCTAAATTAATTATAAATCAATACTAATTAAATAATATGATTTTATATTAATATATTAGGACTTATAATATATTAATAAATCATAACTTATACTATTCTCAAACGATTATCCATAAATTGTTCGGGTAAAGTGCAACCCAAATGGACCATGCCGGGTCGGGTCAAGTACATACCAAATATAGTTATGGACTTAGACACTATATCCAACAGTCTCCCACTTGGATAAGTCTAATAACTATAGTTGCAAGTATGACTTCAGGAACCGATCAGCAATCGTAGCTCTTTAAACTCTATTGAACTATGAAGCGCCATTTTAGATAAGTGATCATATAATCCTCTGTTCTAGATATTAGCTGGACAAATACATGGAACATGGTCTTGCTTATTGTCCAGCATTTGTTTCCCGATTTCCGATTTGTTTGACATAGAACTTAACTGAACACATCAATTTAGTTCTGACCGGGCCCGGTACATAGGTCAAAACAAAATCATCGAGGGGCCCAGATATCGCTTCTAATCCTAAAAGGAACAGATAAACTTCGACTCATATGTTTGCTCTACTACTTGTTGAATTACACACAAAAGCACGGTTTATAACATCGAGTTACCAATGCGTTTTCGTGCAATCAATGCATAACCAACTCATAGGCAACAAATCATATCTCTAGGTTTGAAGACTTATATGATATTACCATCTCACGATCACTCGAGATAAATTCCATGAAGTGATACAAGTGAGCGTGGGTTGAATCCAATACTCAGAACTTATGAGCACTCATGAGCGTTGTAGCCCCGCTTTGTCTAACATCCTAAACCTCTACAAGCCAACCCATGACAGTCTTGATTCATATCTACTTCCAACATATGACCGACTGTGGAGAGTTTGAATAATATGATATAAACCATAACATAATTATTCTGGAAGTCAAAACATGCAAAAAGAAATAATAGTAAACAATTGACAAGAGATAGCAACATTTTACTCATAAATAACAGCTTTTATTTATCATCAAATGTCAATTCCATTTTACAAATTTCAAGATTATCTAACTACTAAAACTAATATCATCCTTCAGCCCTATGCTCCGAGCATGCTGGAGATGCTTAGCCCGAGTCAGTCCCTTCGTGAGGGGATCTGTTGGGTTCTCATCCGATGATACCCTCTTTGCCACGAGGATTCCTTCTTCTATTCGATGTCTGATGAAGTGATATTTTCTGTCAATGTGTATGGATCTCCCATGATCTCTTGGTTCCTTGGCTAAGGCAACCGCACTATTGCTGTCACAGAAAATCTCCATTGGCTCCTTTATAGCTGGTACAACTCCAAGGCCTCCGATGAAGTTCTTTAGCCATATAGCCTCCTTTGCTGCCTCGCTTGCTGTTATATACTCTGATTCACAAGTGGAATCAGCCACTGTCTCCTGCTTGGAACTTTTCCAAGTAATTGCCCCTCCGTTTAGAGTAAAGACCCAGCCCGACTGAGAGCGGAAATTATCCCTGTCAGTCTGAAAGCTAGCATCACTGTACCCTACAACTCTCAAGTCCTCACTGCCACCGAGGGTAAGGACCCAGTCCTTAGTCCTCCGTAGGTACTTGAGGATATTCTTTACCGCAGTCCAGTGTGCCTTGCCAGGGTTCCCCTGATACCTGCTAACCATGCTCAAAGCAAAGGCTACATCAGGTCGAGTACACGTCATAGCATACATGATCGATCCTACAGCTGAAGCATAAGGTATTCGACTCATTTCTGCTATCTCAGCCTCAGTACTAGGGCTTTGTGTCTTACTCAATCCGGTGTTACTCTGGATGGGTAACTCTCATTTCTTGGAGTTATGCATGTTGAACCTTTTCAACACTTTGTCCACATAGGTGCTTTGACTAAGTCCAATTAGTGTTTTACTCCTGTTTCTCAAAATCCTTATCCCTAGGATATAGGCAGCTTCTCAAAGGTCCTTCATAGCGAAACACTTCCCAAGCCAGGACTTTACTTCCTGCAGGGTTGGGATGTCATTTCCTATGAGTAGTATGTCATCCACATACAGTACCAAAAAGCTGACTATACTCCCACTAGCCTTGATATAGACACAAGATTCATCTTCACTCCTTGAAAAGCCAAATTCTTTAATTTTCTCATCAAAGCAAAGATTCCATCTGCAAGGTGCCTGTTTTAATCCATAAATGGATTTCTTGAGCTTACACACTCTACTGGGGTACTCTGTACTGACAAAACCCTCTGGCTGAACCATGTAAACATCTTCAGCCAACTTTCCATTAAGGAAAGCGGTTTTGACATCCATTTGCCATATTTCATAATCATGAAATGCAGCAATGGCTAACAGAACCCTAATAGACTTAATCTTGGCCACTGGTGAAAAGGTCTCATCATAATCAACTCCCGGAGTTTGAGAATAACCCTTTGCAACCAGTCGTGCCTTATAAGTGTGTACATTACCATCCATGTCGGTCTTCTTCTTGAAGATCCATTTGCACCCAACTATCTTACGATCAGGTACATTGTCAACCAAGTTCCAAACTTGATTGTCATACATGGACTGTATCTCGCTATCCATAGCCTCTTTCCATTTAACAGCCTCAGGGCCTGCCATGGCTTCCGTGTAGCTGTTAGGCTCATCCAGATTTACCAGTGTGTTATCACTGATAAGTGTCTCACCTTCTGCAGTAATATGAAAACCATAATAATGCTCAGGTGCATTCCTAACTCTGGTGGAACGCCTCAGAGGTATAGATTCTTCAGTCGGCTCAACAGGAGTTTCCTCCTCAGGTTGAGGGCTAGGGTTTGAGGTTCCTTGGCTTATGAATTCTCTCTCTCGAAAGAATCCTCTTCTTGATACAAAGACCACATTATCACTGGGTCTGTAGAAGATGTAACCAAAGGATTTCTGTGGGTAGCCGATGAAAATACACCTTTCGCTTCGGGGTTCGAGCTTATCGTGAGTCTCGCGTCTCATGAAAGCCTCGCAACCCCAAATCTTGATGTGGTCTAGATTGGGAACTTTTCCAGTCCACACCTCGTGAGGTGTTTTGGCAACCTTCTTTGTTGGGACTAGATTAAGGATATGGGCGGCAATCTTTAAGGCATACCCCCAAAATGAGATTGGTAGCGAAGCTCGACTCATCATGGAACGAACCATGTCCAACAAGGTCTGATTGCGCCTCTCAGCTACACCATTCAACTGTGGTGTCCTAGGAGGTGTCAATTGTTAGACAATCCCACATTCCTTAAGATAGTCAAGGAACTCAGTACTAAGATACTCACCACCACGATCGGATCGAAGCATTTTAATGTTCCTGCACAACTGATTCTCCACTTCTTGCTTAAACTCTTTGAATTTCTCAAAGGTTTCTTACTTATGCTTAATTAGGTAGACATATCCATATCTACTAAAATCATCAGTAAAAGTCACATATAACCGATTAGCATCTCTTATGGCGGTTCTGAAGGGTCCACACACATCCGTGTGTATGAGGTCCAACAAACCTTCACCCCTAGCACAAGTGCCAGTAAAAGGTGACTTTGTCATTTTACCAAGCAAACAAGATTCACAACTATCATCTGACTTTAGGTCAAATGACTCCAAGACTCCATCCTTTTGGAGTTGGCCTATGCGTTTCTTGCTTACATGTCTAAGACGACAATGCCATAAGGATGCTTTATCTAAGCTAGTGGAAGAGTTAATACACAATACATTATTTCCTAGATTATCTACAACAGATACAGTTTCATACACGCCATCACAAGGTAATGCTTTAAAATAAAGAACATTATTAAAGAAAGCATCAATACTACCATTATTATTATCAAAATAAAAGGTAAAACCTTGTTTATACAATGCATGAAAGGAAATAACATTTCTTGCTATTTCTGGCGAATAATAACATTTATTCAAATCTAATGTAAACCCACTATTTAGCACTAAGGAATAAACTCCTATCTTGGTGACAGGTGAAGCTTTCCTATTTCCCATGATCAAGTTTATCTTTCCCTGCTCCACATTCTCACTTCTTTTTAGTCCCTGCAAATCACAACATATGTGAATACCACAACCTGTATCAAGGACCCAAGACTTAGAATGAGGTGAGTTATTAGACAATATAGTGTATATACCTGCATGGTTGGGTTTTATTTTCCCATCCTTCAAATCTTGCTGGTACTTTGGGCAGTTTCGCTTCCAGTGCGACTTTTCATGGCAATACAAGCATTCAGCCTCATTAGGGTTAGCAGAAGGAGTGACAAAACCTTTCTTGGTTTTGCTTGAAGAGGAGCCTTCAAGGGTCTTACCATTGGTACCCTTAGAAGGGTTCTTTCTCTTCTTCCCTTTGCCATGCCCGATTGCCAAGACATTGGCCGCAGTTGGAGTAGGAGTAGGAGTAGTAACAACCGACTTACCCTTTAGACCACTTTCGGCGGTCTTCAAGAGTCCTTGAAGTTTGCTGAGGGTGACTTCTTCCTTGTTCATGTGATATGTCATGCGGAATTGATCATAACACGATGGCAAGGAGTGCAAAATGATGTCTATTGCTAACTCCTCAAGGAAGTTCACATTCAGCTTCAGTAAACGGTCCACATACCTTTGCATTTTCTGCATGTGGCCCGTGATGGGTTCACCATCCTTCATTCAGGTTGTTATCATGGAGGAGATTATTTCATATCGCTCTTGACGAGCACCTTGATGGTAGCGGTCCATCAAGTCCTGGTGCATCTCAAAAGGATAATAGTCCTCATAAGACTTTTGGTGCTTGGCTGTCATGGTGGCCATCATGATGCATGCCACTTTTGTAGCATCTCTTTCATGTACCTCATATTCAGAAAGCTCTTCAGGAGTAGCAGTTGGCTCGGGTACCTTCAGCTCCTTGTCGAGAACATATTCTTTGTTCTCATACCGAGTGACCATCCTGATGTTTCTGATCCAATCTGTAAAGTTGGACCCATCAAAGATGACTCTCCCACAAAGATTCATGAGAGAGAAGGAGCTAGTAGGGTTTGAGCCAGAAGCATTGTTATTGGAAGACATCTGAAAAGAAGAGGGAATAGATTAGATTAGATATAGAGATAGTCCTTAACAAAACACCCAAATGTAATATTAAGGCTAGGACCCAACACAATATTTTATAACTTAGAAGAGGGATGCCGTAATCTAAGCTATAAGATATTTGAAGGTAGGTGAATGACGATTCACCAATTTCCATCATGAAAAACAAAATATTTAATTAGGTTTTAATTGGTTTAGAAACTCCTATATTCTTTGAGATTCATTGAACTTTCTTCAATGGCATGTTTCAATCTCGAGTGTGCCCTTCAAGTTTTGTGACTGGGATGCCGAGGATCACAAAACAAGGTGTGAAGTAACCATGCAAATTACTTGGTACCCTTAATATATTACCCCTCAATCGATGTGCCGGTTAACCACACACGCTCTATCAATACTATGATAAACATTAAGTCACCCTTTACCTACCTTGTTAAGTTCATGTTAGTGTGCCGGTTAACCACACACGCTCCACTAATGACTTAAACAAAGTGTAAAGTGTAATTTCATGGATTAGCACCTTATTCACATTTTCCTAAAATAACTAAGATTGAGAATTCAATAAAGTTTAGTTACTTTAGTATTATCATTATACTTTTAATGAGAATTTATAAGTCCTTGTCCTACCCGTTCGGCTAACGACCCTCCACCGATCAAGGAAGCGGTGGGTGAGAGTGGACACCCATTAAGTTGCCATTTTATAGGCAACAACCTTATACCCCCCTTATAGACCGGCTTCGTGAATGAGGCGTACTAGCGGTAAGATGACTTGATCTTATACATATATAAATATTATTAAACTTATAATATTATAAAGTATAAGGTTTGAATTTTAACTTTTAAAATTCTAGGGGTTGGAACTAAAGTTTTTAATATGACTTTACATGTTCCAAAACTTGAGGGCAAGTTTTGTAAACTTTCAAGACTTTTCATTTCTCATAACTTATGAGTTAATGGTTATTAAAAATGAAGACTCTTCATTTTTTGTAACCTATGTGTTCTTTTAATGGTTATTTATAAATGTGACTTTTGGTTATCCATAACTTAAGAACTAGTTATGGACTCCATTAAAACACATAAAGATCAAGAATTAATCTAATCAATTATTAGCACATAATTTTTATGATCTTCTAAACTCATATGTTTATGAATGTTCATATCAAAAATTTCAAGAATCGTAAGTACATATACAAAACTTGAAATTTTGATACGAGCTTTTGAACAAAACTTCGATTTTCAAGTTTTTTTTTTTTTTTTTTTTTTTTTGCATCAAGTATCAAATAAACAAACCAGGCTCTGATACCAGTGATGGGTTTTCAGCATTCTAACACTTCTATGGTGTACATGCAACCCTATAAACCTTGGATCTATGTTTGACTAAGATACATGCAAATAATTATTTTTCCAAGGTTCTTATCCTAACTAGCATGGCATGGGGTACTTGAATCAAATAAAACTAGTAGAATTACTTACCTTGTAGTAGTAGTTGATTGCTTGGAGTTTAAGAGCCTAGCACCAATAATGTGGATGCCTCAAATGGAAGTCACAAATCACCACAGACTTGGAAACTTGAGAGAATAGTCACAAACTTCTTGAAATCGGCCCTCTTAGTTTACACACATCAACTAGTCCAATTTCAAGAACCAAAGCCTCCTTTATATAGTGTGGTGGATTAGGGTTACATCCATGTAAACCCTAATACCCATGTCTTTTCATTTCCATGAGATCCATGGGTTAAAGCTTCATGGAGTATCCATGGACTTTCCATGCAAGCCTAGCCCATTCCAAATAAGCATTAGCCCACACTATATAAACACAAGAGCCCATATTTAATTAGTCATACTTTTGATCTCTAAATTAATTCTAAATTAATTATAGATCAATACTAATTAAATAATATGATTTTATATTAATATATTAGGACTTATAATATATTAATAAATCATAACTTATACTATTCTCAAACGATTATCCATAAATTGTTCGGGTAAAGTGCAACCCAAATGGACCATGCCGGGTCGGGTCAAGTACATACCAAATATAGTTATGGACTTAGACACTATATCGAACAGTTACTAGTTTATGAAGATTAACAACAAACCAAGGGAAGAACACTTACCAACTCGAAGATCTAGGCTGCAAATCGGATGATAGTTGAGAGAGAAATCGAGTTCTAGGCTTAGGAGTGTGAAAAGGGATGAAGGAAGGCTAAGTCCCAACGTTATACACGTGAGTGTGCTGCCAGGAGAGGGGTGTGCGGTCGCACACCCAGTGTGCGGCCCTACACTCCTTATGTTGGAGTGTAAGGCCCTATTTTGGTGCTAGAAGTGTACACGATTCATTCCTATACTCAATGCTTGAATGTACTGAGCTTTGAACCTTTAAACGGACTCTAAACAAGGCTAAATGATAGCAGAAATGAGTTTGACACTCAGCTGAGTTGACTGGATGAGCTTTACAAGGCAAAAATTTAAAAATTTTCGGGTTGTCACATCATCCCCCCGTTAGATGGAATTTCGTCCCGAAATTAGCTTTCTTAGCTGTACTACCAGGGTTGCGCTACTCTAATTAGCAGAATACCCACTCGTAGACCTGGAAAATTTGCCCTACTGTTCATGATAGGATTCATACTCGGTCCATCTATCATTACTTCGTGTATACAAGTCTTATATAATTAGGATTAGTTAGACGGTCGGATGTGCGACTCTACCCCAGGTCCACAACCAAACAAGGAACAGGAGATAGGGCGGAAACACACATACTAAATCTGCGTAATCATAATTATATACCACCCTCGCGTATACACTAAATAATGATAGGTGGGTTGTATTCGTCCTTAGCCTCTGTGGTTGAACTGGGTCTGTTGGACGAGCGGTATTTCGGAAATGTCTGTTGAACATACAACGGCAAGGCTTCGGAGGACAAAGTATTATTCGCATGAGTACTATGGGGTTTAGAATACGAAAGATAAAATTGAGGTTTAGTTTGGACTGTTGTTACGAATAACGAAGGCTTCGTGCATCAGACGGTCGAGACGATAAGAACATATGAACTTAGTATGGTGAAGACCACGCCAACTTATGACGAAAGATAGTAACAGACTCTTTACTGGACAAAGTTTTGGCCGATTTGAAAGAAACATTTGTTATACGATGATGTACTTCCCTAGTGTGCTCGAAAATGTACTCTTAGTAAATGTTCTAGTGCTTTCTGTTTTCCTCTTGTTGTTAAAACTTCTACGTATCGTACCACGATGTGTGCGTACATACCGCAAAAGTGCTTTGTTATCTAGTATTGATACTTTAAACTATGATCCTCCTTGGTACCACTACGATCGCCTGGAATATACAAGTTATGAATAATTAAGATGAATTGGACGGTCGACTGAGTAAGTCTGCCTCAAATCCACAACCAAACAAGGAACAAGAATTAAGGCAGAATCACTCACTCTAAGTCTGCAAAATCTTAGCCATGCACAACCCTTATGTACATACTAAGCCATCATAGCTTCTCAGAACGGATCCCTTAGTTCTCTTGAATAATGTGACTTATTTCAATAAGTGAGTTATTATAATTACTTTTAAGTGTTATCCCCAAGTTTTAATCTTATATAAATATACATTAATTTTTCAAAGAATTACTAGATCGAAAACGTACCGTTGCTCGATGGTGACTCCGAGGTCGATTCTCCTGCGGTGATCATCAGAATTCGTCCATCCGCTCCGGAGTTCCTTGTTATCGGGCAGTCCTCCTGGTAGTGTCCATACTCACCACAGCCATAGCAGGCTTGGTTTTCTTCAACTCCGGGGACTTGGGAGATCGGTTGCGCTGGTGCCCTGCAGAAACGGACTATGTTTCCCTTTCTGTGGCAGTTCAGACACTGCATTTCCCGACATACTCCGGTGTGGTGATAGTTGCACTTTCCACACTTCGGGAGGGTTCCAGCATATCGACTGGCAGGTGCTGGAGTAGCAGGTTTTGTGGCGGCGTACAAAGTACTCGTTTGTTCCTCCTGCGGGGATTCCTGTGTTGTTCGCTTCTTCTTTCTCTTGTTCCCCGACTTTTGTTCATAGTCCTCTTCCCTCGATGTCTCGGGAACAGGGACTTCAATGCCATGGCGGACTCCGTGGTCGATGAGTCACTGAGCCAGGCGTTTAGCACTATCGAATGTGGTTGGGTTAGAAGACAACACATCTCCTTGGATCGGGGCAGATAGACCCCAGATGTATCTTTCTATCTTATTGCTCTCTGAGGTAACCATCCTGGGGAATAGTACCGCTAGATCGCTGAACCGGTCAGTGTAGGCCACTATGTCCGAGCCGACCATCGAGAGCTCCCACAGTTCTTGTTCCAGCTTTTGAATCTCGCCCAAGGGGGCAGTTTTCTTCCCGCGTTAACTCTTTTAGGCTCTCCCAACCTATGGAGTTATCCACTGATAGTGTCAGTGACTTAACATGGCTATTCCACCATGTCAGGGCTCTGTCAGAGAAGGTGCAGGAAGCAAACTTCACTTTGCTCCCTTCAGGGCACGAACAGATTTCGAAGATCGAATCTGTTTTCTCGAACCATCGCATCAGAGCGATGACTCCATCATTTCCATCGAAGGAATTTGGTTTGCGGTTCATGAAGTCCTTATACGAACACTCCCTTGGGTGTCCGTGAGTAACTCCAGGGTTGGTTAGGTGGGTACCGCTACCAGATCCGAGGGTACCACCTTCACCGAAATGAGCTAGAGCAGTTGCCACTGCGGCGGATATTGCTGCTTGGAGAGCAGCAGGATCGAATTGCGGCAGTGGAGTTGGAGTTATCGGAGTAGCGCGTCTGTTCGATCTGTGAGGAGGCATCTTTGCTAAAAGAATACAACGATGAGATGGAATAAGTCTAAAGCAATGGACACAAGCCGAAAGCTGAAAAGACAAGGTTATCCTAGTTCTGAGTGTATCGGGTCCTGACTTCTACAGGGTTCTGGAAATAATTCATAAAAGAGTCTATACCAAATAAACTTTATGAATTTGGAATGGCTATCCTCGAATGAATATCTGTTACCTGAATAACTGTTACCAGCTGCATGTAAGAAAATAATCGTAACACATAATGTGAGCAGTGTCTCCACTCGCTCATTAAGTTAACAAGGTTATTATTTATTAGTGTGTCGCATAAGACGTTTTGGTTACTTCGGTTGATCCTTCTTTGAAAGCTCCTCATGAACTTGTCCTTGTTTCCTCCTGACTCTTCGGTTGTCAACTATGAGGAAGTGGTTACATCTATCTGGGTTTGTCGTGCGAGAATGGACGTGTCTAAAGAATCTATGAGATTAAGTGAAACATTACGGGGTGATCCTTACAGAGTCCTCCTATAATTGTACAATGTATACAAGTTGTATAAAATTAAGATTAAATAGACCTTCGAATAAGTGATCCTACTCCAAAACCACAACCAAACAAGGAACAGGTAGTGAAGCGTAGATCACAAATTCTAAGTCTATAAATTCACAATTATATATAACCTTGGAAGTATACATTGTAAGATTATAGACCTATCCGTAAGGGTCTTTTTAAGTTATCACATAAGTTATTTGTATGGTGCCTAAAATACTCCTATAGTATTTTAATGTAATGAACTTGGTATGTTTTAAACTTGTTATCACGTTATAGTATCATAGAATACTCCTATAGTATTCTAACTCTATGTACTTGATCTAGTATTCTCATGACTAGTATTGGGTAAGTTTTAAGACCGTTGCAACACCACATCACTCCCAAACACATGTCGGTCATATATCGAATGAATATAGTTGATCAGGCTATATTGATCCTAGCTATGATTACATAACTGTCCAGGTTTGACCATAGTGTTCAACCTTTAACTTCTTCTGTTCTGTTCTTCTCATGATACTTGTTCTAGTATGTATAGATGTATAAGCAATTATGTATACTTTTATAAGGTATACTTATATATTTATGTGACAACCGTCAATTTTTGGCCAAGTCAAAGTCAACAAGTCAAACCGGTCAACTCATATAACCTTATGAATATTTAGGGTTTATTATGTTAAAATACGAGTTTGGGTGAAAATCCCGCGCTAACATCACGAAAAACGGGCTTAAAACGAAGATTGGGTCAAAAACCGAGAAGGAAATGGGAAATCCGAAATTGGGGCCAAAGTTGCGAAGGTTCGGCTCCTTAGGAGCATAGAACCGAAGGTAGGGTTCGGTTGTATATGGGAACCGAGAGGTCTCGCAGGCGACTCATCAGAAGGGACCGAAGGTAGGAGGTTTCAGTTCTGAGAAGCTTCGGAACTCATATTTTAACATAATAAACCCTAAATATTCATATTTTAATTATATTTTGGGGAAAATCATTGCCTAAGAATAAAATCTAGTTTGTGAGATATTTAGGTGGAGTGTTGACTTATCCTTTGGGCAAGGACACAAGTTACCTCCCATACTCACTCCAAGAGCATCCCCAGTTACTATTCCACCATACCTGGTCATTTCATTGTCCTTTTTCCCACTCTTTACAGCCAAGCAACTTGACACAAGGGTAGAAAAACCCTTATCTCTCCTCCCATTTTATTCACTCTTTCTCAAGGAGAACAAAACATATCTCTTTCACTTTCTCTCTCTAAAATTCGAGATTCAAGGGCTGGTCTTGAGTTTTTACTCCACATTTGGTAAGTATCTTCCTTTTACACTTAGATATTCTACTATCCTTCATCCAAATCATGGATTGCTTACACAAATATCGTCATATTTGTTGTTAGATCTTCAAATCTTCAAGCATCTCCCAAGTGTTCTTGAGTTGAACACTTCTTTTCTTCACCATCCATCTTCTGAAATCACTCAAGGTGAGTTCATACCCCTATATTTTCATGTTTTCTTCAAGTTTTAGGGGGGGAATACAAGTTAAAACACCAAAAACTTAACTAAACTCAAACAACAGCTTTCATTAGAAAAGTTGAGTCTTATTCTAGGACTGTTTTGACTATCTTAAACTTAATATCTTTCAAAACTGTTTAACATGCAAATAGTTCAGGTTCATACCTTTAAAATGACTACTTGCACATCTCCATACGATTTTCCTACGATTTATGGTGATTTTTACAAAACTGCCTATCATTTCAGAAACGAACTCGGACCAGTCTGTGAATATGAACATTTTAACACAAGTTAAAGACTTCTAAAAATCATAATAAAAATTATGAATAAACTAGACACATTTTATGAACTCTCAGATTTTACAGATTCAGTTTTCGACTTCGTATGATTTTTTTATGATTTTTATAAAAACAGTGTAGAAAGGTTAAAAAACTAGTTAACAGCTTATAACTTTCATAACACTTTGTATTATGTTGAGCAAAGTGTATAACAATAAGTTCTAAATAATGAATGTATTTTCTTGTTAGTTTATCATTATAAACTGAAATTTAGTCATTCATGATAACGATTCTTCATTCATTTCGAACACATATAATAAGCTATAATAATCATAGTTTATGGATTTTTACTACATGAGAAAGGTTTTACTCTCAAAACAAATGGGTTTTTCATATACTACATAATAGTAATAGTTTATGGACTCATAACACTAATGAATTTTCATAAAAGGGGTTCTTTTACATTACAAACGTTTTGGATAAACTATAATAGGTATAGTTTATGTTTCATTTACATTTCAAACTCATTTACCAAAAGTTTTCAGTTCACGTAAATCTGTTAATGAATAAATTTGTGAGACATTCACTTCGCGTTACTTCCAAAGTAACGAAATCAAAAGTCCTGTAATTGTAACCAGAGTCTCTTGTAGGGAGAGCGTGATAGTTGTGTATAGATCTATATTGGGTCTGACAAACCCACACCTCGCTGCTAGCTACAGCCGGACCGGCAAGTCTGCGGGTGACAAGTGTCATTTAACGTTGCGACGCCTGAAGAACGTCGTATTACAAGGCCGTCTGAGGCATAGTATGATTATAATAACTCACATGTGGTATTAACAAAACATAAGATTTACGAGTTTTACTTTTAAATTAAACGAGTTTATGTCGATTTAAACTCACATGAATTACTTTAAGTATGGAAAAATACTTGTATATTCCGGTCTGGACATCTAAGGCTACATAACTTTTATAAGGAAAATATTGGATTTTCTTTGGAAACAAATTTCTATTAAAACAACATTTCATCTAGAATTTTTAGACTTCAGCTATAATTGCTAAGTGTATATGCTAGAGTTATATAAGAATCTAGTCACAATCGACTTAGAATTGGTGGGCCCGCCTTACTTCTTGTTCCTTGTTTGGTTGTGGACCTAGGGCAGACCCATTATATTCGACGTTTTATTTAACTTAAATTTTATATAACTTATATACACTGGGTAATTATAGAAGGAATCTACGGGTCTTTCTAGGGTTCATTATCGCATAACATAGGAGCATTCATTTCACACTTAACAAGGAAAATATTGGATTTTCTAGAATCATACTCTATCGTATTTACAAGGAAAACAACTTTTTCCTCAAACAAAACTCTTATGAACTCACAAACTTAATTTTTGACACTTTTCAAAACTACTTGTATTCTCAGGAAATCAGTGTAACAGGAAACCAACAGCATTTTGAGGATGGGACGTTAAATCGTCAAACAGTTCATTTTGTCATCATAATGTAATTGATCTTGAAACGTGTAAACATATACCATGGTGTAACCTTTTCAATTATATTTATGATGGTTGTATTTACTTTGAGCACTATTATACTCGTTGTTGTGATACTATACATGAAGTCCTCCACCCCCGGACGTTTCCGCCATCCTTGGTTTGGGGGTGTGACAATTTAAAATATATTCTTATCCAGAGCACTTCGGCCCCATTGCATTTATAGTTGTATATCTTTTATCGGTTGATATACTTAGTTCACTATAAACAATGCTCTGATACCAATCTGTCACACCCCAAAACCGGAACGGCAGAAACGTTCTGGGGTGGAGGACGTCATGTTTAGTATCACAAGACATGCATCATAGTACGCAAAGTAATAAGCAACCATTTCATTAGAAAGAAAGTGTTTACAAAGTGTGTGATTCACATAATATAAAAATACATAGCAAATAACAAAAAGACATGAAGCTATACTGCTCCATCTTCTGAATCCCAGTGCGCGTACCTGTCTACTGATCTCCTGAGAATACAAGTTATTTTGAAAGCGTAGATCAGCATTTAAGCTGGTGAGTTCATAAGATTTAAGTGATGTAAGTGAGTAGTAAGAAAGTTGTAGAAAGTTGTAGTAAGTGATAGTAAGTTCTGTTTAGAAAAGTTTGCCTGTTCCTCCAGAAAATCCTATATTTCCTGCTTTTAATGAAAGATAAGTAAAAATGACTCTACAGTCCTTTCTATAATCACTTAGTTTATACTAGCTATATATAATCTAACATCGAACAGATAGTTAATTGTGTGCATCTGCCCTAAGCCCACAACCAAACAAAGAGCAGGGAATGAGGCGGAAGGCACACATCCAACTACCTATCGGATATTAATTATATATAACCCTGATGTATAAACAAAGGTATTATAGAATTAACCACCTAAGGTCCTTTAAGTTATACTGGTTTAATAAAATGGATTAAACCCTTTACTGGTAAGTTTCTAGTTTTGTATACCAAAAGTTCTTTACTTTAAAAGTATGATTTGTACTAGAAAACGGTGCATTGAATTAGTGTCCTATGACCTGGCCCATACCTGGTACCCCTTATGATTACTTAGTGTATACGGAAACATATATATATATCTAAGATCGGATAGATAGTAGGTTGGGTGAATCTGCTCTAAGCCCACAACCAAACAAGGAACATGACATAAAGCGGAAAGCACACATCCTACTACCTGTCGGATCCGATTAATATATATATCTGAATGCATACACTAAGGAATCATAAAGTTAGCATTATAGGCCCCCTTCTACTGAATGTACTAGACTCGACTGTTCTGTGTGTCGGTTGTAAAATGTAAGTTTTCCCAAGTTTATAACTATCTTGACTCGAAAATAGTTTGTATTAACTTTCAAGTGGAACTGTCACAAAATGAAAGTATTTGGAAAATATGAGTACTCAGTTGTCTTATGAACTGACATTCTGCAGTACTAATTACCTTAAAATATGTTTGTTTTATTAAGGTCATAACGTGATGAATAGAACCCGTACTATACGCTCTCACTGTAAGAGATTTTGGGAACCAAACGCGACTTCCGCAAACCAGTTGCTAGGCCATGTAAATTCACATTAAAGTTATTTGATTCTGTATACCCAATATAATTATCACTAATTTCCTAGAACAATGAGTTAGTGATTCATTGGTATTATTAGATCTAGTATGTTCCTATGCTATAGCATCTTAGTAAGTTCGTTCTGTTATAGTATCTTAGTATGTTCTTGTGTTATAGGATCTTAGCATCTTCTCGTTATAGTATCTTAGTATCCTCTAGTTATAGTATCTTAGTATTTTCTAGTATCTAGTATGAACTGAACCCCTAAACTATACCCCTTATAGTTTACTAGTATTATACTTGAACTGTTGTTGAAAAGACTCATTTTTCTACTAAGTTATGCTTGTACTTTAAAAATGGAGTTTTGTTAAACTATAAAGTAACATAACTTTAAAAGAGTTTTTGAAATGTTTTGACCACTTATAAATGACATAAGCAATATTTTGAAAATGTTTATAACAAACAATTACACAATTAACATTGTGTTCAACTTGTATTCCCCTCCCCCCTAAAAGCATTTAAAACAGTTTAAAAGATTGATTACGGGGTATGAACTCACCTTTTGTGGGTGATTCAATCGAATATGCGCGTAAGGATGAGAAGTTCCACGAATGAAGTCCCGAGACTTAACGAGTCCCAAATGACATATAATGGCATATATTGACATAAATATAGTGTTTAGAAGCAACCAAATGCAAGGAAACACCTTACGGGACTAGGAAACACTTTGACCAAGTGTTAGAATCACATGTGATTCACCTAAAGGGAGTGTACGGCCATAACAAGGAGTGTGCGGCCATGGGTGTGCGGCCAGGGAGTGTACGGCCACACACTCATGGTCAATAGTGCACAAAATCGTTTTCCAAGGGTAGGGAGGCTTGTAGGACTGATGCTCATCAAGTGTTGAAGCTGGAATGCACTTTGAAGTCCCCTTTAAGGGTGTTTTGAGGGGTGTACGGCCACACCTGGGTGTGCGGCCGCACACACCATAAGATCATGAGTTCTGGGCATTTTCAAGGACTTATTCTAGTGTTCTAAACAAGATTCAAGCAAAGGGAAAGGGTACTTACGATCCGGATGCTCGAGAAGGTCCAAAATCACCAAGAACAAGTGTGTGTTCTTGGTGAAATAGATGAAGATTTGAAGATCTAGCCAAAACATGATTTCCAATGGATGAAATCAAAGGATGTTACTAGTTTATGAAGATTAACAACAAACCAAAGGAAGAACACTTACCAACTCGAAGATCTAGGCTGCAAATGGGATGATAGTTGAGAGAGAAATCGAGTTCTAGGCTTAGGAGTGTGAAAAGGGATGAAGGAAGGCTAAGTCCCAACCTTATACACGTGAGTGTGCTGCCAGGAGAGGGGTGTGCGGCCGTACACTCCTTATGTTGGAGTGTAAGGCTCGATTTTGGTGCTAAAAGTGCCCGCGATTCATTCCTATGCTCAATGCTTGAATGTACTGAGCTTTGAACCTTTAAACGGACTATAAACAAGGCTAAATGATAGCAGAAATGAGTCTGACACTCAGCTGAGTTGACTGGCTGAGCTTTACAAGGCAAAAATTTAAAAATTTTCGGGTTGTCACATGCTTTGAGCAGGATCTTCTGGAAATCAACAATGTGTTCCAGAATTTGAAGAAGGGGAAGATGAGCGTCACTGAATACGCTGCTAGTTTTACAGAAAAGATGAAGCTTGTTCCTTATCTAGTTCCGACTGAACTGTCCAAGGTCAACAAGTTTGCCCACGGATTACCAACGGACTTTGGTCCGATGGTCAAGCAAGCAACCACTTTGAAAGCCGCCATCTGGGCTGCTAAGAATGTTGAGACTCAAATCAGAGAGAAGGGTCTGGAGAGGGCAGAATTTGGCAAAAAGAGAAAGTTTGAAGGAACTTCAGGTTCCAACAAGAAAAGCAACTTTTCAAAGTCTACGAAGTTTGGAGGAAAAGGAGGAGGCGAAGCGAAATGGTGTGAAAAGTGCAAGATAAAGCACTATGGGAAATGTAGTGAGGAGGTGACTTGCTACAAATGTGGAAAGACTGGGCATTATGCCAATGAATGTCCGTCCAAGAAGAGGGTATGCTTTGGATGTAATGAGGAAGGGCACGTTTTGAAAGACTGTCTGAAAAAGAAGGACGCAGCAAAACCCAACATTCCACCAAAACCGAAGGAGAGAGCCTTTCAGATGACACTTGAAGCTGCGAAAGATGAAGCTGATGTCGCTTCAGGTACCTTTCTCGTAAACAAATTGCCTACCCAAATTTTATTTGATTCTGGAGCCAACTACTCCTTTATTTCGCATGAATTTGGTAGAAAACTAGCTTTTCCTGTCGATAGACTAGATAATGCTTTATTATTCGAAGTTACTAGTGGTAAGTTTGTACCTGTTAGCCATCGCACGAAAAACATCTTCATTGATTAGAATGGGAGTAAGTTCCACGAGGAATTATTGCCTATCGAGCTAAATGGTTTCGACATCGTGCTGGGAATGGATTGGCTTAGCACCAATGATGCCAAAATATTGTGCAGAAAGAAGATAGTAAAAGTAAACCCGCCAGGAAAAGAGTCATTTATGGTGTATGGGGACAAACACGGAGTAAATTCTGGAATCATTTCCACAATGAAAGCCAGAAAGTGTTTGGCCAAGGGATGTACATCATATCTGGCATTATTGATCGATGCAAAGAAGGAGAAAAAGGAGGTGCAAAGTATACCAATGGTGTGTGGTTATCCATAAGTGTTTGAGGGTTTTCATGGGAGGAACTCGCCGAGTCCATAAGGGACTCGACGAGTCGAGTCGGGTTGCCCCGCGACTCGCGACCTGTGGCGACCCATGGAGCACCGGATTGACCAGCGAGTCCAGGGAGGACCAGGGACGTAGAGTACAGACATGTACTCGCCGAGTCACTCTAGTGCACTCGGCGAGTCCGGTCAATGTTGACCGTTGACTTTTGTTGACTTTTAGGGTTTAGTCAGTGGTTGGTCTTATGAGCCATTAGAGGGGCAGATTGGTCTTTTGCCCTTCTTAGAGAACTTATAGAGAAGGGTTGACCTAGCCTTTAGAAGTTGTATTAATTAGAGTAATTATTTATGTGATTAGGCGAAGGCTAGCGCAATAATTCAGAGTTCGAGATTTACCGAGTCACCCGAGGTGAGTCTTCTCACTATACTTTACCTTGAGTGGTAATAGAGCTATGTGATAGAGTATCTTGTATGTTATGTATGTGAGGTGTTGCACTGTATTATTTCTATGTGATATATGCTGTGTGTATTCTAGAGTTACAGAGTTAGAACCAGAAGGTTCACAGAGTTAGGACCAGAGGGTCCACAGAGTCAGGACCGGAGGGTCCACAGAGTTATAGCCTCGAGTGGCTAATATGTGTTACATGTGGTATTTTGGGGAACTCACTAAGCATTTATGCTTACAGTGTTGTGTTATGTGTTTCAGGTACCAGTGAGGATCGCGGAAAGGCGCCGGCATGATCAGTACACACATGAGGAGCTTTTATACTTGTGATCTTGGGATATGTTTTCTGGAGTGTTATGTGATACAATGAGATTTTTATAATATTGTGAATGAAATTATGTTTTTAAAATGTGAAAAATTGTTTGAAAAATTTGGGCGTTACAAGTTGGTATCAGAGCCTTGGTTTGAGGGATTCGGATGCACCGTCGAGCGCATTTGAACTCAAACTGAGGATTTGAGGAAATTTTTTCAAAATAGAACAAATTTTTCTTAAAAGAGTAAAAAGATTTGAAACAAGCAGAGCAGAGCAGTGTGTACGATCAGCCAGCGCCCGAACGGTGATTTCCCAAAATACCCTTACATTATGCGTTATGAGATATTATATGATATGCTATGCATGCTAGAGTAGGCTAGGTATTACTATTAGGACTAGAGTGGCCTGATCTGTGATGCCTTAGCCTAGGAGTTACTGCTACTATGAGATGCTTCGAGAGTAAGTAGGTAGCAGTGAGAAACTTATGAGTGGTTTACTAGAAAGTAGTCTGAGTTTAGTGAGATATGGAGTACTGGTGACCTGGGATCCAAGGAGGAGGACTTAGGGTAAATACTGATGCGGTGTGGACGGTAGTATAGGGCCCGTACTACTGAAGACACCGGAGCAGTGCGCACTCTAAGTAAGAATCCTTTGGGTACTATGAGAGCAAGTAGGGTCGAGTATCGAGTGCGAATATACTCGAGCGAGTCTCTGATTCCTTTTGTGTTGTATTTCAGAGACATCATGGTTGGGACGCGCCATCACCCAGGGGGCAGTGGTACCAGTGGTACCAGTGATGAAGAGATCTGTAGGCTGATTGACGAGGAGGTGGCCGTGGCCATCCGAGCTGAGATACCAGAGATGTTCGGGTCTATCAAGACCACGTTGATCGAGACTTTTGATGAGCGGTACGCTGCTCTCACTGAGGCTGCTGTTGCTGCGGCCACCGCAGCCGTCGCTGCTGCCAGGCCGCAAGGGGGTGACTCGTTGCTATACCGAGAGTTCAGCAACACGAAGCCACCAGAGTTTGATGGGACGTATGATCCGATTGCTGCGATGAGATGGGTTTCTGATATCGAGGGATGCTTTTATACGTGTTCTTGTCCGGAGCATTTGAGAGTTCGGTTCGCGCTGAACCAGCTTCGCTTGGGAGCAAAGGACTGGTGGAAGTTTGTGACAGCGCACTACACACCTGCAGAGTCTGCCGCAGTAACCTGGGAGAGGTTTACCGCTATGTTTCGTGATGAGTACGTTCCCCCGGTGGAGAGGGAACGTTTGGCCCAGGAGTTTCTGACCCTCAAGCAGGGTACTGAGTATGTTACTGTGATCACCAGGATGTTCCATGAGAGGGCGATGTTTTGCCCTGAGCACGTGTCTACCGAGCAGGCACGTATGAGTCGGTATCTGAGTATTCTGAGGAGGGACATACGAGAGTTCGTGGCGAACTCGTCATACCGGACATTTGCTGAGCTTCAGGCAAATGCCCGGAAGAGGGAGATAGAGCTAGAGACTCAGGCTAGAGAGGAGGCGGAGTCTCAGGGGAGATCGGCGACCGGCACAGTCCCAGCCGGCAGCCAAGCGGGTCAAGCCCGCCGATTCGAGATCAAGGAACCAGAACGGCCGCACTTGTGGCAAGTGCGGCAAGGGTCACGAGGGAGTTTGTAAAGCAGGGTCTTGCTACAAGTGTGGCAAGGAGGGGCACATGGCCAAGGATTGCACCAAGGGGTCTGTAGTTTGTTTTCACTGCAACCAGACCGGACACCGGAAGGCAGAGTGTCCGCAGTTGCGAGGGTCGACCCAGGGAGCTTCTCAGGGATCTGTCCCTGCTGCCGTGCGAGTTACGGAGAGTCGGCCAGTGAAGGCCGAGGCGCCAAAGGCTCGCGGGAGAGCCTTCCAGTTGACAGCGGAGGAGGTCCGCGTAGCGCCTGATGTCGTGGCTGGTATGTATTCTTTCATCTGCTTATTTTGGATTGTGGTGTTATGCTTATATTGTGTTATGCGTAGGTACATTTCTTGTGTGTTCTGTACCTGCTTTGGTGTTATTTGACTCGGGTGCGAGTCGGTCTTTTATGTCGTTAGCTTTTAGTCAGCACATCAGTACTCGTCGAGAGGCGTTGAGTCGATCTTTGCGAGTTTCCATAGCTGAAGAGAGAGCAGTGTATGCCACTGATGTGATTCGAGGATGTGTACTCGAGATCTTCGGCGTTGAGTTTTCGATTAATTTGGTCCCGATTGCTATGGGAGATGTCTGTGTCATCGTGGGCATGGACTGGTTGAGCAGATTTGGAGCGGTTATCGACTGCGAGCGAAAGTTGGTGACCATACGAGACCCTAGTGGGGGAGTTCTTACATTTTATGGCGAGGGTACCCGTTCTGGGTCGGCATTTTGTTCAGCCGCAAGAGCGAGACAGAGTCTACAGCAGGGTTGTAGTGGGTTTGTGGCTTATGTGGTGGATACGAGAGTAGGTGCAGAGAGACCGAGGTCGGTCGATGAGGTCCCGATAGTGCGTGAGTTCTCGGATGTTTTCCCCGAGGAGTTGCCGGGTGTGCCTCCCGAGAGGCAGGTGGAGTTCCGTATCGATTTGGTTCCGGGGGCAGCGCCTGTCGCCAAGGCGCCCTATCGCCTTGCACCTCCAGAGATACAGGAGTTATCCTCGCAGCTTCAGGAACTGCTGGGACAGGGGTTTATACGGCCGAGTAACTCGCCGTGGGGAGCGCCGATCCTTTTTGTCAAGAAAAAGGATGGTTCACACCGGATGTGTATTGACTACCGGGAGTTGAACAAGTTAACGGTCAAGAACCGTTACCCTTTACCGAGGATCGATGATCTGTTCGATCAGTTGCAGGGAGCGTCTTGGTTCTCCAAGATTGATCTGAGGTCTGGATATCATCAGATGAGAGTGCGAGATGAGGATATCCAGAAGACGGCGTTCAGGACTCGTTATGGGCATTACGAGTTCGTGGTGATGCCCTTCGGGCTCACCAATGCACCAGCAACATTCATGGACCTCATGAACAGGGTGTTTAGATCGATGTTGGATCGATCGGTGATCGTGTTCATCGATGACATATTGGTGTATTCGAGATCCAGAGAGCAGCATGAGGAGCATTTGAGGGAGATCCTCGGAGTTCTGAGATCGGAGAGGCTTTACGCCAAATTCTCCAAGTGTGATTTCTGGTTGCGAGAGGTCCAGTTCCTGGGACATCTCGTTAATCAGAATAGGATATTGGTCGATCCGGCCAAGATTGATGCGGTAATGAGTTGGGAGGTGCCGAGGACCCCCACCGAGATCAGGAGTTTTCTGGGGTTGGCCGGCTATTATAGGAGATTTATTAAAGATTTCTCCAAGATCGTCGTGCCTCTCACCAGGTTGACCCGGAAGGGCGTTACTTTTTTGTGGGGTCCTGAGCAGCAGGCCTCGTTTGAGACTCTTCGCCAGAGGTTGTGCGAAGCCCCGGTGTTATCCCTTCCAGAGGGAATGGAGGATTTTGTGGTGTATTGTGACGCATCGATATCAGGGTTGGGTGCAGTGCTTATACAGAGGGGGCATGTGATAGCATACGCATCGAGGCAGCTGAAGCCTCATGAGACGAGGTATCCCACTCATGACCTGGAGTTGGGGGCTGTGGTGTTCGCTTTCAAGATCTGGCGTCACTATCTGTATGGGGTTCGGTGTACCATATACACGGACCACAAGAGCTTGAAGTATTTGATGGATCAGCCCAACCTGAATATGCGCCAGAGGAGATGGTTGGACGTGGTAAAGGATTACGATTGTGAGATCTTGTACCACCCGGGCAAAGCTAACGTTGTAGCTGATGCCCTGAGCCGTAGGACGGAGAGTGCCCCGATGCGAGATGTTTGCTTGAGATTGACTGTGATGACTCCGGTGTTGGACACCATTCGGGAGGCCTAGGCAGAGGCCGTGAGACCGGAGAACCGCAAGAGGGAGCGGGTGATTGGGCAGGCACCTGAGTTCGTTACCGATAGCCGTGGGCTTATGACCTTTCAGGGTCGAGTTTGGGTGCCGTATAGGGGCGGGACGCGCATCACTTTGATGGAGGAGGCGCACAGATCGAGGTTCTCGATCCATTCCGGGGCAGTTTGATTTTTAAAAGGCTTCGGGCTCAAAAACCTCTTCCCGTCCTCTTCCCCACGCAACATTGGGCTTGGCTCTTCTCACCACATCTAAACCTAATAACAAAAAAAAACACGGACAAAAGAATTGTAGCCGCATTGTCGCATCGTTCTCCTTCTTCGTTCTCCCTTCGTTCTCCCTTCTTGTCGGCCCTGTTGAAGACCGGAATAAATCCTCTAGCCGCTCACCGCTGTCGCTCGCCGCTCGTTGTTGCTGCTCGTCGGTTGCTGCTGCTGCTCGCCGGTCGCTGGTTCCGCTGCCCAATCCACCGTCTTTGCTGCCATCATCTTCAACATCAACATTTCTGATTTCTTATTTGAGTACCTAAAGGCTACTGATTACCACCGGTTCACTAGTAATTTATTCATTTTTCTGAAACTTTGAAACTGTGAAATAAGATTGAAGAAAAAGATGATAATCTCATGATTTTAAATCTCCAATGGTTTCATAAGAGTCATAATTGGCTGTTTTTCAGCAGATCCACCATGATCTATAAGAGAGAAGTTTATGTTTTGTTATAATTCTAGCAGTTAGAGATATTAGAGCCATAAATTGAGTTAAAATTCAGCTTTAGTGCTTTGTTATAATTCTAGGAGTTTGTGTTTTGTTCTTTAAACATATTTTCTGCTCAAATTTTTGTTTAGGTTCATGAATTTTTGTGCAGAATTGTTATGAATGTTGGGTAAAATCATAATCCTTGCTGAAATCATATACTTATATGCTGAAATCATAAACTCATATGCAAGTTTATATGCTGAAATCATTGGCTGAAATTGTTTTTTTAACTTATTTGTTGAATTGTTATCACTTGTATTTCTTGAATGGAGATCAAGTTTAGGCTTATGTGGAAGTTTGTGTTTAAATTGTTGAATATGCTGAACTTATTTTTTGATTATGTTGAAATATGATTAATCTTTGTTGCTAAAGTATGTATTCTATATTTTTTTTGTTATTAGCAATGGGAGATAAACATACATAGACCAATGAGCAAACAAAATGCTTATTGCTCACTTGTATTGAAGAAGTACAAACATTCTGAATCCAAACATTCCGAGACATAATAGGAGGCTACGACGGGTGTTCAAGGCAGCAGTTGGTGCATTTGATGACACTTTGATACATGTTGTTGTCTCTGCAAACAAACGAGATTTATATAGAAGTAGGGGAAAAGGCGATTGTTACCAAAACGTATTGGCAATATGTGACTTCAACATGATGTTTACGTTTGTTGTGGCCGGTTGGGAAGGGATAGCACACGATTCTAGAATTTTATCAGAAGCATTAGCAAATCCACATGCACCATTCCCGCTTCCACCATCAGGTAAATTTATGGTTATTTAAATAGTTTTATCTTAGTTTGACAAATAAATGACTTTTTTTGTTTTTTTTTACAGATAAATATTATCTTTGTGATGCCGCCTATGCAAACATTCGAGGTTTTATGGCACCGTACCGTAATGTGAGGTATTGGCTTGGAGATTTCCGTCGAAGACATGCATTAACGAATAAAGAAAAATTTAACCATGCACATGCAAAACTTCAGAATGTCATTAAGCGTGCTTTTGGTGTCTTGAAAGCACGATTCCCTATATTGAAGAGGATGGCACCATTCTCATTGGTTACACAACGAAACATTACCCTAGCATGTTTTGCGCTTCATAATTTTATAAGAAGAGAGGGACTACGTGATGAGTATTTTGCACGATATGATGAACCAAATGTCTCGGTTCGGAATAACAATGCAGTCGTTGATAATGATGAAGATGAGATTCCAACACATGGTACTGCAGCAAACCGTGAATATATGACCCAGTTACGGGATGAAATTGCCGAACAATTGATGCAAAATATGGAATGAGAATTATTAAAGTTTGGTTGTATGAATTTTATTTAAAAATGTTATTGTAAGACTAATTTGGTTGTTTGAATTTTATTTCAATGTTTTAAGACTACAATTATTAAAATTTTGGTATTACAAAACTATTTTCGGTTTATTAAATTACTTTATTTTAAATTTTTTAATATCTGCAGCAGCCTACAGACGTTAAAAAAACAAACATGCTTCTCATTACAGTCTGCAACACTTTGGTCCACCTCTTCTGCTGCAGAGGTGGTCCGCAGACTTCAGACAGTTTCACTTCGGAAAAACAAACAACACCTTAGTGAATGCATGAGGCCCTAAACTCCATAATGTTGGCACCTTTATGCCTAAGGAGCCTATGATAACCCTAGATATGAAAGAATAAGTATTTGGGACGTCCTAATTGCATCATTTACCCAAACCATGGCTAAAAACATAACAATTTAACCCAAAAAGAGATCTAAGCAACTAGTAATCAAGATAAGAACTTGATACCTCAAACTCCTTGCAAAATGGGTAGTGGTTATGGATCCAATACTTCCTCTCCAAGCTTAGCAACTTCAAGATCTTCTAACTCCTTCACAATGCACAAAATAAACACCAAACTCTCTCCAAAGGCTCAAATGCTTAACAATGGAGGCTACAACTCGATTTAGGGTTTTGGAGGCTTTGGATGCTGGAAATGAGGCCAACCCTAGAGAATAAGGTGGCTTATATAGGGTGCAAGACCCTCAATTAGGGTTTCAATAAGGTTCACATACGCCCATCGTACGCATACGTATGCCCATCGTACTGTTGGGTTAATGTCTAAGTCCATAACTATATTTGGTATGTACTTGACCTAACCCGACATGGTCCATTTGGGTTGCACTTCACCGGCACAATTTATATGGATAGTCTTTTGAGAATAGTATATTTATGATTTATATTAATATATTATAATTTCTAATATATTAATATGGAATCATATTATTTAATTAGTATTGATCCAGAATTAATTTAGAATTAATTAAGTGATCAAAAAGAACAAATTAAATATGGACTCTTATATATATGGAATGGGCCAAGTTCATTTAGGTTGGGCTAAGCTTTCATGGATGGTCCATGGAGCTTTTAACCCATGGATCCTATGTAAATGAAAGGTCATGGGTATTAGGGTTTACATGGATGTAACCCTAATCCTCCATAATATATAAAGGGGTCCTTGGCTCACAAAATTGACACAAGTGTGTGAAAATAAGAGTGGGCCGATTTTAGTGTGCATACATATTCTCTCAAGTTCTTCCAAGGTGTTTTGGTGATTTGTGATTCCATTTGAGGCTTCCACACTATTGGGGCTAAGCTCTTAAAGCTTGAAGACATCAAGCTACATCAAAATGTATGTCATCTAACTAGAACTTTGTAGTATAGGTGCTTCATAATATGCTAGTTAGGATGAAACCTTGGAATAGTTAATATTTGCATGTATAATAGAGAAAACATAGATCCAAGGTTTATAGGGTTGCATGTACACCATAGGAGTGTTAGAATGCTCAAAACCCTACAATTTCTTCATCTTTTTGTGTGGTTTGGCTTGAAGGAAGATAGGAGCACACATCTAGAACGTGAAGGGGACTAGATCTGAGTTAATCATCTTGTGGTATCATCTTTGGAGGTATAAACCTTTCCCTTTCGTGTTATATTGATGGATTTCTTGCTTTTAGGGTTTTTACCCTCATTCTATGGAAGATCTAGAGAGTATGAGGTCTACTTTGGGATTATGACATCAGATCTGGACCCATAGAGGTCCAGAGGACCTTTCCCACTCTGCTTTATGCTGATTCATGGAGGATTGGAGACTAGGTTGCCATTTCTAGTGTTATTTCTCCATTTGAGGCTTGATATGGGATGCATGCATGTAAAGGTTGCACCTTTACGTGACTTTTGAGTGTTAAAAGGATGGATCTACTGTTTGGTGAAGCAGATCTGACCTCAAGAGATCTTTTGAGGGTTTTCATGGGAGGAACTCGCCGAGTCCATAAGGGACTCGACGAGTCGAGTCGGGTTGCCCCGCGACTCGCGACCTGTGGCGACCCATGGAGCACCGGGTTGACTAGCGAGTCCAGGGAGGACCAGGGACGTAGAGTACAGACATGTACTCGCCGAGTCACTCTAGTGCACTCGGCGAGTCCGGTCAATGTTGACCGTTGACTTTTGTTGACTTTAGGGTTTAGTTAGTGGTTGGTCTTATGAGCCATTAGAGGGGCAGATTGGTCTTTTGCCCTTCTTAGAGAACTTATAGAGAGGGGTTGACCTAGCCTTTAGAAGTTGTATTAATTAGAGTAATTATTTATGTGATTAGGCGAAGGCTAGCGCAGTAATTCAGAGTTCGAGATTTACCGAGTCACCCGAGGTGAGTCTTCTCACTATACTTTACCTTGAGTGGTAATAGAGCTATGTGATAGAGTATCTTGTATGTTATGTATGTGAGGTGTTGCACTGTATTATTTGTATGTAATATATGTTGTGTGTATTCCAGAGTTACAGAGTTAGAACCGGAAGGTTCACAGAGTTAGGACCAGAGGGTCCACAGAGTCAGGACCGGAGGGTCCACAGAGTTATAGCCTCGAGTGGCTAATATGTGTTACATGTGGTATTTTGGGGAACTCACTAAGCATTTATGCTTACAGTGTTGTGTTATGTGTTTCAGGTACCAGTGAGGATCGCGGAAAGGCGCCGGCATGATCAGTACACACATGAGGAGCTTTTTATACTTGTGATCTTGGGATATGTTTTCTGGAGTGTTATGTGATACAATGAGATTTTTATAATATTGTGAATGAAATTATGTTTTTAAAATGTGAAAAATTGTTTGAAAAATTTGGGCGTTACAGCTTGAGGTTGGGGAAAAGCAGTTTATGGGACCTGAGATAATCCATCAGACTGCTGAAAAGTTGAAAGTGATTAGGGAGAGAAGTTAGCATCTCAGGATCGTCAAAAGAGCTATGCTGACAAGAAAACACGATCGATAACTTTTGAAGCCGGAGATTCGGTTTTGCTTAAAGTCTCGCCGTGGAAGGGACTTATAATATTTGGTAAAAGGGGAAAGTTGAGTCCAAGGTTTATTGGACCGTTTAAAGTTCTTCAGATGATCGGGAATCAAGCTTACAAGCTAGAATTACCAGAAGAACTAGATGGTATTCATAACACCTTCCATGTGTTTTATTTGAGCAATTTCACGGGAGATGTACCCGACATAATTCCAATTTCTGAATTAAGAATTGATGAAAATAAGAGGTTAATTGGAGAACCAGAGGCAATCGTTGACCGTAAGACTAAAAAGTTGTGACGCAAGATGGTCGATTTAGTGCTTGTGCGTTGGAAACATACGAATGGTCCAAATCTCACCTGGGAAACGGAGAGTGACATGATGAGTCGCTACCCGCATTTGTTTGCTGATGTGTGATTCCGGGGACGGAATCATCCTAAGGGGGAGAGAATTCTAATGCCCGTGTTTCTAGGCTAGGCATTAATATTGACGTAATAGTCTAGGTTAACCTTTGTAACTCATTTGGAAGAAATAAAGAGGAATTATGTGATTATTATGTGAATTATGTGTTTTATGCTTAATTATTAAGATTTAATTAATTAAGAATAAAAATAAGCGTCGAAAATAAATATTATATAAACCCAATATCTATGAAGGAAGTTGTAGTGGTCGTGACAAGGATTTCGGATATATAAATAATACCGAAATCCGAGTTATAACGAAGAAGTTATGACCTGTCGAAGTTCCGCGACAAAACCGGCACGGCGCCGAATGACGTAAAAAGTGAGTTTTTGATAAACTACTTTTTAGCCTTGGTGATCTAAATGAAAGTCGTAGTGTTCGTTAAACCGAGAGTATGCATAAAAAGAACGCCCAAATTTGACTTCGTATGAGGAAGTTATGATTTTTCTAAGTTTCAGCTTAGTAGTAGACAGCTAAAAACTTGAATTTTAGATCGAATGATTTTTAGCCGACACAACCTAAACGAGAATCGAAGGTCTCGTCAATAGTAGTACAACGGTAAAAAGACAGACGAAAACGGACGTCGGATGAAGAAGTTATGAATTTTTAACGGACTTTTCCTGTCCCGGCCCGTTAAAAATATAATATTAAAATGATGAGAGGCCTCGATGTTATTGTGATCCAGTCATCTAGCAGAGTATGGATGACGACCACAGACTTTTCTAGATAGTCCTGTGGAAAGCTGGCAGACTCGCAACATGTAGGTGTTAATGAGCTTGGGTGTTCATTTGTTGTACTCCATCCCCCACATGGTTGCCTTATTTGACATAAATTGTTGGGAAACCCGCAAAGCAGTGTTGTCGCCCTGATGAAAATCCTTAGACTAGGTCCCTTGTGATAGTTGTTTTAGGGACGTAAAGTGAGGATAATCGGAATGGGTAATCGGGTTATTGTTGTTTGATGAAATTAATAAATTTATTTATTGTGGGTTGAAAACCCTATATGCTCACCAGGCTCCCAAGCCTGACCCACTCAGTTTTTCTTTGTATTACAGGTTGTGGCGCGAGAGCATAAGTTGAAGGACTTATCAAGATATTTTGATTATAGGCATATAGTGTATATAACTGTTGTAAGGCTTATAATGTGTCGTTTATGCTTTTGGTCTGTATCGGAACATGACATCCCGAGTTTTGTTATATAATGAAAATACATTTCTTTAAGAAATGCTTTGGTAAATCTTATTTTATCATATTTCGTTTTGGGAACAAATTCCGCAACTCTTTTAATCAAGGGATTACTCTGAAATTATTTTAAAAGCATAAATTAAACCGGTCTTTTCTATTCGTGAATTTGGGGATGTCACATTGTAGCACCTAGTTCCTGGTATGTATTTTATTTAAGTACTTTTGCATTTTTGGCCTTGGACTCGGCGAGTTGAAGAACCAACTCGCCGAGTAGAAGCGGGATGAGACGCTGGATTTAAGTGATGGACTCGTCGAGTCGGGTCCCGGACTCGACGAGTAGGCTCTGTATGGACAAAACCCTAATCTGAGGGTTTGCACCCTATTTAAACAACCTTATACAGCCTCCATTGTCCCTTTATGCTCCCAGAAACCCTCTATAGAAAACCATAACCGTTGTTGAAGCAATCTAAGCCATTTTGGTGGATTTTGGTGTTGATAGTCTTAAGAAGGAAGGAGAAAGGCTTGAGGAAACAAGAGGAGACCAGAAGGGTTCGAGTTTGTGCTTCATCTTCAGCCATCAGAAGGTATAAAGTTGCTAACTTGCTTGTTCATTTGCTAGATCCCATTTTGTGGAGATTTAGGGATTTTTAAAGCCATTTTAGGTAGCCAACCATGAATGCAAGCGTGGTTGGGGACAAGGTTTCGGATCTAGGTCCTTAAAGGGGTCACAAGGCAGAAAGTGGGTGCTTTTACACCCAAGAAAGACTCCATGGAACCCAAGAGCTTGTTGTAGGACCTTTTGGACTCAAGGTCCCATGCATGCACGTAAAGTTTGTAACTTTACGTGCTAGAACGATTGTAGGAGCCTAGATCTATCTTTTGGTCATGAGTTGTACATCAGAAATCGAGGATTTAGGGTGTGGACGTTATCGACTCGGCGAGTCCGTTCTTGGGACTCGACGAGTCCAAGGCTTTGAGTCACATATCTGTTGAGGGTCAAAAGGACTCGGTTGGGTGTTAGAAGGGTTGTAACAAGACAGAAAAAGAGTGACCCAACGCATTGGACTTAATTTTAGACCCGGAGTTCATGGGACTCGACGAGTGCTAGAACAGACTCGGCGAGTCTAAGGCAATCTTCTTATAGTTGAAGATGAACTCGACGAGTTGTTCATACAACTTGGCGAGTCAAGGTCAGGACTTGTTCATTAGTTGAAGATGAACTCGGCGAGTCAAGGTCAGGACTTGTTCATCAGTTGAAGATGAACTCGACGAGTGTTCATCAGACTCGGCGAGTCGGATGAAGGCTCAATCGATGTTCATATCGGAGAGGAACTCGTCGAGTCGTCGCTAAACTCAACGAGTAGAGTCGTGGATAAGGACGAGTAAAGGGAAGGAACTCGACGAGTTGACGGCCCAACTCGGCGAGTCCGGTCAACTAGAAGTTGACTTTTGACTTGGACTTGGTTGGGGGTAAAATGGTCATTTTACCCTAAGAGTAGATATCAGTTCTAACTGAGTGTTTGTGGGGATTGTAGCCGGAGGATTTCCGGAGCAGCAGCGGACGGAGGTTTCCCGCACAGATTATCAGCAGCTACATGTACGAGGTGAGTTACCTTCCAGTAGCGGTGGGTCTACGGCCACAATGTCGGCCCACCAGTAGGAGTTGTATGTTAGATGATTGTCTTTGTGATATCATCTAGTTTTGCTACTACCTGATATGTTATATGCTGGCATGATATGTTATATGTGATAGTAGTAGAGTTCGGTTGTTAGGACCGAAGGGTAGGTCAGACACCCCAGATATGTCTGACAGTATGTGATGATATGTTTATATGCTGGCATGATATGTTATATGTGATAGTGGTAGTAGGAGGGGAATAGTCCCCAAGTTCGGTTGTTAGGACCGAAGGGTAGTTCGGACACCCCAGATATGTCTGATAGTATGTTTATGTTATGATATATGTGACAGTAGCAGTAGGGGGTGGAATAGTCCTCGAGGGTCGGTTGTTAGGACCGACAGGTAGGTCATCACCCCAGAATGGCTTGACATGGGTAGGTCAGCACCCCAGAATGGCTCGACACGAGTAGGTCGGCACCCCAGAATGGTCGTATCGGGTAGGTCGGGCACCCCATAATTGTCCGTCAGTATGTATGCTATGTGATTGTATGGTATGTGGTACGATGGGGGAACTCACTAAGCTTCGTGCTTACGGTTTACAGTTTTGGTTTCAGGTACCTCTTCAGCGAAGGGGAAAGAGCTGGCGCGGTAGCGGCACATCATACACACACGCATTGATTTTCCGCACTTGAGATATTCTGGGATTGTACTCTGACATGTTGCTGTTATATGCTTTGGGTTTTCAGACATGATACATTGATTCACAAAATGGTATATTGTTACGCAGTTTTCTTATGAATGTTTTATAATTTGTTAATTAAAATAAAAATTTTGGACTCAAAATTGGGACGTTACAAGTTGGTATCAGAGCCCTGGTTTGAGGGATTCAGACACACCTTCGGGGTGTCTGAACTCAAATCAAGGGATTTAAAAAAATTTTACAAGAAAAAAAGGTTTTCTAAAGGCTAAGTTAAAAGAGTTTTGAGAAAGAACGAAGTGTGTGATGTGCGCGACCGGCCGAGCTCAAGTAAGTATTCCCCAAAGTACCTATAAAAGTTTATATTATGTTTATCAGTTTCAGTAGAACAGGATGTTAGAATAGGACTAAGGATCTAGGAATGATGCCTTATATGCCTGCTTTATGTGCTTCAGCTTATGAGAATTGCATGCTAGTATTGAGTAGACAGTAATAGGATAGCCTGTTTAGGTTATGCCTGGTAGTATGAGCTCAGCATTGTATGCTAGTAAAGTTTCCTGTTCTGAGGATAGGATTGCTTGAGATCGATCCCTTTGGTCTAAATGCTGCTTGCTTTGTGCTTTGTGGGACTTTGAGTGATGGGAGTTAGCTGTTAGGTGAATACGTTAAGTCACATGTGATAAGGGTTGGATAATCTTAGAGGATTGGATTTGACCCTATTGCGCAGCTCTTGTTTGAGTCTAACCGTTGTAGGGACGAGTCTTTTACTCGAAGGATTATCTGAGCCTCGTTACATGTGATGGTATTCAGGTAATGGCTAATTGGCATTACAAGAAGGCCTTCAGCAGCTGAGGACCGGTTTGGGTGGTGTCAGAGATTTTCCCTAGGATAAGCCTAGGATGAGAGTAGTAGAGATCAGTAACAGTAGTAGTGACTTGGTGGAGTCGAGGCGGTTCTTGAGGAAAGTACGGATAGATGTGGAAGGTAGTATGGGCCCGTACTACTGAAAGCAGAGGATCCGTACTTGAATCGAGAAAGGCTGAGGCAAGACTAAGGAGCTCGTGACGGATGTGATCCCTCTAGATGTATCAGTATCACTGACGGTTGTCATTATGTATTGCAGAATGGTGGTACTACGTCCGAGGCCAGCAGTTGGCAGTTCAGGGGAGGGATCGGGTTCAGGCTCAGGTTCCGAACCAGTGGATGAGAGGCTACGCGATTTTATCGCGTCTGAGATCACTAGAGGCATCCTTGATGCGGCCCCGGTCATCTTTGGGTCGATCAAGGAAGGGATTGTCGAGCTGATGGAGGATCGCCTCCGGGAGTTCAGGAGCGACATGGCGACCAGCCAGTCGGGATCGCGCACACTGTCCTTTAAGGACTTCAGGGGTAGTGGTGCGCCAGATTTCCATGGGGCGAAGGACCCCATTGTGGCTAGACGGTGGATTGCAGACATTGAGTCTGCACAGTTGACTAGCTTCTGCCCCGAGGGGTCGAAGGTGAGGTATGCAGCAGGATGCTTGAGAGACAGGGCCAGAGATTGGTGGGAGTCGGTTGGTGACTCTCTGGGAGCCTCGGCTGTTGAGGCTATGACATGGCCGGATTTTGTGACGCGGTTCAGGGCTGAGTTCGCACCTGCGGTGGAGCTTCAGCAGTTAGCGAGGGAGTTCCTGGATATGAGGCAGACGACTGAGACAGTGGCGGAGATCACCGCCAAGTTCCGGGAGAGGGCGTTATTGGTGCCCCAGTATGCGGGAGATGAGGACATGAGGAGGACCCGCTACCATGACATGCTGCGAGCTGACATTCGGGAGCATGTTAGTTTTTCAGCTTACCCTACCCTGGATTCCATGATTGCCAGGGCAAGGGAGAGGGAGATTGATCTGGAACATATCCGGAAGAGGAAGGTAGAGGAGGGACATATGACTGGGGCTTCGGGGAAGAAGCCCAAGGGATCAGATGGTAGGCCGAAAGGCCAGTCAGGACAGGGCCGCTGCAAGAAATGCGGCAGGCCGCACGAGAGAGCGTGTAGGTTGGGATCGTCGGGCTGCTACAAGTGCGGCAAGACGGGGCACTTCAGCAGGGATTGTACCGCCCCTGCACCCACTATTCCGACATCTGAGTTGCTGTGTTTCCACTGCAACCAGAGGGGCCACAAGAAGGCCAATTGCCCCCAGTTGACAGCAGCAACGCCAGTAAAGGCGCTAGCTCCAGCGACCCTGCGGATTACTGATGGTCGGCAGGGCAAGGCAGAGGCTCCAGTGGTGAGGAGCCGGGCTTTCCAGTTGACTACCGAGGAGGCACGCGCTGCACCCGATGTGGTGACGGGTATGACCTCTTGTTTATGCTTTTATGATATGCTGCTGTGATTTTGATATGTTATGTATGTGTCCTGTTTAGGATCGTTCCATGTGAACGGTATCCCAGTTCAAGTATTGCTTGATTCGGGTGCTACCCGATCATTTGTCTCTCTTGCGCTTAGCAGGAAGTTTCCTGAGTCTTCGGGCATGCTGGATTGCCCTCTGGAGGTCGAGATTGCGGACGACCGGTCGGTACGAGCGTCGGAGGTTTACCGAGATTGCATCCTACGACTGTTTGAGGAGCGTTATCTGGTAGATCTGGTTCCCATACCTTTGCGGGGGAACAAGGTTATTATCGGTATGGATTGGCTGAGCCCCAATGGGGCAGTGATTGACTGTGCGCAGCAGTTGGTGCGGATCAGGACCCCAAGTGGGGGAGAGCTGGTGATTTAGGCGAGAGGCCACAGCGAGGACCAGCTTTATGTTCAACAGCGAGAGCTAGGCGTTACCTCCAGCAGGGTTGCGCAGGTTATGTCGCCTATGTTATGGATACCCGGGAGGCGGGTAGGGCGACGGTGGGCGATGTGCCCGTGGTGCGAGAGTTCGCGGATGTATTCCCCGAGGAGCTGCCTGGGATACCTCCGGAGCGACAGGTGGAGTTCAGGATCGACCTAGTCCCTGGTGCGGCTCCGATAGCCAAGGCACCGTATCGGTTGGCTCCTTCCGAGATGCAGGAGTTGTCTACACAGTTGCGGGAGCTGTTAGACAAGGGATTCATTAGACCGAGTAGTTCTCCCTGGGGAGCCCTGATTCTATTCGTGAAGAAAAAGGACGGGTCGCATCGGATGTGTATAGACTATAGGGAGTTGAATAAGGTAACGGTGAAGAATCGTTACCCACTCCCGAGGATTGATGACCTCTTTGACCAGCTACAAGGAGCATCTTGGTTCTCCAAGATTGATTTGCGTTCAGGGTATCATCAGATGAGGGTCAGAGAGGAGGATGTACAGAAGACGGCGTTTCGGACGCGTTATGGCCACTATGAGTTCGTGGTGATGCCTTTCGGGCTCACCAACGCTCCTGCCGCGTTCATGGACCTCATGAACCGTGTGTGTAGACCGATGTTAGACCGGTCTGTGATAGTGTTTATCGATGATATCTTGGTTTACTCCAAGACGCGAGAGCAGCATGAGGAGCATCTGCGAGAGGTTCTGGAGACTTTGAGGAGGGAGAGCTTGTATGCTAAGTTCTCCAAGTGTGAGTTCTGGTTGCGCGAGGTGCAGTTTCTTGGGCACCTTGTCAACCAGAACGAGATTACGGTAGATCCGGCCAAAGTGGAGGCTGTGATGAGATGGGAGGTTCCGAGGTCTCCATCTGAGATTTGGAGTTTCCTGGGATTAGCCGGCTACTATCGGAGATTCATCCTGGATTTCTCCAAGATAGCCTTACCCCAGACCAGCCTAACGAGGAAGGTCGTGGTCTTTCGTTGGGGGCCTGAGCAGCAGGCTGCATTCGAGACACTGAGACAGAGATTGTGCGAGGCGCCAATCTTAGCCCTGCCAGAGGGCATGGAGGATCTCGTCGTGTACTGTGATGCGTCCATCTCGGACTTGGGCGCAGTATTGATGCAGAGAGGGCATGTTATTGCTTACGCTTCGAGGCAGCTGAAGCCTCACGAGGCGAAATACCCGACGCATGATTTGGAGCTGGGGGCTGTTATGTTCGCCCTTAAGATTTGGCGTCATTACCTCTATGGAGTTCGTTGTACGATTTACACGGACCACAAGAGCCTGAGGTATCTCATGGACCAGCCAAATCTGAATATGAGGCATCGTCGGTGGCTTGATATGGTAAAGGATTATGATTGTGACATCCTCTACCACCCGGGAAAGGCCAATGTGGTGGCCGACGCACTTAGCAGCAAGGCAGCGCCGATCAGGGATATTTGTCTGAGGATGACAGTGGTGACTCCACTGTTGGAGCAGATTCGGGAGGCCCAACAGGAGGCCATGAAGGAGGAACATCGGAAGAGCGAGCGGATTATGGGGCATGTTTCCTCCTTCGACTATGATAGCCGAGGGTTATTGACTCTTCACCATAGGGTGTGGGTCCCTTATCATGGAGGCGTGCGCCAGATCCTGATGGAGGAGGCATACAAATCCAGATTTTCTATCCATCCCCGAGCGACGAAGATGTATAGAGATCTTCGTCCTGATTATTGGTGGCCCTGCATGAAGCGGGACGTAGCATGGTACGTGGAGTGGTGCTTGACCTGCAGGAAGGTAAAGGCCGAGCACCAGAGGCCACATGGCAAGATGCAACCGTTGGATATCCCGCTGTGGAAATGGGAGGATATTACGATGGATTTTATCACAAAGCTTCCCAGGACCGTGCGAGGGGTGGATTCGATTTGGGTCATCGTCGATCGATTGACCAAGAGCGCTCATTTTATTCCGATTCAGGAGAGCATCTCGGCCGAGAAACTGGCCGACATTTATATCAGAGAGGTGGTGGCGCGACACGGGGTGCCAGTTTCGGTGATTTCAGACAAAGATGTTCGGTTTACTTCCAGGTTTTGGAAGAAGTTTCATGACGAGCTGGGTAATCGTCTGCATTTTAGCACCGCCTTTCACCCGCAGACGGATGGTCAGAGCGAGCGGACCATCCAGACGCTAGAGGATATGTTGCGGGCATGTGTTTTAGACTTCGGAGGTAGCTGGGATACCTACCTTCCGTTGGCGGAGTTCTCGTATAATAATAGCTATCATGCGAGTATCGATCGACCTCCCTTCGAGATGTTGTACGGGAGGAAGTGCAGGACCCCGATATGCTGGGGCGAGGTTGGCCAGAGGGTCATGGGGAGCACCGATGTAGTGCTCAAGACGACCGAACAGATTCAGCAGGTCAGGAGCAGACTTCAGACTGCGCAGAGTCGGCAGAAAAGCTATGCTGACAAGCGCCGATCGGACCTGGAATTTCAGGTCGGGGATATGGTTCTCCTGAAGGTGTCGTCATGGAAGGGCGTCATCCGATTCAGGAAACGGGGCAAGTTGGGTCCGAGGTATATTGGACTCTTCAGGGTTATAGCCCGGGTGGGCAAGGTGGCCTATAGGTTGGATCTCCCAGCCGAACTTAGTCAGATTCATAGCACTTTTCACGTCTCCCAGTTACGGAAATGTTTGGTGGACGACTCGGCGGTGGTACCACTAGAGGATATTCAGGTCGATGACAGCCTGAATTACATTGAGCGGCCTGTAGCGATTCTCGACCGGAAGTCGAAGGATCCGAGGAACAAAAAGGTGGAGCTCGTGAAGGTGCAATGGCAGCACCGGAAGGGCTCAGAATGGACCTGGGAGCCGGTGGATGAGATGATGGAGCATTACCCAGAGCTATTCAAGGATCGAGCAGCAGACTTCAAGGACGAAGTCTAAGATAAGTGGGGGAGATTTGTAGCACCTAGTTCCTGATATGTATTTTATTTAAGTACTTTTGCATTTTTGGCCTTGGACTCGGCGAGTTGAAGGACCAACTCGCCGAGTAGAAGCGGGAGGAGACGCGGGATTTAAGTGATGGACTCGTCGAGTCGGGTCCCGGACTCGACGAGTAGGCTCTGTATGGACAAAACCCTAATCTGAGGGTTTGCACCCTATTTAAACAACCTTATACAGCCTCCATTGTCCCTTTATGCTCCTAGAAACCCTCTATAGAAAACCATAACCGTTGTTGAAGCAATCTAAGCCATTTTGGTGGATTTTGGTGTTGATAGTCTTAAGAAGGAAGGAGAAAAGCTTGAGGAAACAAGAGGAGACCAGAAGGGTTCGAGTTTGTGCTTCATCTTCAGCCATCAGAAGGTATAAAGTTGCTAACTTGCTTGTTCATTTGCTAGATCCCATTTTGTGGAGATTTAGGGCTTTTAAAAGCCATTTTAGGTAGCCAACCATGAATGCAAGCGTGGTTGGGGACACGGTTTCGGATCTAGGTCCTTAAAGGGGTCACAAGGCAGAAAGTGGGTGCTTTTACACCCAAGAAAGACTCCATGCAACCCAAGAGCTTGTTGTAGGACCTTTTGGACTCAAGGTCCCATGCATGCACGTAAAGTTTGTAACTTTACGTGCTAGAACGATTGTAGGAGCCTAGATCTATCTTTTGGTCATGAGTTGTACATCAGAAATCGAGGATTTAGGGTGTGGACGTTATCGACTCGGCGAGTCCGTTCTTGGGACTCGACGAGTCCAAGGCTTTGAGTCCCATATCTGTTGAGGGTCAAAAGGACTCAGTTGGGTGTTATAAGGGTTGTAACAAGACGGAAAAGAGTGACCCAACGCATTGGACTTAATTTTAGACCTGGAGTTCATGGGACTCGACGAGTGCTAGAACAGACTCGGCGAGTCTAAGGCAATCTTCTTATAGTTGAAGATGAACTCGACGAGTTGTTCATACAACTCGGCGAGTCAAGGTCAGGACTTGTTCATTAGTTGAAGATGAACTCGACGAGTTGTTCATACAACTCGGCGAGTCAAGGTCAGGACTTGTTCATCAGTTGAAGATGAACTCGACGAGTGTTCATCAGACTCGGCGAGTCGGATGAAGGCTCAATCGATGTTCATATCGGAGAGGAACTCGTCGAGTCGTCGCTAAACTCGACGAGTAGAGTCGTGGATAAGGACGAGTAAAGGGAAGGGACCTGACGAGTTGACGGCCCAACTCGGCGAGTCCGGTCAACTAGAAGTTGACTTTTGACTTGGACTTGGTTGGGGGTAAAATGGTCATTTTACCCTAAGAGTAGATATCAGTTCTAACTGAGTGTTTGTGGGGATTGTAGCCGGGGGATTTCCGGAGCAGCAGCGGACGGAGGTTTCCCGCACAGATTATCAGCAGCTACATGTACGAGGTGAGTTACCTTCCAGTAGCGGTGGGTCTACGGCCACAATGCCGGCCCACCAGTAGGAGTTGTATGTTAGATGATTGTCTTTGTGATATCATCTAGTTTTGCTACTACCTGATATGTTATATGCTGGCATGATATGTTATATGTGATAGTAGTAGAGTTCGGTTGTTAGGACCGAAGGGTAGGTCAGACACCCCAGATATGTCTGACAGTATGTGATGATATGTTTATATGCTGGCATGATATGTTATATGTGATAGTGGTAGTAGGAGGGGAATAGTCCCCAAGTTCGGTTGTTAGGACCGAAGGGTAGTTCGGACACCCCAGATATGTCTGATAGTATGTTTATGTTATGATATATGTGACAGTAGCAGTAGGGGGTGGAATAGTCCCTGAGGGTCGGTTGTTAGGACCGACGGGTAGGTCAGCACCCCAGAATGGCTTGACATGGGTAGGTCAGCACCCCAGAATGGCTCGACACGGGTAGGTCGGCACCCCAGAATGGCCGTACCGGGTAGGTCGGCACCCCATAATGGCCGTATCGGGTAGGCCGGGCACCCTAGAATTGCCCGTCAGTATGTATGCTATGTGATTGTAAGGTATGTGGTACGATGGGGGAACTCACTAAGCTTCGTGCTTACGGTTTACAGTTTTGGTTTCACGTACCTCTTCAGCGAAGGGGAAAGAGCTGGCGCGGTAGCGGCACATCATACACACACGCATTGATTTTCCGCACTTGAGATATTCTGATATTGTACTCTGACATGTTGCTGTTATATGCTTTGGGTTTTCAGACATGATACATTGATTCACAAAATGATATATTGTTACGCAGTTTTCTTATGAATGTTTTATAATCTGTTAATTAAAATAAAAATTTTGGACTCAAAATTGGGACCTTACACACATGTAGTAAGCTAAATCTAATCGTCGGAAATGGACTTTGGTCATATGGTTCGATGGTCAGAATTTGGAGCTATTGCTAGGGAGTTAGGAAAATTTAATAGATTTTTATTACTCTTTTCGAACTTGTTTAGAACTATAGTTTCCATTTCATGCATTGTAAGGACAAGTTCCAAAATTTTCATTTATGTCAGTTAGAGTGAAGTTTTGGTTTATAAAGTTGCCTTATTTGTGTTTCCTTACAATGGAATTTATGAAAGTGTTGGTTATGTTTCTAATAATTGCAATATTAATTGTGGTTTTGATTCTTATGAAGTTATGATATCACTTGTGGTATTGTCATAAATGACCAAGTGAAAATAAATCTCATCACCAACTGGACAAATACTTGGTGTCGAACAAGTCGAACTGTATGATATATGAGAATCTTGTTCATTGGAATATTACGACTTAATTCATTGTTCACAGGCTTATGTGAGGCAAATGAAGGACTAATAGATCTAGTACATGTTGATATGGACTCTTCAGATCCACCACAAGGGACGATAACTTTATTCGTCATGATTTATTGATGTTTCAGTAAATATGATTGTGTTTATAAGATTAATTTTTTTTTTGATACTTTGAAGAGATTCAATGAGTACTAGAATGAATAGAAGAATCAATTAAGCAGAAAGATAAAAGATTCTCCAATCTGAAAAGAAAGGAGAATGCTTTAGTATAATGTTTTATGATCATCTTAGCAATTTTGGAATTGTATCGCAATTAATCCTCAAAGAACACATTAGTGCAATTGTAAGACTAAGAAGACGAATCAGACATTGTTGGAAATGGTTCGATCATAGATGTGTCATACTTTGTTCCAATCAAAGTTTTAGAGCCATGCTCTGGTAACTATAAATAGTATCTTCAACTCATTTCAAAACTAAGAAGGATGATAACACCTCGTAATATGTGGAGTAATAATGTTTTCTTACACTAGCACATTTGGAATTGGAGTTGTGATGCTTTCATTGATCGAGAAAAAAAAGATAAACTGAGACCCATTCTATGAAGTGTTTTCTTGTCGGAATCCGTATGAACTTTTGAATATTGGTTTTGGCTCGTCAAGGAATGTAGCTTAAGAGAAAACTTATATGTCAAGAAGTTAGTAGGATTCGTATTGATCTTGAGAGTTTCAAGAGTCAACCGACAATGATCCTTTTAGTTATCACTAGCACGCAACTTGAGGTTGATAACCTATTGTGTTTATTGACACATTCTAATTTACGTGCACTTCCAGTTGAGTTGGCAATGCATATGAGTTCTATGTTCTTCGTTTAACTCCAAAAGGCTAAGCACGTTGGTTAGTGAAAGTATATTAATCAATATGAGTGAGTTACTAACAACATGGAAGCATTGGTGGGCCTTTTAAGCTGCTATAAAACAAGAAATTTATATTAAGTGAAGTTCAGTCCATGAAGGAGAACTAAATGTGATTTTGGTTTATCCTAAACCTTGTCTTATGACTGTAGGTTGAAAATGAAAATTCTACATGGATGGGAATGTATGCACCTTTGAATCTAGGTGACAAAAAGGTTTCGCTCTAATTCATGAAAAATGTTATGAGGAAATAGTTTCACTAGTAGATTTTAAGGATCTATTAAAGATCAATACAAATATTGGTTGTATAAAGTGCATTCTAAAATTTACAATATGATTACGGCATCCCTCTTCATATTTTGAATTGTGAGGAATGTCAACGAATTGTTTAAACTTTCAGAAGATATGTTTATCATGTCTTGAAAGAGTTTGAACACATAAACTATTCAAATAAAGTGCATAAGCTTAAAAAGCTTAAATAGAGGCTTGATGAAGCATCGAGAAATAAGAACCTGCACTTCCATGAGAAAGTCAAAAGGTATTTATTTCTAGAAGTCCAGTTGATGTCTGGGTACATGACAAAGCTAGTGGGAGCATAATTGTTATGATGGTATTGCATGTTGCAAATTGCAAAGTTCATAAAATGTTTTTCTATAGTGGACTTAAGGGAGAGGTCACTCATACTTTGTTATGAATCTAAAGGTTTAGATTGTATAGCTTAATAAAACGTAGTCAAAGACATATATGAATAGCATGTCGAAATGTTTCGACATTGGATATTCTATATATGGAAATATTATAGCAATAAATTGAACAGATATTAGACCCTTGTAATAATGAGTCGAATCCCATACGCTTCAGATATAGGATTGACTGTATATGCTATAATATTCGATTATTCTATTTTTTAAATGCTTTTAGCATTGTGTGAAAAGGATTAGAATTTCATGTGACTAGAGTTATTAAACAAATTGTCAAGAACATTATAAGGTTTTACCGAAGATTGGTTGCTTGTGGACTGTTTGTAATTCCCAAAAATCATGACCAAAAATTTCGTTTTTAAATCATTATCAATACCATTTAACTAAAACACAGATCATTGTATCAATTCAGAGTATCATTTCAAAACACTTGTTCATTTTATCATAGTAAAACATCCCAGGCTAAAACATCCTGGTGTGTGTGATGCAGTCATCCCGAGCTCTTCCCTCCAGTACCGGAAGTACATGAAACCAAAACTGAAAACCGTAAGCACGAAGCTTAGTGAGTTCCCCAATCTACCACATACCATACACATAATCACATACTGGGCCCCAGCCCGCTGCATCGGGACTTGCCCGACATCAGATTCGCTCCGGCATCGGGCCCCACCCTGCATCAGGCCCCACCCGACATCGAGCCCCGCTCAACATACAAATCTGTTTCTAATAGGCCCCGCCTGTCTCTGGGCCCCTCCCGCTAAACACATACAAACATATGACATACTAGCACATAAAGAAGCATACTCTAATATATTCCTGTCCTAAGGCCTCGCCTAACTTGGGCCTCGCCCCTGTCCTGGTACTGATGAGTCGTGGAACCTCGTCCACACTCCTGCTGATAGTGAGATACGGGCCCCCGCCCACACTTACTTCCCTCCTCTTACTGGCCTCTCCCCTACTCAACTAAATGATGATGTATGGAACCCCGTCCACACCCAGCTGGTGATGAGATACGAGACCTCGCCCACACTCACCTCCCTACCAGGCACATACATGTATCACAAGGACAACAAGTATAATCTACTATGCAATATATAACATTCCTCGGGCTTACCCCGACATCGGAACCTAGTCTGGGACATACTGCCGACACATGCAAGAATCACAAAGACCTCTAGCATACTAACATACCTCGGGCCTCGCCCGACATCGGATCGTAATCCGGAACATATATCATAAAAATGCCTAGGCCTAACCCCCGGGTCTTCCTACTATACACAAACAAAATGGGTCGGCATTGTGGCCGTAGACCCATGCACACAGTGAGGAGACTCACCTCGCACTGCTGAAATCCCGCAGATAAACCTCTGGCTGCTAACTGGCAATTCCCCAAACTGCTGCTCCTTCGGCTCCTCGAGCTTTCAGTACCAAAATAACACTTAGCCCAAAACCATAATATAAAAGGCCCAACACTAGGTAGGCTTCCCAAGCCCACTAGTGGCCCAATTTGCTAAATTGGGCCCAATCCTTCTAATGGGCCTTACCCTAAGCCCAAACATGTTCTTGGTCCAAATTATCTGACTTCTTATGATCCCCTATGGCCCAAAGAAACAAAATCCACTTCTTGTCCCAACCCGAGGCCCAAAACACACCAAGCCCATATTTGTTGAGTACGCGGGGCGTACTCCTCTGTACGTTAAGCGTACTGGCTGAATGGTGTGTATGCTGCGCGTACATACACTTACGCCCAACGTACTCCACTGTTAAGTCATTTTTCCATTAAGCACTTAATACTCCATTCCAACGGCTATACACATAGATCTAAGTCCTCTTCAACGTATTAATCAATAAAGTCACTGACTTGGTGACTTTTCATGACCCTAATAAGCCTAAATTCCAAAATGGCATTCTATTCTCATAAAAATGATCTTAAATCATGCATGGACCCAATAAGACATCCAAGATGGCAACTTTCTGCCTTAGGGACTCATTTAGAAATGAGAGTGGCAACTCTAAGCCTAGGAGTCAGATTTGAACCATAAAGCTCCATATTTGGGACCAAAATGACTCTAAAACCAAACTACATTAGATCTAAGAATACTTGAGGAAAGTTCCAGACTTTATACCTCAAGATGATCTGAAATGAAGCAACAATCTCGGATCTACACCTTCTCCTTTGAACCACCACTTTGCTTTGTTCTTTGCTTGCTTGGAAAATGGCTTCACAACACCAAAATGATCTCTAATGGCCTCCAAAGCTCCAAGAACACTCAAGGGAGGACTAGGGTTTCATGGTGGCTGTCTAAGGATGAGAGGTAGACTGATATCTATGGCATTATGTTCTTTATATAGAGCTTAGCCCCCAAAATTAGGGTTTAGGATCTCTCAGCTTTCGCTGGGCGTACTGCTAAACCTTCCGCGTTTCACTTATTCAACACTACGCCGGGCGTACCCCAGCTTACGCTGGGCGTACTCACCTAGTTGCCACCTCTCATGCATGGGCTGAAATGCAAGCTTTTTCATTCAGGGACCGATTTTGCCAACAACTTCAAAGTACTATAACTTCTTCGTTCTAAGTCTGTTTTCGACGAACTTTATATCCACGAAAAGGTGGAGGGAAAACCTACCCTATTAGTCATGCCCCCAAGCCTAAAACATTACGAATAAACCCGAGACCCATAAAAGACCGAATCGCCCCTACCTTTTGGCCTCCGAGACCACAACCGAGTACTTTCAAAACTGGGTGTTACACGGTTAGAAGTATGACATTATTTGGGAAGGAACATAGTGACACCTTTTGGATTGAGATGATTCTTGGTCAGAATTGATGGTCATATAGAAATATGGAAAGGTTTCCATAATGGGAGATGCTTATAGAATCTACATAAGAGTTGGAAACTTTAATGCAAGAGAAGTGTTCAAGGAGTGTATCTTGAATTTGAGATTTCATAACCATGGAATTGTTTCTAGTAACAAATTCCAGTGAAATATTTTGTAAAATCGAAGGCTCGGTCTCTACGACTTTGGAACCTCGACATCACAGAAAGACAATGCGTGTAAAGATGAAATTCCACTACATCTTAGATAGCGATAAGAATTTAGAATTGTGAAATGAGCATCATTGGAGTAATGTACACTCGATATGTTCACAAAGGAAGGACCATCGAGAGGCATAGTATGCATGTTTATAACATGACATGGCTGATGTTATTTAATTCAAGTGGTTAGTTGATTACTCAAAACATTATACAATGAATAAATTTGTAATTTTTATGGTGATTAAATAATAAGTAATTATATATAATCAGTAGGTATGATGCCATAGTTGATTTTTATTATTGTGTTTCACTTTACATGTTTTGCTTCCTTGAGTAATTTTGATATTATTCAAAATTTCACAGTCGTTTATACTTTTGGAAGTAAGTAGTGAATTAATATTGTATTGAATTGATTGTAGAATGTCGATTGAGGTTAATACATTGCAATTGGAATTGCTACAATATTCATGAGTACTTTGAAAATCGATATTTTAAGTATTAGATAAACCCACGCTTAGAGATTAGTTCATGGATTCAATCACAAGTAATTCTAAGACGATCATATATTCTATTATTAAAGTAAAGATATATAGTTCATAGTTTACAAATCAGTTGTGCATTTAGTTTGCTCAAACGCAACTCATAACTGGATCTTATAAAGGGTTATTCCATGTCTGATTTGATATGTAAATTGTATGACTAAATAGTCCATGTAATTTGTTTCTTTTGCCTGAATAAGGAAAAACAATATATGTGGGCCCCTCGGTGATTTGAGTTGATCTATGAAAAACCAGGCGCCTGGTCCGAACTTAATTGACGTGTTCACATTTGTAGTCTGGAATTTGATCACAAATCGGGAAATAGGACAAATGAACATGAGGTTGATCATTTAATCCATGACTCAATTCATACGATATCTTGTAGAACAAAGGAAGATTTGATCACTTATCTTAAGGCCACCGTTTGATTTGAATCAGAGTTCGGTCATGGTTTGGAAAGCACTCTTTGTTGTTTAGTTCAAGGTCTATACTTTCAATTATAGTTACAAAATTATCCATGTGGGAGACTGTTGGATTAAAATGTCTAAGGCAGTAACTAAAACTGGTATATTCTTGTAATAAGAAGCGAAGACCTTTTTGGGTTCCCCTCATGACCAGAAATAGCTAGTAATGATATCAGGAGAGAGAAGTATAATTTATTAGATTAGTATATGATTAATAAACTAATTGGAAATTATGGGAAAGTGATTTGTTAATATATTATGTTATTAATATATTAATTGGAAATAGACAATTGATTTGTTAATTTATTATGTCATTAATAAATTAAAATGAGATCACGTGTTAAATAATTGATTTGTTAATTTATATGATTAATAAATTAATAAGAAATCAATTAGTATTGATTAATTATTATTAATCTGGAATTAATTCGGGATTAATTGGATTTTGTTGAAGGTGCAATGGGTGAATTGTAACTATTCCATTGTTGAACAATAGAGGCAATTCTAAAAGCATCCATATCATGGACGATTTTATGGAGTTCCTTAGGGTTTCCAAAAGCCTATTGGTTGCATCAAAGGAAAGGATTTGAATTAGGATTAAATTTATTATTTAATTAATTCAAATCTTGTTTTTTTTGCAAGTTACCTAAACTATAAATAGGACTCCTTGGCTTGCAATTTTCATTCACCACATTAACTAAATGCATAGCAACAAAATTTTCCTCATATATCCTCTATCCTCCTCATTGTAGGGCTTCTGGTTTTGAGTGTGAGCCATTAGAGGCATCATCCTTTTGGTGTTTGCTTTCCAAGGAACTTCAAGAGGATTTGATTTGATTATTTGCTATAATAATCAAAAGGTATATAACCCTAATCTTTATGTTAATTTTGATTTTCATAGCCTCCCTCTAGGGTTTCTTGATGTTCATAGGTTATTGCTATCAATGGAGAAAACATAGACCCTTTCTAGGTTGCATGTGAACTTAAGGGTTTAAGTGTTTTTTACGCCACAAGACTTTTTTTATAACCTAGAAAACCCATCAGCCGTAACTTTCTTTCATCATCTTACTTACCCAAGGATATGGATACAATCACCGCTCCTCTAATCATCCCGCCTTGCAGGATATAAATCTCATGATTCATCTTCTCCTTCATAACCATAAGAGCACCCTTGTAGACTCTTATTTAGTCACCCTCTCCAGAATACTTCAATCGATCCTTTGCCAAATTGCCAGAGAAATCAGATTCTTTAGAAGCTCTGGGATGAACCAACAATCTAGTTTCCTAACTATACCATCGTGCATCTTGATTTGCATCGTGTCGCTGCCCTTGATACTACTCACCCACTCATCACTTGTCTTGAATGTGTCATTCCACTCTTTGAAGGAGTCAAACCAATCATGATTGCATGTCATATAATAGGATGCTCCCGAGTCCAAGTCCCAAGCTTCAACAAAACTAGATGTACATACTGTCATAACTTCACCATTCTCCTCTTCATAAGAATTTCCTTGAACCACAACAACATTGTTGTTGCTTAGTCCAACACCATTATTCCTTTTCTTCCATAGTGGACAATATATTCTGAAGTGCCCATTTTCCTTGCAATTATAACATTTTATGTTGTCTTTAAATTCGGAACTTGACTTCCCTTTGTTACCTCCGCCTCTATCTGATGTTTTCCCTTTTCCTACGAACAAACCAGAACTGGAAACTTCTTCTCCCACTTAAACTGTTGTTTTCAGTTCCTTGGACATCAAAGAATCCTTCACATCACTCACAGTGATCGTAGTCCTACCATACAACATTGTAACACTTGAATCCTGGTAAGTTTCTTTATTGTCCTTATTATTATTAATGTTGCATTTTTGGTCCTTGAGTTGTACATGGGGCGTACCACATGGTACGCTTAGTGTACAAGCTATAAAGCGAGTATGTGGGGCATACCACATGTCATGCTTAGCATACTCATGCGAGCCAGGATCGGGACTCCGGACACGCACGATAGGTGTATGTGTATGTACGCGGGGTGTACGTGAGTCATTTAGAAACCCTAATTTTCGGGGTTGGGCACTATATAAACATCATTATGGACCATGGAACCCTCATTTCTTAGCCTCCATTGTCCCTATAGCCCTAAGCACGAAACCCTAATCCTCTCATTTGTGTTTTGAGCTCATTGTGTTTATTTTTGTGAGTTTTGGTTGATATCCAAAAAGTAGAAGCTTGGTGCAAGGTGGTGGATCAAGGAAGAGCTTTTGGATCTTGTTTATTTGCTTCATTTCTAGCTTGTTCGAGGTAAAAAGCTATAAACTTGCTCATTAGTGGCTTAGATCTATCATTTGTGATTTTTGTCCCTTTTGTCCCCAAGAATGAGATCTAGTGGTTTGATACCACTCGAGGAGCTTTAAGTTGCCACTCTTGGTGTTTCTGAGGTTCTAGATGCATAAAGTTGTCACCTTTAAGGTTTAGATCCATCCATGTATGAGTTTATGCCCATTTTGTGAAAGTATAATGTTATATCTTGAAGTTGGGATCTTTTGGGGAATACAAAGTCACCAAGTCAGCGACCTTATGGTTCTAGCGTTTATTAGGGCTAAGATTTGTGATTTGGGCTTTTGGTCTTAAGTATTATGTGATTAATGTGGATATTGGCTTATTGGGTGAGTATGTTGGGCGTACAAGTCTGTATGCACGGCCTATAAGCCATTTAGCAAGTACGCTTAGCGTACAACTGAGTACACCCCGCGTATTCAGTCTGTTGGGCTTAGTGTTTTGGGCTTCAATTTTGGACCATTTTATTGGGCTTGGATGCTTTGGTTCATGTTGGGCCACCTGAGTACAAGTATTTTGGACTAGGAAAAATTGTTGGGCTTTAGGGTAAGGCCCATGTAGGGATTTGGGCCCAATTTGGAAAATTGGGCCATAAATGGACTTTGGATGATTACTTGGTTTTGGGCCTTGTAAATGGGGAGTTTGGGCCTTAGTCTTGGACCAAACTAGGCAAGGGGTAAAATGGTCTTTTTACCCCAAGGATGGATTGTTGGACATGGTTTGAGACATAAATGTTAATCGGGTGTTATTTTATATTGACAGCTCGAGGATTCGTTGGACCGACAACTAGGGATTTTCAGTGAGATTCAACAGTTGAGGTGAGTTTCCTCACCATGTATAGCGGGTCGAAGGCACCAATGCCGACCCATGATCTGATATGTTAGAATACTCATTGTCTGTGTGAGACTAGTGTGTGTATGTGCTTGTATGCTTACTGGGCGAGGCCCGATGATTATCCTGTATGCTATTACTTGTTATGTAGTATGAATTGTATGTGGGCGGGGCACGTTATGCGAGTTAGGGTGGGGCCCGTTACACTCATTGGGTGGGGCTCGTTATGCGAGTTAGGGCGGGGCCCGTTATACTCTTTGGGTGGTGCCCGTTATGTGTTTTATGTTTGGTATGCAGTATGTTGGGAAACTCACTAATCTTTATGCTTACGGTTTTCAGTTTATGTTTCAGGTACTTCTGGTTCCATGGGGAAGAGCTCTGGATGACTGCATCGCACACACCACATGGTTTCTGTTTTGAGATATTACTCTAATTGATGTGATGTTTGATACACCTATTTTCATTTGGGTTGTATGGATAATGTTTTGGAATACTGTTTTATTAAATTAAAAATGAAATTTTTGGATCATATTTTTGGGATGTTTCACACATAGTATCAACAAAATTCTCATAAGAATTCAGCAGTGAACATAAGTGGATACGTGCTTGATCTCCATCTTCAATCTTGACATTCACACATTGTAAATCCAAGAAGATCCTATTGAAGTTATCCAGATGATCCTTCACTTAGGTGCTTTACGTCATCCTAAGAGTATACAAACATTGTTTTTGATACAACTTGTTCGTCAGAGAATTTTTCTAATACTTGTCACACATTTTATCCCAAAGCCCAAATACACTCATTTGGTCAACGACCTCTCTTAGTACTTCGTCTATTAAACTCAACAAAATAGCGCTATGTGCTCTTGCTAGAATATCCACCTTCGTTTCAGCCGCCATTTCTTTTGGCAACTTTGCCTCTCCTTCCAACGTCGCTTCACATCCTTGTTGAACCCGAAGAGCCCTCATATTCACCTTCCACAAAGTGTAATCATCTGAACCATTGAACTTCTCCAAATCGAATTTGTGAGATGTCGTCTTCAATCAACAGAACACAAACTGTAGAGTGCATATAAAGAACGCCAAAATCTTACTTCGTATGATGAAGTTACGATTTTTTGAAGTTTCGGCATAGTAGTGTGCAACACAGATGTCGAAATCAAAATCAGTTGAGTGTTAGCCAAAAAATGTAAATGAGAGTTGAAGACCTCGTGAATACAACTTTTTCGATATAAAGACAGTTGATAACGTAATTTGGATGAAGGATTTATGATTTTTACATGGGTTTTAACAGTCTAATCCCAATAAAATATAAATTAAAAAATAAAGTGAGAATTAAGCGACAGAGTCTAAATGAAAGTTATAGTACTCATCGATAGCTACGCGTGGATATAAATAAATTTGAAAACAAAGCTCATATGAGAAAGATACAGTTTTTATAAATAATTAAAAATCGGCGTACAAGACGCGACGCACACGACTTCTAGAAGGGCGACGTGGACCGGTACAATGGCGATATGTGGCTCAAATTGGCAGGATCTATGTAGCATGAGGGCGCAACACATATGTGCATAGGGTGCAATGCACCTGGCCTGGCCCTTATAAATATGTGGCAAAATCTCCTTATTTCTCACACCATTCCCTCCCAATATCTCTCGAACCTTATCTAACTTCGAGTTTGACTTTTTCCAAGCTTTTAGGCATTTTATGGAGGCTCTAAAATACCTAGGACCATATGAATAAGGAGCTATTGGGTGGAAGCCATGCCTGTGATTTTATCGGTTTTTGTTAAAATTCTTGTAAGTTAAGTTGCATGTAACATCCAGATTCATTGAGGTATTTTATAAAAGTCAATTAATAAGTTTTAAATTACCACGACATGTTGGAGGCACCACCATGCCATGACATGTATTGAATGTTTTCGGACCTTAATATGGTTCCCACGGCGTGGGATATGTTAGCTACAAGATGGCGACCATCTGATGCGAAAAACCCTAATTTTTTATTATTTAAAGGAAAGTATGGGATAGGGTTTACTCACCCTCAACATCCATCACTCTTATACCTCTGAAACCATAATCTTAGCCTCTCTTGGTGACTTTTGGTCCATTTTAGTGCTCTTGGTGTTTTGATAATGAAGAAAAATGGGAAAAGGTGCTCTGGTGTGTGGATTCAACAAGCAAGCCTTGCCATTCTTCTTTTGTGCATTCTTTGGACCTTTGTAAGTGTCGGAGATCCTAGCTTTATGTTGCTTGCTCTTAGATCTAAGCCTTTAGTCCCTTGATCTTCATATTATGAGGGTTTGGAAGGATGGTTTCCATAAAGTTGGCGACTTTATGAATCCTCATTGTCCCTTTGTCGATTGTATGGTTCAGCTATGGAGTTTCTTGTCTTATTTTGTTTCATGCACAAAGTTGGGGGCTCATTTTCTCATGAATATGACCGATTTTGGGACTGACATGCATTGGACATGCTTGTCCATAAAGCCACAATTTTTATGGTCAACTAGGTGTAGGAAACCCTTCTGGAACTTAGGAGAAGTGACCTTGATTTATTAAGTGCTTAATGGGTGAGTGCATGCTTTAGGTTTCCATAAAGGACTTAGGGTTTTGAGATCTTGACTCATTGGGGGTCTTGATGAATAAAGTTGGAAACTTTATCTATCAAGACATTGGGAAGGACCATATCTGGCCTATGGAGCCCTTGGATTAGGAAGAAAACAACTTAAGCTCGATTAAGTTGTTCATACCAGTTCCCACGACGTGGACTTAGGTTTCCATGGCGCGACGACTAGGGAATCAGCCGACTGTTTTGGCATCTAGTGCCCACAACATGGCTAAAGGAGGGCCACAACGTGGAGGATTATTGGAGCTAGTTTTATTGACTTTGACTTTGAGCCTTGACTTTTGAATTGTTGAATTTGGGTCAAATTTCTAGTTTTGGTAGGTAGACTAAGGGTTTTTCTTGTGTGGTGATCTAGGTGGTGTTTAGAGCCTATTTCCTAGTTGTGCATGCCGTTGAATTTAGACTTCATTAGCGAGGTGAGTCTTCTCACTATACTGTGTAGGATGCTATCTGTCGTTGTGACTCTTGCATGTGTATGTTGGGTTGGGCCTATTTGTTATATGTTGGGTTGGGCGCATTTGTTATATATTGGGTTGGGCCCATTGTTTATGTGTTGGGTTGGGCCCATTGGTTATATGTTGGACTGGACCCATTTATTATATGTTGGGTTGGGCCATTTATATGGTATGTGGTATTTTTGGGAACTCACTAAGCTTCATGCTTACGGTTGTAAGTCCCAAAACTATGGATCTTATGCAATATCAATCTAAATTGCTTAAAGAATGCGGAATGTTAATTAAGCAATGATTCAAGAACACACAAAATCACTTCAAATGCACACGATTTTATTAAGAAAAAACGTCTGGTTCATGAGAACTTGATACAACCGAGAACACTAATAATCAACAACTAAACTCCTAAACGGCAATATCATACATATATATGAACCTAGTACCAAGCCTATTAAATCCTAAGCCCATGCATGACCGAAATCACTAGGTGATTTCGGTCTAGCTAACCGTGAACGCATACAAGCCCATTATCATAATAGCATTCTAAACCCAAGAACAAAAACATTATGAGCCCAACATAAACCACAATAATATGACCCAAAAACTATGGATCTTATGCAATATCAATCTAAATTGCTTAAAGAATGCAGAATGTTAATTAAGCAATGATTCAAGAACACACAAAATCACTTCAAATGCACACGATTTTATTAAGAAAAACCGTCTGGTACATGAGAACTTGATACAACCGAGAACAATAATAATCAACAACTAAACTCCTAAACGACAATATCATACATATATATGAACCTAGTACCAAGCCTATTAAAGCCCAAGCACGTGCATGACCGAAATCACTAGGTGATTTCGGTCTAGCTAACCGTGAACACATACAAGCCCATTATCATAATAGTATTCTAAACCCAAGAACAAAAACATTATGAGCCCATCATAAAACACAAAAATATAACCCAACAACGGTTTTGTGGTTTAACATTTTTAGGTACTTCTAGTTCTAAAGGGAAGGGATCGGCCTGACTGCACAACATCCCCTTATGACCATCAATGATTATTTACTCTAATGATTTTGATACATTTGTACAATAATGGGTTTCGAAACAAATGATGTATGGATTTGATGTTTTTAAAATGAAAATTTTGATTAGTATTTTAGGGATTTAACAAGTTGGTATCAAATCCTTGGTTTGAGAGATTCAGGCACACTCTCGGGTATTTCTGAAATCAAACTGAGGAATTGATAATCTTCTAAAAGAAAATAGTTTTTTCTAAAAAGGATTTTGTAACGCCCGGATCCTAGTATGTATTTTAAACCAAATTATTCATTTTTGCAAAGGGACTCGACGAGTTGGAGGCCCCAAACTCGTCGAATAGGAATGGATTTTGGACATTGGAAGTTGAGAGCCTCAACTCGACGAGTAGGGCTGCCAGAGTGAAACCCTAATTTTTAGGGTTTGCACCCTATTTAAGCACCTTAACCTCCAAAGGGTGGCCTCATTTGTAGCCTCCATCACCCCAAACCCAAGCTACGAAACCCTAATCCACCTTTGAGTGTTTTTGAGCCATTATTGTGTGTTCTGGTGATTTTGATGCTTGGGAAGGAAGGAGAAGCTTGAGGACTCAAGAGGAAGCCAGTAGATCCGAAAGTTGTGCTGCATTTCTGTCTCATTTGAGGTATAAAGTCGATACCTTGGCTTTCCTTTGCTTAGATCTTCATTTAGGGTTGTATTTTGTTACCTTTGGGCCATTTTGAAGTCATTTTTGGGATTTGTGTGTATCATTAAGTTGTGAATTCATATCTAGGCACTTATGAGCTTATAAGGCTTAAAATTGCCAACTTTATCAAACCTTGGCCCTTCCCCATGCGCTAGATCTCTTATAAAGCTTAGTTTTGGTGTTTTTAGCTTCATGACACCATGCATGGACGTAAAGTTAGCAACTTTACGTGGTAACTTAGTCCTAGGGGACTAGATCCATGGTTTGGAAGCATTGAGCCCGACTGGAAAGGACTGAATGGGTTTAGACTATGGGGGACTCGACGAGTTGTTCATACAACTCGATGAGTTGGGTTGTGGTCCCCCAACCTTTTTCGTTACTGATCAAACTCGTTGAGTCTAGGAGATGAATCAACGAGTTGGCCATGGTTTTGGGTCATGAAGATTGAGGAACTCGACAAGTTCAAGGAAGGACTCAGCGAGTTGTAAATGAAATGTCCTGTCAATGTTATGAGGAGGAGCTCGGCGAGTTCATGAAAGAACTCGACGAGTTGGATTCAAGATTTCTAGGGTTTATGGATCATGGAACTCGACGAGTTGAGGGACCAACTCGGCGAGTTGAGTCAACCAGGAGGTTGAGTTTGACCAATACGTTGACTTTGACCAGAAGGTTGACTTTGTCTTGGACTTTGACCAGAGTTGACCCTTAGAGGGGTTATGAGTATGAAAGAGTAATTAAGGAGATTTTATGTGTATGAGTTTGAGGAGAGTTGATTCCAGAGCCGAGGACAGTTCAACTACTTCACGACATTGATGTGAGTTACCTTCCAGTAGGAGTGGGTCGAAGGCACCAATGCCGGCCCACTAGTATTGATTATAGATGAGATGATTGCCTTTGTGATAATTATCTGGTATGCCACTATCTGTTATGCTTTATGTGCTAATATGTTATGTTATTATGTGGTAATGGTAGGGGCGAAATAGTCCCCGATTACCGGTTGAAAGAGACCGAAGGGGAGACCAGCACCCAGATATGCTAGACAGTTACCGGTTGAAAGAGACCGAAGGGGAGGCCAGCACCCAGATATGTTAGACAGTTACCGGTTGAAAGAGACCGAAGGGGAGGCGAGCACCCAAATATGCTAGGCGTTATGTGTTTATATGGTATTTGGTATGATGGGGGAACTCACTAAGCTTTGTGCTTACGGTTTTCAGTTTTTGTTTCAGGTCCTTCTTCTTCGAAGGGAAAGGAGCCGACACAGAGCAGCGCTTCACACACACACACACACGATTTTCCGTATATGAGATTCTTGGGATCTGTACTCTGACATTGTTACTATCTTATGACATGCTTTTGAGACATATGATCTATGGTTTTTATGAAATGAGATAACTTGATGATGTTTTCTATAATTTGTTTTATGAATCGTTAAATCAAAAATGAAATTTTTTGGTCTTGAATTTTGGGAGGTTACAGATTTTGACAAAGAAACGGGTGCGACGTGTGTAATCAGTCGAACTCAAGTAAGTGATTCCCAGAATACCAATACATGTGTATTATGTTTAGTATGCTATTTTATGAATCGCATGCTAGAGTATGGCTAAGGACACCTTCAGGAATCATGATACTCTAACCCTTACTGGACACGTATTGGGGGAGTAATCCTCGAATCAGTACTGTCTATGTGATGTAGGCGATGATCCTTAGGAAAAGTCCTTAAGAACAAACATATAAGGAAATGCAATGTAAGGCGATGAGAGGTAAATACGATGTAGGAGATGACCCTTAGGGTAACTCTTTAGGGAAGAATAAATAAAGATAACGGGGATGGGTAATCGGGTTAATTGTTTGACATGAAGTATGTGAAGAAACAAATTAATTATATTATTGTGGGTTGAAAACCCTATGTACTCACCAGGTTTTCCACCTAGCCCACTCAGTTTATTTGTATCACGGGTATCGATGCGAAGATACATTACACTGAGAGATCAAAAGAGATGTAATTCATTAGTGTAAATGAATGTAATGTCTGTTTATGCTTATGTTTATGTATTGACAATGACATCCCAATGTTTTAATATAAATAAAATACATTTCTTCGGAAATGCTTTGATAATATATTTATCATATTTTTGGGAACAAATTCTGCAATAATATTCTTCAAAAAGGATACTCTGATTATCAAATAAGCATAAATAAATTTTTTAAAATGACCGTGAATTTAGTGATGTAATAGAAACTAAGGTAAAATGGCTAGAAAATGGGTGTTACAATGCTACGTGATGCAATGATGGATTTGTTTTCGACCTAGTTATTACGAAAGATGACAATGTCATTTTCCGTTTACATCATAAATAATAGTTTAGTCATGATGTGTAACAAATGGCTAGAACCATGCAAATTTGTGAAAAGAGTAAAAAAAAACTTAAATAAAATAAAATTTTAGGGTTTTTTGCATAAACTTACCAAAATAATTGGAATTTTCTGGAAGTAATAATGTAAAAAATGGTTGATTTGAAATTTTTATCCTAATTTTTTTTGTTAACAAAATAAAAATTAATGATTATTTTCATAAACCGAAGCAAAATATTATGAGTTTTCAAAAGATTTCTTTAAAATTTATAAGGTAAAACCAGTTACAAAATTAAAAAATTAAAAAATTAAACCAATAAAAAAAATAGCAATGTTAAGAGTTTGTCGAGCATTGTCCCAAAAATATAAGTTTTCTAAATGTGCAATGCCTGGAAAACCATGTAATGTAATGCTGGTAGGTGTCATATCACTTTCACCATACTTTTTAAGTGTCACGTTTTTTTTACCACATTCCACGAAATTGGTGAATGTCATACCACACATTACCCATCACAGTACACATTTTTATGCATGACATACAACATGTAAAAGAATGCATTTTTTTTCCGGTACGGCAAATCCATACCACACACCACTTTTACCGTATTTTTTTTGCCCATCGATGCGATGTTTACCACATACCCCAATATATCGCGGTATGCGGTAAGAGGTGCACATAGCCCAAATATTAAATCTAACTTTTAAAAGTTACCATATGTTGAAATGTATGGCCCCTCTAGTTTGGAACCATTTACCATTTTCACCATTCTCCGCTAAAAATGTACTTTTATTCCCAAACACCGTACTAAGTACACACTTTGACCTTAGACCAAGTCAAAACGACTTTTGTTATTTCTCCTCTAAAGGATATTTAAATTTTAAGTTTTAACATTTCCAAATATCATTTCATCAATTTGTAGTGTTAGGATTAAATATGACGGATTAATATTATTAAATTAAAGATACAACATGTGGTAGTCGTTTTCATTTAATTAATGGTTATAATATATGGTTGGTAATTGGTATGCTCATCATCATTATTCTAAGTTGGTCTATTTTCTATATTACTATTAGGAGTACCTTTTTTTCGTCGGTAGGTATTGACTATTTATCAAGGTGTTTCTTACAAAGAAAGAGCTTGGGTTTGCACTTCAAAGTCTTTATTGACATGCATAAATGTGAACTGTCAAAATTTTGCAATTTGAACCCTAAAAAAAGCTAACCTAAACATGACATTACTGAAAATTGTAAACATGTTATTCTAGAATTTGAAATTATAGAGGTGGGTGCCCTGCATTTCAAGAAAAGTGTCAAAAATTTTGGTCTTAGTTTTGTATCATAGTTATTGGCATCGAGCAAAGATTATATGTAGAGTAGGGATGCAAATGGGGGCGGATATTGGCGGATACTACAAGCTCCATCCCCGAACCCGACCTCCATACCCTAAACCCATCCCCGCCTCCGATCCGCCTAATCCCCGACGGGTTCGGGTGCAAAAATCCCCGTCGGGTACGGGGGACCCATCGGGTACCCATTCTCTATTAAAAAACAAGAAACAACTCTTAACAAGCATTTTCCAAAAATATTTAAACTATAGGAAGTATTAATATCCACAAAAGGCAAAGGCCAATAGAAAACTTAAAATCAACTTTAAGGCTTTTTTAATTTATAATGAGCTCCATCTCGTCCATGTGGTTAAAATGTGGGACTTAGATACAAGGCAACCTCATTGCAAGTTCTATTCCCTCTATATACATGTTTCCATTCCTTCCACTTATTTACTCATCCAATGTGGGACTAGTATTAATACCTTTTAAGTTTAACTCAAAAGATTATTGAATGAAAGATGAGGCTGCAATATACACGTAAAACAAAAAACTTTTGTATTCTTTGACAAAACTTTTAAAACGTAGACAAAAACACTTCATAAGAAAAATTCTTACAATTTATTATAAGATTCAAATTCTAACTTTATATATTTTTTTAAAAACACTTCATAAGAAAATATCTACAATACAGAAAAATGTCTTCACTTTTCAAGTGGATATAAAAAAGTTTTTTTTTACAGACGATCTAATTTAGTATTGCGATTAATAGTTTTTTATTGAGTTATATGTGTCATGTCGACTATTAAAACTTTCACCAACATTAATGAAAATATAATTTTTTCATAAATAGTTTCCAATAACTTTCACAAAAAACACATAATATATTCAAATCAAATGTTAGCGGAAAAAAAAAATCGTTCAGGAAAGTAACAAAGGAGGGACTAAAGTCATCCCATATTGGCCGTACACAAAAACAAGAAGATAAGCCATCTTCATAAAAAGAATTCTAAGGCTTTACATTTTATTTTATATATATATATATATATATATATATATATATATATATATATATATATATATATATTCGGGTATTAGATGGACGGATAATGCCATACCCGTACTCGCCCCGTCCCCGCTGCGGGTATGAAAGTTAACACCCGTCCCTGCTCCGTTACCCGTCAAGACGGGTAAAACCCGCCCCGTTAGGGTCGGGTACCCACGGGTACCCGAATCTGCGGGTCAAATTTGCATCTCTAATGTAGAGTAATCACTTACTTATACAACCAATGTACATATTTTTATCCACATGTGTAACATAATGTATACATGCATGTTTTTAATTTGTTACTAAACATCTACTAAATTATGCATACGTAAATTGGTTGAAATTTATATCCACATGTGCAACATAATGTATACGACTGCATGTTTTAGCTTACTACTAAAAATCTACTAAATTGCACATATAATTGATACAAATTTGCTAACAAATATAGAATATTATTGTATAAATTGATATCGTTGAGTTAGAAGTCCTTTAGCATAAATCATTGTATCAATGTATGAGATTTAAAAAAAAAATATGAATAATTAATATTTTAAACAAGATACTATTCAATGAAAATAAAACAAAGCATCTTACAAACACAAATTAATAAAAGACAAAACTTCAAAAATGGTCCCTGTGGTTTTCGAAAATATCAAGTTTAGTCCCTAAGTTCAAAAAACCTCACAGATGGTCCCTGTGGTTTCAAAACTTTTAATGTTTAGTCATTCCGCCTAACTCCGTCAGCTTTCTGCCGTTAAGTGAGGGGTATTTTCGTCATTTCAATATCCGGGGACCATTTATGAGGTTTTCTCTTATTATCTTAATTTTTTTATTAAAAAAAGAAAAAGAAAAAATGAAAGAAATTTGATCTCTCTCTCTCTCTCTCTCTCCCCATTGCTTTGAGACTTGTACAGTACGTATTCTTATAACTTCATCTTCCCCAAAAAGCCAAAGCAACTTTGACCTTGAATAATCATCGTATCCATCAGATTGGGCAAGGAACAGACGAACGAAAAGGCACATCGATGGGAGGTCCGGTGCGGCTGGGAAATCACGAGGAGGGAAAAGGGTGTCCGTCGAGACCGATAACCCCTTGTTGGTTTACGCCTCTTCTTCATTGATCGGGAAATGGAAGAAGGAACACGAATGGAAGCAGTCAAAATGGTGGTCTGATGGTTAAATAGATCGCAAGAAAGGAGTCGATCTCCGGCAAACTCCCCTTGGCTCTTCTCTCGTCGTCGGCGATCACAAATCGAGGGGAATAGGAAACACTGGATCGAATGGAGAAAGAAGAATGGAAGCATAGGTGGTTCGGTGGGGGGTTTGGACAATTGCCAAAATGAAGGAAGAAAACGAAGGCAACTTATGATGTTGGGTGACTGTTACAGCAAGGGGGTTGCTCCGGTGGCCTCCTTGGTCGTTCCTTCTCTGTTCCATTGGAAAAATACGAGGGAGGAAGGGAAGGAAACAGCGAAGTAGCAGCGGAGGGAAGCAACAATCCTCAGGGGTGTTTGGTTGTTTCCGATCAACAGGAAGAGGGGTGGAGGAGGGCTGTCCCCATTTCGTCTTCTGGCTGCTCCGGTGACTAAAACGGAGAACCCGTTTCTTGATTTTGTGAATGATTTCATTGGGGTTGCTAATCGATTTCATGTCTGTTACTCAGGCTCAATTTCTTGGTGAACTTTTAGGGAGGAAGAGAAGGATGGGATGGGGATCGGAGTGTTTACCAGAGAAAGCGGTGGTAGAATTTGGTGGTGACAAACGGTGAGGAATGATGCGATGGTGGGGGCAACGAAGAATGATTTGATTCACGAGAGAGAGAGAGAGAGAGAGAGGGTGTTTAATATTAAATAATTATATTTATTATTATTTTTTTTAAATTAAGGCAAAACTTCATAAATGGTCCCTATGGTTGTGAAATGACAGAAATGCCCTTCACTTAACGGCTAAATGTTAACGGAGTTAGCGAAAATGATCATTTGTTAAAAGTTTTGAAACCACAGGGACCATCTGTGAGGTTTTTTGAACTTAGGGACTAAACTTGATATTTTCGGAAACCATAGGGACCATTTTTGAAGTTTGATCTTAATAAAATAACTTCATGTAACATTATAATAAAGGTCAAATATAAAATATAAAATAATAATATGGGAGATTCTCAATAAAGTAAATATTACACTTTTATGTGATGAATGAAAGATCTTAAATGTTTTGATGATTTCTAATTGTTGTCCTTTCTTGTTGTTTGAGTGTTTGTAAAAGAAGGTAACTTTCTCTTTGGTTGAGTGTTTGTAAAAGAAGGTACCGTACATCAAAATAACGACCTTAATTATTTTTTGTAAAAATAAACAACTAGAGTACTATACCAGTTAGGAATTTTTTTTTTTTTAATTACCAAAAAAAACAATATATTTTTTTAAAATACGGGTTAACCATCAATTTTTAATAAGTTTCGGAAAATCCATCATTTTTTGGTAAAATGTTTCGCCGTGACCACTATTACCTATAAAAGTCGGTTTTAATTACGAAAAAGTCACTATATTTTCCTAAAAGTTTAGTTTAACCACCAATTTATGGGTGATTTTTTTTAACACAAAATGAAAATTAGTGTTTTTTTAGCACAAATACAGGTCATGGTGGTTGCAATAAAATTTTTATCTAAAAATGAATGGTTTTTTTAGTACAAATGAAATTTGGATGGTTAAACCGGAAAAAATGACAAAATAATGAAAATATAGTTGTTTTTAGTCATTAACTCATTTTTATAAACAAACTTGGGAAAAAATATTGCAAATAAATATTACAAAACATGTCATGCATAGTGTTGTAATTGTGCGTAGGTGAGTTGATATATTGTTGATTTCAAGCCTCACATAATTAAAACTCGAAGCTCAAAACTCAACTCGAGCTTGATCGGTTCTAAAAGGCTGAAATTCGAGTTCGTTGAAGTAATTGATACACTCGAGCACAACTTGATTATTATAGTTTTAAAAACACAATGACATTAAATTGCAATATTAATATGATTAAGCTCACGACCTCAATTGATTGTGTGAAGATGGATATAATAAAGGTAAAAATATAACTTTGACTAAAAAATCAATTAAGCTCGGGCAATTTATGAGCCGAATATTTTAATACTCGGGCTTGAATCGATAACACATTTGAGTAGGTCTCGCTCGACTTTAATGAATTAGATTACATGTATTTTGTTCAGACAGTATTGAGTATCTTACAAGTTGAATCAACTCAATTACACACTTAGTCACTTATATAACACTTGAACAACAACATGACACTCGTCTACCTTTCAGGGTCCTTAATATTATATCCATTATGACATTATCATATGTCTTATCCATGTCTATGAACACCAAGTTAATATCCACGTTTATTTCTCTATATTTATATAAAAAGAATGAAGAGGTAGATCACACCGGTCGTCGACCTCCCATAGATTAATATGAATTAGTTTCGAAATATTGTTTTTCCTATCTTAACCTAGCCTCCAACACTCTCACATGTTCATGGTACCACTAAGTAGTTTAATACTTTTGTACAAGTTGTAGTTAATGACGTCTCCTTTGTTTTTATACATAGATATTACAATGCCATATACCCCTCTTCTGGTATCTTGACCGACTTTAAGATAGTGTTAAAGATGTTCATTAGCCAGCCCCTCGAGCATAGCCATATAGTGACGAGATTTAGTATGGCCAACAACTTTGTCCGTTCTCATCCTCCTTTAAATCCCTCTCGCATTCTCACCTTCATTCGTCATACATGGATACTTATTATACGACATCATTACTCTCTTTGGCATTAGCAAACTTGTAGAGACCATTTCTCTATTTTTTTTCTATATTTTACAGATCTCTTGATACATATCATAATGCCTATGTCACATTTTTTCTATTTCAAAATAAGTTAGGTGATCGATGAAGTGACCAATTATTCAATAAAAATCAACAAATGAAGATAGGTTTTTTATAGTTGTTGTATTTGCAAGACATGCTAATGAATTTATTAGTACGGCCACATTGAAATAAACTAGTTGGTTATTTAAAACTAACACACTAGTTAGTTATATATTAACGATGAAATATAATTAAGGAACTTATTAGTATATTCACAATAGAATATGTAACTAATACGTTGGTCCTTAAATAACTAACTAGTTCATTTCTCAACTATATACCCCACTCTGAATATACGATTAACTAATGTATTAGTTGTATATTTCATTTTGTAAGTGTATCCAAAAGTATATATCGATATATTATTTGTATATTACAATTTGAATATAAAACCAACTATAATATTAGCAAAAATAATCTCGAAATGTATCCAAAAGTATATCTCTATATTGGTATCCTTGGTAAATGTTATGAATGTTTTTTGACGAGGATAATGCTAAAAATTAGTAAAACATTGAAAACTAATAATTTATAATATATTAAAGAAAACAATATATTAGAAAAATATGATTATTATAATTGTTGTCTTAAATTATTAAATGTAGTAACCAAAATACATTTGAAATATTTAAAAACCATATATTCTCACTTGTGATCAAAATTGATTGACGTAAAAGATTTATTATTGTGTTATCAATAAAAAAATTGAGTGTTTATTGAAGTGAATTTATAGGGTTTGCGTTTGATAGGAACCCGAAGAGCGATAAGAACTGTGAGCACAATTATCGATCACCTTTTAGTAAATGCACAAAGGTGAAACACAATATTTGGATGTTAAACAATTATACGTATAACATCCAGATTTTCAACACAATTTTTTTTCATTTTTATAACATATAGAACATTAGTCTACAACCCATTTATATTACAAAATCATCGTCATGCATTTATTAAATAGAGTTTTAGCGTAAGTCTGAAAAACATTTATTAATTTATTTGATGCGGGTCCGCCCTTTTGGCCTTCAACATATAGTTGGTCTGCCCCTTTGGCCTTCAACATATAGCTGGTCCGCCCTTTTGCCTTCAACATAAAGCTGGTCCGCCCGAGTCTATTAGCCTTCAGCACGAGGCTGGCCCGCCCTATACTCCCACATAATTTATCAACACATATATCAGACAAACAGTCTAACATAACATGTAACTAACTAAACTAGTCTAATTGCCTAATTGCATACTACATGACAACTATTTAGTAACATAGAAAGGATACATATTGGTGTATTATACAATATAATAAGAAAACTCACTTGGACAATTACTCAGACGATTAACAACTATATGGAGGATCCAACTGGCGAGCAACACGCCTAACATATAATACTATAACTTATAAGTCTTTATGGTAATACAAGCTAGATCTTTCATTAATTTCAACGAGTACCGAAAGATCTATCAAATAAGGAACAACCAGATAAAATCATATCGGAGGTAGGGTCCGTTTGACATACAAAATATACTATTTGGAAATCCCACTTTAAACACCCTAGTAGATCTAGCCTAGACATCATTATCGTAAGTAGATCAATCAGTATTATGACTAGAATCACTGCTAAATCTTATCTATACATTCATAATAACGACTATGAATACAAATATAAGTTACATTTAAAATTTAGTAAGTGCATCTTAACATACAAGAATTTATAGTGAAAACCAGGAAGATCACAAACAGCGCTTCGAACCGAAAGCTCCTATTTTTCGGACTCCTACATATTTCAGAGCCTCGCTAAAATGCCCAGATGCTTGTAAAAAGTCGAACTTGAAGTTAGAGAAGGTTCGAGAGAGATTGGGGAGGGAATGCTGTGAAAAATGAGGATATTTTACCATATATTTATAGGGGTCAGGCAAGGCATGTTGTGCCCTCATGCTACGTAGATCCTACCAATTTGTGTCATGTGTTGCCATTGTATTGGTCTGTGCCGCCCTTCTAGAAGTTGTGCGTGCTGCGCCTTGCACGCCAACTTTTAATTATTTTCTAAAAATCGTATCTTTCTCATACGAGTTATGTTTTCGAAGTTCTTTATATCCATGCGTAGCTATCGATGAGTACTACAACTTTCATGTAGACTCTGTTGGCTAATTCTCACTTTATTTTTTAATTTATATTCATATAGGGCTTAGACTGTTAAAACTCATGTAAAAATCATAAGTTCTTCATCCGAATACCATTCTCGACTGACTTTATATCGACGAAATTGTATTCACGAGATCTTCAACTCTCGGTTACATTGTTTTGGCTAATACTCAACCGATTTTGATTTTGATTTCGATTTTTGTGTCGCACACTGTTATGCCGAAACTTCGAAAAAATCATAACCTCCTTATATGAAGTCAGATTTAGGCGTTCTTTATATGCACACTCTCGCTTTTATGATTACTACGACTTTTAATTAGACTACTTAGGCTAATAAGCAACATGTCTCTGATTCATATTTTACGACACGCTTTGTCGTATGGGGTTAAATGCGAAACTTCAAAGAATCACAACTTCTTCATACAAAGTCAGATTTAAGCGTTCTCTCTCTCTCTCTCTCTCTATATATATATATATATATATATATATATATATATATATATATATATATATATATATATATGTGTGGAAATTGTATTTACGTCTACTATAGGTTTATGATGATTGTTTTGGCTAAAAGTAATGTATTTCTACTTCGTATTTCATAATTATCATTTTATATTACAAAATGGGGTGTTATAACTCTCCCCCACTTACAAGGATTTTGTCCCCGAAATCTAACTAAAATTTTGGGTAGTTGCTTCTCATCTCTTCTTCTGGTTCCCAAGTCCATTCTGATACTTTTCGGTGTTGCCACTGTACAATTACTAAAGTGGTCACCTTGTTGCGTAATGTATTTGTCTTCTTATCCAGGATCGACACTGGTTTCTACACGTAGTTAAGACATTCTTCTACATGGATATCATCCAGAGATACAAGTGTGGAATCATTCCTAATGCACTTTCTTAATTGGGAGACGTGGAAGGTATGTGGATGTGACTGAGTTCTTCCGACAGATCTAACTGGTATGCAACCTTGCCTACCCAAGCAATAACTCGAAAGGGTCTGATATATCTAGGGCCTACTTGTAGCCGCTTACGTACTTGTTGAGAAAGTTTGGTCGTTTTGATTACTACATTAGTACTTCCCATCACTGTTTGACCGACTTCTCCCCAACTTATTAGTGTCCAATATTTCCTCTTATAAAGCATCTCGAAGGGAGGTCTGCCAATACTGGAGTGAAAACAGTTGTTATAAGAGAACTCTGTCAATGGTAGATACGAATCTCATCTCCTATCGAAATCAAGTACGCATGCCTGCAACATGCCCTCAAGAGTTTGTATTGTCCTTTCACTCTGCCCATCGGTTTGAGGGTGATAAGTTGAGTTAATAAGTAGCCACGTTCCTAGCTCATCATGGAACTTCCTCCAAAACCTGGAAGTGACACGGGCATCTCTATTAAAGATTATTGAGACCGGTACTCTGTGCATAGAGATAACTTCTTTAATGTATATTTCTTCGAGCTTCTCAGCCGAGGAGCTCTCCTGGATAGGCAAAAAGTGGGCACTTTTCGTCAGCTTGTCGACTAGCACCCAAATAGTATCCATACCAAGAGGGGTCTTTGGTAGCTTGTTGATAAAGTCCATTGTTATCTGCTCTCGTTTCCACATCGGGATATCAAGAGGTTGTAGCTTACCATGGGGCATATGGTGTTCAGCCTTGACCTTTTGACAAGTCAGACACTTCTCGACGTACCACGCTGCATCCCTCTTCATACAGGGCCACCAATAATTGTGTCTAAGGTCTCTATACATTTTCGTAGCCCCTGGGTGAATCAAGAACCTAGACTTGTGCACCTTTTCCATCAGTATCTGTTGGGTCTCACTAGAGTATGGAACCCAAACTCTGTCATGCAGGGTTAACAACCCACGACTGTCTACACCAAAAGCTGAGATATGCCCCATAATTCTTTTGCTTTTTTATTCTTCTCTTTGACTGCTTCACTTTGAGCTTGCTTGATCATTTCGAGTGCTGGAGTGATCACAATAACTCATAAACTCGTGCCCTCGATCGGTGTACTGGTTGTTTTCTGACTCAATGCATCAGCCACCACATTGGCCTTACCTGGATGGTAAAGGATTTCACACCCGTAGTCTTTTACTACATCCAACCATTGATGTTGACTCATGTTCAAATTTGGCTAATTCATTAGGTAACTTAAAGCTTTTGTGGTATGTGTAGATGGTACATCGAACTCCATACAAGTAATGCCTCCAAATCTTGAGAGCAAAGATTATTGCTCCCAACTCTAGATCATGTGTTGGATATTTATGTTGGATTAGGTGTCTAAGCCCATAACTATAATTGGTATATAATTAAATTGATAGTAGCACAATGCTTTTGGGTTGCCCTCAAGACTAGCAACTAGACAGGATGATATTTAGAGATAGAGTTTTGATTTATTATTTGATTAATAAATTAAAATAAATAATTTGTTAATATATTATGAAAATAATATATTAATTAGAAATAGTAATGTTTAATTAATATTTAATCATAAATTAATTGGAATTAATTTTGGGATTAAAGGAATTAATTAAAAGTGCAGGGACTAAAATATAATTGTTCAATAGTTGAGCAAGAGGCATTCTAGAACCCTCTATATGGGTTGGACGGTTTCTTGAAGCCTAAGGGCTTCTAGAATTGTCCTAGGTGGATAAACAGGAAAATGGATAATTACCCGGTTTAAGTTGATCTTGGATTTGGGTTTATCTAAGGTTTCCTGACTGCACTATAAATAGGGCATAACCTATGATTTTTGGCGAACTCAATCCTTTAAAGAGCTAGCCAAAAATTAGAGTCTCCCTCCTCTCTCTTAATTGTCTTCCTTTTTCTAGTGTTGGGTGCGAACCATTAGAGGCGTGACATTTCTGACGCTTGCTCTTAAGGCTTCAACAACACAAGGTATTTTTCATTGTTATTACTATATAACAATTGAGTTATGATTCTTATAACCCTAATTGTGTATTTCGATTATATACTAGTGTTTTAGGGCATTATTTTTTGTTGTTCAAAGTTGTATGTTCAATTAGAGAAAACATAGATCAATTTTTTAGGGTTGCATGCACACATAGGATTTATATGTTTTGCATAATACCCATCAAGTTAGCCTCATGAGGCTTCAACTTTCTTGAGGTATACACGATTAGTCGACGTCACTGCATGAGGACGGCTCCGAAACCCATGATTGATGTATCGTAATAAGCTACCATGTCGTCAATACCCTCTGGAAGGGTTAACACTGGAGCTTCGCATAACTTTTGCCTCAATGTTTCAATTGCTAATTGTTGCTCAGGAACCCAATGAAAAGCAACACCCTTATATGTTAAACGGGTTATTGGTACCGCAATCTTGGAAAAGTATTCAATAAATCTTCTACAATATCCTGCCACTCCTAGAAAGCTTCGAATTTCTAAGGGAGTACTCGGAACCAGCCATTGCATTACTGTCTCAATCTTCGTCGGGTCAACCATAATGCCATCCTGGTTGAAACAATGCCCAAGTAACTGGACCTCTCGTAACCATAACTCACACTTGGATAACTTCACATACAACTTCTCATTTCTTAGAACTTCAAGTATCTTTCTCGGATGCTCCTCATGTTGCTCTTGAGTCTTTGAAATACCAATATATCATCAATAAACATGATTACCGATCTATCAAGCATAGTTCTACACGACTACACACACGATTCATTAGATCCATGAATGCGGCGGGTGCATTGGTGAGCCCGAAAGGCGTCACTACAAACTCATAGTGGTTGTACCGAGTTCTAAATGTTGTTTTTGATATATCTTCCTCCCTTACTCACATATAGTGGTATCCTAAACGTAGATCAATCTTGGAAAACCATGACGTTCCCTGAAGTTGATCAAACAAGTCGTCGGTCCTGGGTAATGGATAATGATTCTTCACTGTGAGTTTGTTCAGTTCCCTCTAGTCGATGCATATTCTGTGTGGCCCATCTTTCTTATTAACAAACAGAATTGGTGCTCCCCAAGGCGAACTACTTGGTCAAATGAACCCCTTGTCAATCAATTCTTGAAGTTGATTGTATAACTCCAGCATCTCTGGGGGTGCAAGACGGTAATGTGCCTTGGCCATAGGCGTCGCTCCAGGAATTAAGTCGATCCTAAATTCTACTTGTCTCTCTGGAGGCACACCAGGTAGGTCCTCGGGAAATACATCAGGGGATTCACAAACTACTGGTACTTCTACAATGGTTTCCTCATTCTTCTCACGGGTATTGATCACATAAGCTAAATCCCTCACAACCATGTTGTAGGTATTTTATGGCCCTTGCGGTGGAACAAAACATTCAACTACATTTGGAACACTCACCCCATATGGTAAGTTCTCCCCCACTTAGAGTCCAAACTAGTACTATCTTTTGTCTTCAGTCGATCAGGGCCTTAAACTGGTTTTGCCAATCTATACCTACTATTACATTCATTTCCCGCATAGGGATGGGAATAAGATTTATAGGGAAACTACCATCGCCAATTCTTAGGGTGCAACTACGATAAATCTTTGATGCTTTAATTTTTCGGTCTTCAACTATTTATACTCTTAGAGGATGATATAAATCTCCTATGGTGTCATCAAAGCTTTTTCTGAACTTAAGTGATACGAAAGAATGACTTGCTCCTGAATCGAATAGTACTAACGCATGCCTAGAGTTCACTAGAAACGTACCGACTACGACGTCCCATGCCACTTTGGCTTCCTCTGTCGTGAGATGAAAGGATCGCCCCATAGCCCTTGGAGCTTCAGGTCTGTCCTAACGTCCATCAATTATCCTCAAGGTTTCACTCACATGATAGAATTGCTTGATTTATGTGATGCCTTATATCCATTGGGGAATTAGATGTATGTAGTACTTAGTAATTGTATCGGTAAAGTTAATTGCTAAGTGTATGTTCCAAAATTGTATATGGTTGGGATCATATAGCCTTAGAATGATTCATTTGTCCTTATTTCCTTATCCTTGTTTGGTTGTAGGCTTAGGGTAGAATCATTATTCGACCATCAATCTGATCTCGTATTGTGTACAATTTGCATGCATAAGGCAACCGATGATGTTGGTAGAATTTCCTAGTATTTTAGAGGCCAGTGAGATAAGGATTCCTAGGAAAGTATAAGGAGTATTATAGTGGGAATAATGTATGTTGTCTAGCATAGAGTCTATGTGATTTGCTTTAGTGGAGTGACATAGAGGATTCAGGACGGTTCTTGAGGAAAGTACGGATAGGCGTGGAAGGTAGTATTGGACCCGTACTACTAAAAGCACATGATTTGTACTCGAGTCAAGGATGGTCTCAGATATTCTAAGGAACGTGTGGTGTTAGAGTTCTCTCGAGTATATTTTGATCGTTTGTATGTTTTATTTCAGTATGGTGAGCACTTGAGGAAGAGGTTTTGTGTAACACCCTGTTCCAAATCATTACCCTTTTAGGCGTGGGTGATGTATTGTAGACGATTCGGGCATTCAGGTTGAGTTTTGAACCAAGGGGTATTTTGGTAAATTGGCAGCGGGCGTTATGAATTTCGGTTTCTGTTCGGAAAGGTTTAAGGTGAACGTGAGTTGACAGAAGTGTAGAGCTTCTCGTCGCCTTTCCATGGATATAAAGTTCGTAGGAAACGGACCTAAGATGAGGGAGTTGTTGTTGTTTAAATAATTGGCAGATATGGACCTTAATGGAAAATATTTGCAAATATGTCCAATGCATGCAGGGAGGAAAACGCGCGTGTAGGTGTGTACTCCTAGCGTAATGAGCAGAGTGCCAAACCCTAATTTTGTAGGGTTTGGGCACTATTTAAACATCCTTATAAGCTCAAGGCTCTCTCATTTCTCAGCCTCCACTGACCTCTAGCCTCATTTCGGAAACCTTAACCTCTCATTGAGTGTTTGTGAGATCTAAGTGTGCATTTGCTCATTTTCAAGGAAAATGTGTTTGATGCTAGCTTGTGGTTCAAAGGAAGACTAATAGATCCAAACTCTTGGCTTCATTTCTAGCTCATTTAAGGTATCAAGTTCATACCTTGGCTTCTCGTTATGCTTTATGGGTTTAAGACTAGAATTGTGCTTATTTTATGGTTTTGAGTCCTCCTTGTGAGTTTGAGCCACTCTAGGAGCTAAGATTGCTAGATCTTGCCCTTTCTGAGTTTATAAGTTCGTAAAAATGGTATCTTGATCCTTGCTTTTGGTCCATGCATGTTCTAGTTGGATTTATATGGGTCTTAATGGATTAAGATGGTTGTTGGGTCCCATTAAGACATGAAAATGCATAAAGGTGCCAACTTTATGCATTAAGAGCTTTATTTTAAGGTTCTCTGAAGTTTGGGTGCAAAGTGATTAAGTGGTTAAGCCATAATATCAGTTTTGGAATAAGTCAGTTTATGCCCCGCGTAACTGAACGTATGCTCAATGTACTGAGATTTTGGTTGTGATCTGGATTTGTTGAGTACGCCTGGCATAGCTGAGCGTACGCCCCGCGTACACCGCTCAGTTGGGGTTTGGACTTGTTGTGTTGTTGGGCTTCGCATCTTTGGGCCACTTCTTTGGGCTTTGTTGCTTTGAGCCTTTTGGGCCATCTAAGATCAACTTTTGGAATAAGGAAATTATTGGGCTTTAGGATAAGGCTCATATGGGGGTCGGGCCCAATTTGGAAAATTGGGCTATAAGTGGGCCTTTGTGGATCTTTTGGTTTTGGGCCTTTTTGGTTCATGGATTTGGGCATCAGCTTTGGTTCAAGCTGGACCAGGGGTAAAATGGTCATTTTACCCCAAGTATGGATTATGGACCATAAATTAGAACCCAAGTGTCAATTGGGTGTTATTTTATATTGATAGCTCGGGAAGTCGTCAAGGCAGCAGCTAGGGATTTATGTCAGTAAGCCTCAGCATTTGAGGTGAGTATCCTCACTGTTCTTGGGTCGAAGACACCAATGCCAGTCCATTTGGTTTATGTATTCTAGGAAGACCATGGGGTGGCCCTTGGTATTTTGTATGAAAGACCACGAGCCGGCTCCTGGCAATCTGTATGCAAGACCAGAGTCTGAACTCTGGCAGTTAATTAGTTAAGTGGTGTAGATGGTATGGTAGTTGTCTTTGTGATGCTTGCATAGAAGACTAGGAGGTGGCTCCTGGCACTTGTCTGTAAGACCCAGGGTTTTGGCTCCCGGCCTGGCAAGGAAGACCATGATACGGCTCGTGGCATAATGACAAGACTATGGTTGGCACATAACACCTTTTTATTGATTGCTGGATATGTATGATATGTATGGGTCGTATGATATGTATGGTATGTGGTATTTGGGGAACTCACTAAGATTTGTGCTTACAGTTTGTGGTTTATGGTTTCAGGTACTTCCGGTTCGAAAGGAATGGTCTGAATTGATCGCTGCACATACACCCGTGCTTTTCCACCATTCGTGATTTTGGGATTTTACTCTAATAATTGTTTTACTCTAGAATACCTTTAAATGTTTGAACAAAGATAAATGAATGTTTGAATATATTATTAAAAATGAAATTTTTCCTTATGATTTTCTATATGTTACATTTTGGTTCCGTTTCTGGCTCTGGTGCAGGACCGATTGATAAGAGGATGCGCGAGTTCATCACATCTTAGATCACTCTCAATATTATGGAGGCCACACTTGTGATGTTCGGTACCATCAATGAGGGGATCATGGAGCTTTTGGATGAGCGTCTCAAGGCTTTTCGGGACGAGATTGCGGCAGGACAATTAGGGGCTCGAACTCTTTCTTTTCGGGAGTTAAAGGCTTGTGGAGCCCCTTAGTTATTCGGTGTGAAGGACCTAATTTCTAGACGACGGTGGACTGATGACATGGATAATGCTCAACAAAAGAGCTTCTTCCCCGAGGGGTCGAAGGTGGGATTCGCATCCTGCCTTCTGAGGGACCGAGTCCATGACTGGTGGGAGGAGATTGGTCATGCTTTGGGATCTGCGGCTGTGGCAGCCATGACTTGGGATGATTTCATGACGAGGTTTTGAGCTAAGTTTGCATCTTCGATTAAGGTGCAACAGATGGCGAAGGAATTTCAGGACCTTTTCCAAACTACTGAGATTGTGTCGAAGATCACCACCATGTTCTGGGAGAGAGCTTTGTTGGTGTCGCAATATGCAGCAGATGAGGAGATGAAGAAGACGAGGTACCATGATATGTTGAGGGATGGCATTAGGGAGTTTGTGAGCTTTTCGGGGTGCAAGACCCTGGATGATATGACTGCAGCCCCAAAACGGGAGATTTATTTGGATATTATGAGGAAGCGGAGGTCAGTACAGACACCAACATCAGAGAGATAGGATAAGAAGCCTAAGACTGTTGACTCTAGAGTGAGGGGACATCAGGTCCGGGGCATTGTGCCAAGTGTGGGAAGAATCACGAGGGAGTATGTCAAGAAAAAGGAGGGATCTATTTCAGATGCGGCCAGTCGGGCCATTTCAGTAGGGATTGCACTCGTGGAGCATTGATATGCTTCCACTACAATCAGACGGACCATAAAAAGGTTGGTTGCCTGAGACCAACAGAGGGAGCAATGGCGACGCCTGCACTAGCGACTTTGAGGAATACTGATGACCGTCGGGGTAATGTGGAGGCTCCTGTGGTTACCGATATGTATCTTTTCCATATATTTTACTACTTTCCTTGTTTATGCTTATGTTTTATTTGATAATGTATAAGGACTTTCATAGTTAATGGTATGACTGCTCATGTTCTATTTGATTCGGGTGCTACCCGATATTTTGTATCTCTTGCGCTTAGCAAGAAGTTTAGTGACGCTCTAGGTACTCTGGATTACCCTTTGGAGGTAGAGATTGTCGACAACCGTTCAGTTAGTGCTTAGAGGGTTCATCAGGTTGTGTTTTGAACATGTTCAGTGAGAGGTACTCGATCGATTTGGTTCCGATTCCTCTGCGAGGGTCGAATGTTATTGTGGGTATGGATTGGTTGGGCCCCAATTGGGATATGATTGATTGTGAGCACCAGATGGTGGAATTTCAAACCCCAAGTGGGAGAGAACTGGTTATCCGCATCGAAGGTGCTCAGCGTGGATCGACTCTCTATTCAGCTGCCAGTGGTAGGTTCATAATAACGATAATGAACTTAGACATAAGTTATACTTAAAGTAGGGTAAGCATAACTCACTTACAAGGGAGTTTAGCGAGGAACCGAGCTCTACGCGAGCAGAACTTCTGAGCCAGAGGCTCTTCTTCTCGGAGCCTTCTGGCACTCTGGGACTCGCCTCTAACACTTAGGAAGTGCTAGGGAAAAACTTAGAAGGTTTGGGAGTAACTGGGAGAAGAGAATTGGAAAGGTGTGAAGAAAATGAGAGATTTGCGTCTCTATTTATAGACTGGGAAACTAACCAACACTACGTGTTACTGGCTCAAAATGACGTGTTGCCGTGCCAGGTGTTGCCATCTGGTGTGAAGCCGTGAGGAAGAAGTAGTGGCTCAGATCGCGCCACGTGTCACTCGCTGGTTACTCCAAAAACTAATTATTTTCTAAAATCAGTAACTTTCGCATACGAGCTCCATTTTTGACGTTCTTTATATCCACGCTTAGGTATTGATGGGATCTACAACTTTTAATTAGACTCCGTTGTGTAATTTTGACTTTATTTTTTTATTTATATTTTAACAGACTTAGACATTTAAAGTCCGTTAAAAATTCATAACTTTGTCATCTGACGTCCGTTTTCGACTGTCTTTATTTCGTTGAGCTCCTATTAATGAGATCTTCAATTATCATTTAGATTGTGTCGGCTAAAAATCGATCGATATAAAATTCGATTTCCGGGCTATATACTGCTATGCAAAATCTTAGAAAAATCATATCTTTTTATGTACGTTCTCGGTTTAACGTATACTAAAACTTTCGTTTAGATCACTAAGGTTAAAAAGTAGTTTATCAAATATTCACTTTTTACGATACGGGGCGCCGTGCCGGTTTTGTCGCAAAACTTCGACGGGTCATAACTTCTTCCTTTTAACTCGGATTTTAGCGTTCTCTATATGTACAAAATCCTTGTGACATATACTATACTTTAGTTAAGATTATTTATTGTAAATAATCTTCTATAAAAAAGTCATTTTTAACGCTTATTATCTTTAAATTGACTAGCCCGAATCTGCGGGTGTTATAGTTTCTAGTATACCGGTGAAGCCGTGCGACCCCTGAATGGCCGAAAAATAGTAGTCATCAAGTAGGAACTCTTTCAGTGCAATTTCCAGAATTTTGTCTAGGAAATCTTTGTAAGTTAAATTACAGTCTGTTATTTTAGTGTAATATATATATATATATATATATATATATATATATATATATATATATATATATATATATATTCGTAGTCGTTGTTATGAATTTATAAATAAGATTTTTCAGAGGTTCCAACGTCATATTACTGATTGATCTACTTACGGGAATGATGTCTAGGCTGGATTTAATGAGGTGTTTAAAGTGAGATTTCCAAATAGTATACTCTATACACCAAACGCACCCTACCTCCGATTTGATCCTACCTGGTTGTCTCTTATCAACTATAGATCAGTAGAAATTGGAATTATTGAGGAATCTAGACTATTCATTAGTCGTAAGAAAATAATAAACTAAGTCTTAGTGATAATTGAACCTATGCCACATCAAAGGAAAAGTCAACTATTGAAGCGAAGCGCTGCCCAATTTTCCAGTCATCACTTTAACAAGTTAGTGCATAGTTACTTTCAGATTACACATAAATATAAAGTATCTAGATGATTAAATGCTACGTGTGCCTATTATCTGAATTACTTGATATATGTGTTAGATAAATTATATGATTTCACTTGGTTAATCATATATGTATTTTCTTATATATTTATATAGAATATGTTGGGTAGTAATGGGTGATGAAAATGATGAGATGATGATGAAAGGACTTGACCTTTGATGAACGTGTCATCTAGCAGAGTATAAATGACAACCACAAGCTATTCTAGACAGTCCAGTGGAAACACTAGTAGGCTCGCAACCTGTAGGTGTTAGTGAGCTATAAGTTCAATGATGTACTCTATCCCCATATGGTTGCCTTATTGACACATATTGCTATAGGAACCCCAAAGCAGTATTATCTACCCGTTGATGATGACGATCCATTAGATAGGTCCCTTGAGATTAGTATTTTAGAACAAATATGTGAGAATAACGGGAATGGGTAACCAACTAAAATATTTGATGTGGAATTTATAATTAAAGAACTTAATTATTGTGGGTTGAAAACCGTAAGTGCTCACCAGTCCCCCAAGACTGAACCACCCAGTTTCTTTGTATCACAGAGAGCGGTACGAAGGCCCAAGGATGTTGAGTGATTTAAGGAGTTTGTAGGCTATATAATAAGATGTTGTAAGGCATGTAATATTTTCGTTATGCTTATGTTTATGTATTGACGATAACATCCCGAAGTTATTAAGGAAACACATTTATTTGGAAATGCTTGGTAATAATATTATCACATTATTGGGAAAAAATCCCGCTTTATAGTTCTTTAAAAAAGATATTTTGAAATAAAATAAGCATAATTAAATCGGTCTTTTCTGGCCGTGAAAATGGGGATGTCACAGTTGGTATCACAACATTAGTTTAAGCAAACTAGGAATATTTGAGGATTTCTAGACTTAAACTTAGAATGCTAAGCGATGACTTTAAGATGAGTGTCAGCTATATTCTAGGTAGTATGCCTAAACTAACAGGTGCACTAGCTTATTTTAGGAATTGATCCTATATTGTATTTATGTGCTAAATGATTTATGATAAAGCATGCTATAGAAATAAGATGCCTTAAGATGCTTTAGGTTTCCTACCTAGGATGTTATTATTTGATAAACCGATGGTCTGTTTCCAACCTAAATTTAGAAATTTTATGTGTTCAAGATTCTAAACGTTTAAGTATGGTATTAGAACTGACATGCAATATTTCAGTGGAATAAGGAGGATTATGCATCGAATAAAACCTTCCTTATCTTAAATTCTCATCTCAGTACACTAAACATCTGCTTTGGTGTATAGAACATCATGGTGAGAACACGCAACAGATTAGAAAATGTTAATAGAAACCAACAGCCTGAGCCAGGAGTGATTGAGCGTGCACTGGAGGTAGGAACAACACCCGAACCTACCACATTGGCAATAATACAGGCGATGTTGGATCGTCAGATGGAAGAGACAAGGAGTCTACTCCAACAAAATAGAGATGAACCTACTGCACCTGTTGAACAACCTGATATGAACATAGAATCGTCAGAGGAAGGAAACTACAGTCGAATTGTCAGTCAAGTTGAGCAATGGGTGGTTAGAGGAGACTAACCCGATAGAGGAAACGATGGACGTGGATGCAAGTACAAGGATTTCGTGGCATCCGAGCCACCGAGTCTTTCTGGAAACCCAACACCGGTGGAAGTCATGGATTGGATCTACGAGATGGAGATGGTGCTTGGGAGTTAGGACTATAGCAACAAGCAGAAGACCGTTCTCGCGGTCAGACAGTTGAAGACTAGAGTATCTAGTGGAAGTTACTAGCTGATACCATGCCCAAGTGAGAAGATAACAAGATGTCTTGGGAAGACTTTCTTGTGTAATTGAAAATGCAGTACTGCTTTGAGTAGGATCTTCTGGAAATTAACAATGAATTCTAGAATCTAAAGAAGAGAAAAATGAGCGTCAACGAGTATGCTGCAAGTTTTACATAGAAAATGAAGCTAGTTCCTTACTTAGTTCCAACTGAACTCTCCAAGACCAACAAGTTTGCTAGAGGACTACCAACGTATTTTGGTCCAACGGTAATTCTGGAAACGACTTTGAAAGCCGCCATTTGGGCGGCTAAGAATGTTAATCTCAAATAAGAGATAAGGGTTTGGAGAGAGTTGAGGTAGGAAAGAAGAGGAAGTTTGAGATATCTTCAAGATCCAACAAGAAAAGCAGATTCTCAAAGTTTGGTTCCAAGAAGTTTGGAGGAGGAGGAGAAGGTGAAGCAAAATGGTGTGAGAAGTGCAAAAAGAAGCACTCTGGAAAATATAGTGAGGAGGTGACATGTTACAAGTGTGGAAGGATGGGTCACTATGCCAACGAGTGTTCATTCAACAAGAGAATGTAATACGGTTATGGAGAGGAGGGTCATGTGCAGAAGGATTTCCCGAAGAAGAAAGAGGCTGCGAAGCCAAATGTGCCGCCAAAGACAAAGGCAAGATCATTCCAAATGACTCTGGAAGCAGCAAAGGAGGAAGCAAATGTCGCTTCAGGTATTTTCCTTTTAAATAATTTTACTGCCAATATATTGTTTGATCACTGGAGCTAACTACTCCTATCTGGCATTCATGATCGATGCAAAGAAGGAGATGCATAGAATTCCAGTGGTGTGTGGCTTTCCGGAAGTATTACCCAAAGATCTTATTGGATTGCCATCTGATAGACAAGTAGAATTTATGATACAATTGTTTCCGGGAACCATACCAATAATGAAAGCACCATATCGATTAGCACCGACAGTGATGAAGGAGATAATGATACAACTTCAGGAGTTGTTGGACAAGGGTTTCATTAGACTTAGTTCTTCACCCTGGGGAGATCTGGTGGTATTCGTGAAGAAGAAGGATGGAAGCATGAGGATGTGCATAGATTATACAAAGCAGAACAAGGCAACGATAAAGAACAAGTACCCATTGCCTTGGATTGATGACATGTTCGATCAGTTGCATGGTGCGAGCTATTTTTTGAAGATCGATCTTAGGTCAGGATATCATCAGCTGAAGGTGAGAGAGCAAGACATTGAGAAGACAACTTTCAGAACAAGATATGGACACTACGAGTTTTTGGTTATGTCGTTTGGACTGACCAATGCTCCAGCATCATTTATGAATCTGATGAATATGGTTTGTAAACCTTTCCTCGATAGATCTGTAATAGTGTTCATCGACGACATTCTGATTTAGTTGATAAGCCAACAAGAGCATGGCAACCACTAGCGAGCGGTATTGGAAGTTCTGAAGAAGGAGAAGTTATATGAAAAGTTTTTCTCAACTGTTAGGTTCTAAATCTATTAGATAACCGATTAAAGCTCATTAACACAAATGAAATTTGGAACAAGAAATTTACCAGATCTCAGTCATCTTCACGGTCCAGATTAAGGAAGTTCACCCAAATCTAACTCATATATATTGCTTCGCGATTTATGTAAAGTCTGACCAGAAAAACATAGCATCCTCTCACTCTCAACCTTTCAACATACCAAAGTAAATCATACGTCACCAGAAATCATACAGATCTCGATGGACACTATCGCGATGTACAGGTCTTTGTATTCTCTTTCGCTTATACTCCCTTCGTCTCAAGATTTGGATTTAAGCGATTGTATTTTTGTCTCTGGAAAAGGTCATTGGGATGAAGCATCGAAATCTATGGATGAAATTCTTCCAGAGTGTAAATGAAATCGATGAAGCGATTCTAGAATGAGGAGAATCGATTTCAGAAACATAGATATTTTAAAAGCATTGAATTGGATGAAGGATTGGAGGCGATTCACCAGAGGTGAGTCGTCGAAGGATGGATCGAATGTTTGAGCGGGAGAGGAAAAAGGGGAGGAAAGAGAGATAGATGAAAATTTTGTTTATCGAATTTTAAATTTCTGATATGATTTAGTTATATTTGTATTACCTATAATACCCCTAGTTCAATTAATTAAATTATCCCTCGTTCTTATTTTTCTACTTATTTACAAAAACGTCACCTTGCATATCGACCCTTTTTTTTATCTAACGTTCCTCTTTTAGTTCTTAGTTTCTCGGGAAACGTTGAGTTCTCAAATGATTATATATATATATATATATATATATATATATATATATATATATATATATATATATATATATATGTTTAGGTTCATTTGAGACCATGTTAATTTTGTGAGACCGTGAGACGCAATCTAAAAATAATTTTAAAATACAAAATAAAAGGAAAAATCCAAAAATTATTTATTTATTTATTATTTTCATCATTTCTTTACCTAAAAAAACAAAAAAAAAATTAAAAAAAATTACCATTTTTTTTTGAAAAATACGTGAAATACTCTAATACAATATTACACTGTAAATATTCGAATGTGATTTTTAGAATGTTAGAATATTCTAGTAGATTTGTCAGATATGTAAAATATTCTAATATTTTACTAGACTATTCTAATATTCTACTAGAATATTTAACAGATATTTCAAAAAAACGATAATTTTTTTTTGGATAAAAAAAGTGACGAAAATAATATTAAAAAAAGAATTCGAAAATTTTCAATTATTTTGCATTTTAAAAATGTTTTTTATTTACAAAATGAGTGGCTAGGATTTCGTCTCTCTGTATCACAAAATAAAGTGGTCTCACATGAACCTATATATATATATATATATATATATATATATATATATATATATATATATATATATATATATATATATATATATATATATATATATAACACTAATTCTTTATATCGGCACTTATAACAGGCCCAGTTTAGGGCAGGTGCCAAATGGGCATTGGAACAGGGCCCAAAATTTTAAGGGGCCCAATTTTTTTTATAGTGTAATCCGTCAGCCCCAAGCAATCCAACACCATTGGAATTTCAAATTCGAAAATCAGCGTTAAACATAAAGCGAACAAGAGTGATCGATCGATTCATCTTGCTCGTTTTCCTTAAAAAAAGTCGATTGCAGCAATCGATAATCGTGGAATCACCGAATCAGGGCAGGGAAACGATCAAACGGAGGGCAGTGCATCAGCCAACCATCAGGTCAGCGACATCGACAACAATCAACAATTATCATTAATCATCCTCCATCAGTCCATTGAATATCGATACAGACATACAACAGTTTCTAACTTTCTACTTTCTAGTTGAGGGTATTAGAGTCTTAGACAATTAGAATATTAGAATTTATCCATTCATGATTTATCCTGTATTCCTATTCCTGTTATCAATTTATCAATGGCAATTATCCATTCATGATTTTTCCTGTATTCCTATTCCTGCTAATGTAATAGATTATGAGAAATTAAGGAATTAGGAATAAGGAATTAAGGATTATGAGTTTGTAAATTATAATTCTCAATTCAATTGCATACTTGAATCAGTTGAATGTATTATCAATTTTTCAGATTCTTGTGTAATTGTTTAGATATACAACTGTTTAATTTTCAGATTCTTGAATATGATTCATGCATTTTTAATTGTTTATCACTATGTCGTATTGTTATTATGTCATATTATCATACTGAAATCTGATTGAATGATTCATAATGTTGAATGAAATCAATGAATGATTTTGAAATAGATTATTAGAAACAAAAATTAAATTATGAGATTATGTATATTGTATAATTGTTTATCAGAAATTTGGAATTCAGAAACCATAGTGTTTAAAGAATCAAATTATGTTTATTGTTTGTAAAATTGTAGAGATGAAGTCTAAACAACCATCCGGTAGTCAAAAACGTAAAAAAAGAAAACTAGATGAAGAAAAGAGAAAGGCTGACGCCGGTGCTCTAGATAAGTTTATCCATAGACAACCTATTGAAGAGCATGTTGAAGAGCAAGAGCATATAAAAGTAGAAGAGTCAGAAGAACAAGAGCCCGTTAAAGAGCTTGTTGATATATATGAGCCAAGAAGGTGGGAAAAACTTAATTGTGAGGAGATTAAACTTTTGGTCCAGAAAGGCCCTAAAAGATATAATAGTATTATGTATGGTCCCTACGATAAATTTGGTAGACGGTTTTCTGCAGCTTTATATACAAGAACTTTACCAAATTTGGAAAAGTGTGATAGAGAATGGCTAGTATATTCAAAAGAGCTAGACAAAGTATTTTGTTTCTGTTGTAAAGTGTTTAGAAAAGGGATTTCAAAAGGTAAATTGGATGGTGAAGGTTATGCATATTGGCACCATGTTACCACTGGGGTTAAAGAACACGAAATTTCATTGGATCATCTTACAAATAGGAATAAGTGGTTTGATATGCGTAAAAGATTGAACTTGAATGAAACAATTGATAAAGTTCAATACGAGCAATTCAAGAAAGAAAGAGATTACTGGAAACAAGTCCTTTTGAGAATCATTGCAGTAGTGAAGTTTCTCGCTAAACATAATTTAGCATTTTGTGGATCCAATGAAAAGTTGTATAAAAAAGGTAACTATAAATTGTAATGTTTTTGTTCTAATTCCACTAAATACCTTTTTGTTAATTATTATGACTGATTTCACTTCTTATTTGTTAATTGTATTTAATAGGTAACAAATTTTTTTTGGGTGTCATTGAAATGTTGGAAGAGTTTGACCCGATTATCAAAGAGCATGTGCGGCGGATCACAAGTGATGGGCTTTATGTGCATTATCTTGGCCACTTAATCCAAAACGAACTAATATCTTTGCTAGCTAAAGAAATTAAAAAAAGAACTTATCAAGCTGATAAAGGAAGCAAAGTACTACTCAATCATACTTGATTGTACTCCCGATTCAAGTCACCAGGAATAGATGACTATAATAGTGAGGTATTTAACGTTATCATATAATTCTGTTACCGTCGAGGAGTCCTTTTTAGGTTTTTTGAATGTTGATGATACCTCTGGAAAAGGACTATTTGATATTACACTTGAGGAGTTAAAGTCTCTTGGTCTTGAAATTGATGATATGTGTGGTCAAGGCTATGATAATGGAGCAAACACGAAAGGAAAACACCAAGGAGTGCAAAAGAGATTTTTAGATATAAATCCTAGAGCATTTTACACTCCTTGTGGTTGCCATTCTCTTAATCTAACATTATGTGAAATAGCTAACAAGTGTGTTAAAGGAAAGAACTTTTTTGGATTCATTCAACGCATTTATACTATCTTTGCAAATTCTACTAAGAGGTGGGAAATTTTGAAAGATAATGTTAAAGCTTGTTGATCCAATATTTCCACAAAAGCGTTTTATTGAAAGGAAAAGAAGGTTTGATGAGAGTTCAACTAGCGAAGAAGTTTCATTTACACCTGAAGAGAATTTTAGAGTCAATTATTTCTTATTCATTGTTGATCAAGCTATTTCTTCTCTTGAGACAATATTTGAACAATTCAAAGAGTATGAAAAAGTATTTGGTTTTTTATTTCCACATAATTTAAGGGGAATTGAAGATAAAGATCTTAAGTCGTATTGTCATCATCTTGAAAAAGCACTCAAGTTTGAAGAAAGATCGGATATTGATGCCGAGGAACTTTATATGGAGTTGAAATTATTTGAGACATTGGAAACCAATGAATTTAGCAACACTATAGATGTTTTGAAGTTTTTGAAAGAACTTGATTACTTCCCAAATGCAAGCATTGCATATAGAATATTGTTGACTATTCCAGTAACGATTGCATCTGCAGAAAGGAGTTTTTCTAAATTGAAGTTTGTGAAATCTTACTTATGCTTCACAATGACACAAGAAAGACTTAGTGGTTTGGCAATGATATCTATCGAGAACGAAATCTTAGAGAGTATAGACTATGAAGAGTTGATCAACCAATTTGCAATCAAGAATGATAGGAGAGCTTCACGGATCGTCGGTTAGCTGTTAAGATATGTAATTACTCATTAAAATACTATGATTTTGCTTTGTTTATTGCTATAAAGTTTATCGTCATTTTAATACAAATATTAGTTTATGTAAGTTACTTTGTTACATGTTAAGGCCTAAGGGCCTTTTTTTTTATCCATCTCGTCCTGGACATTTGAATCATCAGAACCGGCCCTGATCATACATTTTGTTAATTATTTATATACATTGTTTATATTGATGTGTATATAATTAATGATGTTTTATATCGACATTTATACATTGCAACAAAATTTATTCTGCTAGGTTACAATGTAATTCTATTGTATAAAGTTCACAAAGAAGTAGTTGGAAATGTTGTACACATGATTAGAACTTGACTTTTTCTATGTAATGCTAAATTGCCAAGATCATCCACGTTATGAGAGCTTTTTAGTAGAGTTTTTAATTAAAAAAAACTCAAAAAAGGTTTATATTTATCCAAAATATGTGACCTTTAACACCCATAAAATTTAAGCCAATTTAAAACTTTTTAAACAATTCAAAAGCCATTAGTTATTACAAAACTTGTTTTCAAAAGGTAAAATATCAGAGTATCCCAGAAACATAAACATAAATATGAGAAGCTGTATGATCACGCCTTCACCTTGCCTGATCCCCTGATGTATTCGAAACAATAAAGTGAAACTGTAAGCCCGAGGCTTAGTGTGTTCCCCAAAATACTGATACACTGCACATAATACATATACAAATAACAGCATGTACTGGGTCCACATCTTTACAGACTAGAATACCCATGGGCCAGTGTGAGTCTGGATTGCCTATCGGGCCCACAACTCACATCTGGATTGCCATCGAGCCACCAGTACGAGTCTGGATTGCCTACCGGGCCCACAGGTCGTATCTGGAATGCTTCTAGGGTTTGTTGGTCACCGCACGAAGCAGTACATCCTCAACCCATCCCACATAACACATCAACATATAACATAACTACTGAGCATGCAGATAATCATATAACAACACAGGTAGTCCTACAGATCTACCTAACTTGATAACCACTAACATGCAATACTAACTCATACTCAACTTCTAACACTGCTAGGATAACATATCCAATGGGCCGGCCTTGGTGCCTTAGACCCCTTAGTATAGTGAGGTAACTCACCTTGCAAGTAGTGTTGAAATATTGTACTTCTCTGACTGCTGTCTCACCGGGAATCCCGAACTGTCACATAATAATAATTACTAAGTTAATACCCATCATTACTCCCTTGATTAAGTGTTATCATAACTCATTAAGTCCATTTCCTTTTATTGAACAAATTCCCACTCCAAGCCCTCACTTGGAAGTCCATATACATAAGTCCACTATTGGCCCAATTTACTAAATTGGGCCCAAACTCCTTATTGGGCCTAACCCATGACCCACTACCACTAACTGGCCCAAAACATCTTATTCATTAAGTCCAGCAAAGGCCCAAGTCCCTTTAGTCCATAAACATCCCAATACCCAAAGCACAAATATCAAAGGCCCAACAGATGACATACGCGGGGCGTACTCCTCTGGTATGCTGGGCGTACGCGACCTGATGTTGACCACCATCGGGGTGGTTCACCCAGTACGCTGGGCGTACTAGATTTACGCTGGGCGTACTCCATCTCTTGACAAAACTTTATTAAGTGCTTAATGACTTAAGCACTTAAGTCCTAATCTCAGATCCAGAGGCCTAACATGTCCAGGGTCCATAAAGTCACGAACTTTATCACTTTGGACGTCCATAAAGTCCCAAATGATTGGTCTTAATCCATTAAGACCTTATTCCTGTTGCATGAGACACCTACAACATATGGGACCTCATTTTTACTACTCAATTTCAAGAGCCTGGAAGGACATCTCCTTACGTCCACAACACAAAATACACAACTTTATGGCTTTTGGGACAAGAAATGCTTCTAATAAAGTAAAATGATGAGATCTAAGCACATAAGAATAAAGTTTGGAACTTTATACCTTTAGGAGCTTCTTTAGCACAAACTAACTTCAGATCTACAAGCTTGGTCTCTTCCTTCAACTCTTTGATGCAATGGTTTCCTCTTAAGGCCTTCAAGAACACACCAAAATGAGCTTAACACACAAAGGGGAGGCTAGGTTTTGAGAGAGGCGGGCTTGATCTGTGGAGGCTGAGGTAAAAGGGTGTTAGTGCACATTATGTTCCTTATATAGGCCCCAAACCCTAAATTTTAGGGTTTCACCCAGACACCGGTACGCCCACCGTACACAAGTGTACGCCCAGCGTACTAAGGCGGACCTTAATACGCCTAGCGTACTCCCATGTACGCGCAGCGTACCCCCTTTATGGCCCAAATTTGCAAACTTAGCCCTTTAACTTGTCTTGGCTCTCCATTCCCAATCCCAAGGGCTATAATCGACAAAGTAAAGATAGAATAGGGTTCAGAAATACCTACAGAAATCTCGGGGTGTTACAATTCTCCCCCACTTGACCTAGACTTCTTCCTCGAATTCTGCTATGGCGAATAGATTCGGGTAATGCTCCCGCATCTCGGATTCGGGCTCCTAAGTCCACTCGGACCCTCTCCGATGCTCCTACTGTACCTTTAACAAAGGTATCTCCTTGATCCTCATAACCTTCATCTTCCTCTCCAAGATGGCCACGGGCATCTCTACACAATTCAGGCGCTCATCAACCTGAATATCGTCCAACGATACTACTGCCTCCTGATCCATGATGCACTCCCGCAATTGCGAAACGTGGAAAGTGTTGTGTATCCGACAGAGTTCCTCTGGAAGATCTAATCTGTATGCAACCTTTCCAACCCTGGAGATAACCCGAAATGGTCTGATGTATCGGGGACCCAACTTCCCCCTCTTCCTGAAGCGAATCACGCCCTTCCAGAGTGAAACCTTCAGTAGCACCGTGTCACCTACCTGGAACTCCAACTCAGATCGGCGTCTGTCGGCGTAACTCTTATGCCGACTCTGAGCGGTCTGTAGTTGCTGTCTAATCTGCTGGACCTTCTCGGTAGTTTGCAAAACTACCTCTGTCTGTCCCATCACTCTGTGGCCAACCTCTCCCCAACAAACCGGGGTGCAACATCTCCGCCCGTACAACAGCTCGAAAGGCGCAGCCCCAATACTGGAATGGTAGCTGTTGTTGTAGGCGAATTCTGTTGGATAAAGTGTCTAAGTCCATAACTATTTCTGGTATGTACTTGACCCGACCCGGCATGGTCCATTTGGGTTGCATGGCATCATGCATTTTGATAGACTAAATGAGAGAAATAACACTTGTGGTATATTAATATATTATAAGTTCTAATATATTAATAATATTATGTAATTAATATTGATCAAGAATTAATCTAGGATTAATTAAGTGATCAAAAGATGACTAATTAAATATATGGGTTGATTATGTAAATCATCCATAACTTGTATAGTGGGCTAAAAAGGTCCATGGATTATCAAGTTGGGTTAAACTCATTGGATGCTCCATGGAGGCTCCATGGGAGTTACAAACCCATGGGTCATGGAAATGAAGAGTCATGTCACACTAAGGTTTACATGGTGTAACCCTAGATGTGACACACTATATAATGAACATGATACTCACCAAAATCGGCTATACTAAGAACAAGTGAGGGCAAATCGATTTTTGCAAGTGTTATACATTCTCAAAGTTTATTCCAAGGCATTTGGTGTTGTGTGAAACATTTGAGGCATCACACTTGTGGTGCTAGGTTCTCAAGGTTTTCAAGGAATCATAACAACTACAAGGTATGTAATTCTAGCTATCTTTTATGATTAATGTTCCCCATGCATGCTAGATAGGTTTATGAACCTTGGAAAAAGTATTTTGCATGTATTTTAGAGAAACATAGATCCAAGGTTTTCTAGGGTTGCATGTACACTTAGGAGTGTTAGAATTGCTCAAAACCCATCAGTGGTATCAGAGACTAGGCTTGTTTGTTGATACTTGATGCAAAATAGTGGAAAAAAATCGATTTTGTTACTGTCTGCACAGGGGACTCGCCGAGTCCATGGGGGGACTCGATGAGTCCAAGTGAAAATGCAACCAACTCGGCGAGTTAGTTCGTGCACTCGACGAGTTGGCCATGCAGAGTGCAGTTTTTCGATTTTTGCTGCTGGAAATGGACTACAAACATTACCCTAAACTGTTTTGGTGTTATAAAACTTATTTTAGATGGTGTAATGGTTGTTCTAATCCATTTACAATGGCTAATATCAAAATTGCATGATTATATGTGTTTATATGTTCTTTAATTTTGATATGTTTATTCATGTTCTTATGAGTTCTTGATAGATCATAGGATTTACTTGTTTGTTGCTGAATTCATGATCTTTATGTGTTTTAATGGAGTCCATAACTTGTCCTCAAGTTATGGATAACTAAAAGCCTCTTTGTTTTAAAACCACTAAAAGAACACATAAGTTACAAAAAATGAAGAGTCTTCATTTTTAATAACTCATAAGTTATGAAGTGAAAGGTTTTGTAAAGTTACAAACTTGCCCTCAAGTTTTGGAACTTGTAAAGTCATCTAGTAAACTTTAGTTCCAATACCTAGAATTTTAAAAGTTAACATTCAACCCTTATACTTTATAATATTATAAGTTTAATATATATATATATATATATATATATATATATATATATATATATATATATATATATATATATATAAGATCAAGTCGTTCTACCGTTAGTAGGCCTCATTCACGAAGTCGGTCTATAAGGGGGGTATAAGGTTGTTGCCTATAAAATGACAGCTTAATGGGTGTCCACTCTCACCCACCGCTTCCTTGACTGGTGGAGGGTCGTTAGCCGAACGGGTAGGACAATGACTTAAAATTCTCATTAAAAAGTATAATGATTATTATAAAGTAACTAAATGCTTTATAAATTCCCAATCTTAGTTACTTTAGGAAAATGTGAATAAAGTGCTAACCCATGAAATTACACTTTGCACTTTGATTAAGTCGTTGGTGGAGCGTGTGTGGTTAACCGACACACTAACTTGGACTTAACAAGGTAGGCAAAGGGTGACTTAAGGTTTTTCATAGGTCGGTGGAGCGCGTGTGGTTAACCGGCACATCAATTAAGTGAAAAACATTAAGGGTACCAAGTAATTTGCATGGTTACTTCACACCTTGTTTTGTGATCCTCGGTATCCCAGTCACAAAACATGAAGGGCACACTCGAGATTGAAACATGCCATTGAAAAAGTTCAATGAATCTCAAAAGAATCTAGGAGTTTCTAAAAACCAAATAAAACCTAATAACTTATATATTTCGTTTTTATGGTGGAAATTGGTGAATCGTCATTCACCTACCTTTCAAATATGTTATAGCTTAGATTACGACATCCCTCTTCTAAGTTATAATATATTGTGATTGGATCCTAGCCTTAATATTACATTTGGGTGTTTTATTAAGGACTATCTTTATATCTAAACTAAACTTGTCTTTTCTTCTTTTCAGATGTCTACCAACAATGCTACTCCTGGCTCAAACCCTACCGGCTCCTTCTCTCTCATGAACCTTTGTGGGAGAGTCATCTTTGATGGATCCAACTTTACTGATTGGATCAGGAACATCAGGATGGTCACTCGGTATGAGAACAAAGAATATGTTCTCGACAAGGAGCTTAAGGTACCCGAGCCAACTGCTACCCCTGAGGAGTTTGCTGAATATGAGGCACATGAAAGGGATGCTACCAAAGTGGCATGCATCATGATGGCTACTATGACAGCCGAGCTCCAGAAGTCCTATGAGGACTACTATCCTTTTGAGATGCACCAGGATTTGATGGACCGCTACCATCAGAGTGCTCGTCAAGAGTGATATGAAATCATCTCCTCTATGATCACAACCCGAATGAAGGATGGTGAACCCATCACAAGCCACATGCAGAAAATGAAAAGGTATGTGGACCGTTTGATGAAGCTGAATGTGAACTTCCCAGAGGAGCTAGCAATAGATATCATTTTGCACTCCTTACCATCGTGTTATGATCAATTCCGCATGACATACCTCATACCACATGAACAAGGAAGAAGTCACCCTCAACAAACTTCAAGGACTCCTGAAGACCGCAGAATCAGGTCTTAAAGGTAAGTCGGTTGTTACCACTCCTACTACTACTCCAAACTCAACACCTGTCCTGGAAATCGGGAAAGGTAGAGGGAAGAAGAGGAAGAACCCTTCGAAGGGTACCAAGGGTAAGACCCTTGATGACTCCTCTTCAAGCGGAACCAAGAAAGGTTTCGTCACTCCTTTTGCTGACCCAAAAGAGGCTGAATGCTTTTATTGCCACGAAAAGGCGCACTGGAAGCGGAACTGCCCAAAGTACCAGCAAGATTTGAAGGATGGGAAAGTGAAACCCAGCCATGCAGGTATTTACATTATCTTATCTAATAACTCACCCTATTCTAACTCTTGGGTCCTTGATACCGGTTGCGGTATTCATATTTGTTCTGATTTGCAGGGACTAAGAAGAAGTGAGAATGTGGAGCATGGAAAGATAAACTTGATCATGGGGAATAGGAAAGTTTCACCTGTCACCAAGATTGGAGTTTAAACTTTATTGCTAAGTAGTGGGTTTACTTTAGATTTGAATAAATGTTGTTATTCGCCTGAAATGACAAGAAATGTTATTTCCTTTCATGCTTTCTACAAACAAGGGTTTACCTTTTCTTTTGATAATGAAATTGGTGGAATAAATGCTTTCTTTAATAATGTGTTTTATTTTAAAGCATTACCTTGTGATGGTGTGTATGAAGCTGTTTCTGTTGTAGATAATTTAGGGAATAATGTGTTGTGTATTGATTCTACTAATGATAATAACTTGGATAAAGCATCATTATGGCATTGTCATCTTGGACATGTAAGCAAGAAACGCATAGGCCAACTCCAAAAGGATGGAGTGTTGGAATCAGTTGACCTAAAGTCAGATGATAGTTGTGAATCATGCTTACTTGGAAAAATGACAAAGTCACCCTTCACAGGTTCTTGTGCTATGGGTGAAGGTTTGTTGGATCTAGTACACACGGATGTGTGTGGACCCTTCAAAACTGCCACAAGAGATGCTAATCGTTATTATGTGACTTTTACAGATGATTATAGTAGATATGGATATGTCTACTTAATCAAGAATAAGTCAGAGACTTTCGAGAGGTTTAAAGAGTTTAAATAGGAAGTCGAGAATCAATTGGGTAGGAACATTAAGATGCTTCGATCCGATCGTGGTGGTGAGTATCTTAGTACTGAGTTCCTCGACTATCTGAGGGAATGTGGGGTTGTCTCACAATTGACACCTCCCAGGACACCACAGTTGAATGGTGTAGCTGAGAGGCGTAATCGAACCTTGTTGGACATGGTTCGTTCGATGATGAGTCGAGCTTAGCTACCAATCTCATTCGGGGGGTATGCCTTAGAGACTGCCACCCATATCCTTAATCTGGTCCAAGAAGGTTGCCAAAACACCTCATGAGATGTGGACTAGAAAGATCCTAATCTATCTCACATCAAGATTTGGGGTTGCGAGGCTTTCGTGAGACGCGAGACTCACGACAAGCTCGAACCTCGAAGTGAGAGGTGTATTTTCATCGGCTACCCACAGAAATCCTTGGTTACCTCTTCTACAGACCTAGTGAGAATATGGTCTTTGTAGCAAGGAGGGGTGTCTTTCGAGAGAGAGAGTTCATAAGCCAAGGAAATAGTGGGAGGCAAATTGACCTTGAAGAAATTCAAGAGTCAAGTGGTGAAGGAACCTCAAACCCTAGCAGTCAACCTGAGGAGGAAACTCCTGTTGATCCAATTGACAAATCCGTACCTCTGAGGCGTTCCACAAGGGTTAAGAATGCACTTGAGCACTACTATGGTTTCCATATTACTGCAGAAGGTGAGACACTTATCAGTGATGGGACACTGGTAAGTCTAGATGAACCTAACAGCTATGCGGAAGCCATGGCAGGCCCCGAGTCTGCTAAATGGAAAGAGGCAATGGACAGCGAGATACAGTCCATGTATGACAATCAGGTCTGGGACTTGGTTGAAAATGTACCAGGTCGCAAGACAGTTGGGTGCAAATGGATCTTCAAGAAGAAGACTGACATGGATGGTAATGTACACACTTATAAGGCTCGACTGGTTGTAAAGGGCTTTTCTCAAACTCTGGGAGTTGATTATGATGAGACCTTGTCACCAGTAGCTAAGATTAAGTCTATTAGGGTATTGTTAGCCATAGCTGCATTTCATGATTATGAAATATGGCAAATGGATGTCAAAACCGCTTTCCTCAATGGAAAGTTGGCTGAGGATGTTTACATGAATCAGCCGGAGGGTTTTGTCAGAACAGAATACCCTAATAGAGTGTGTAAGCTTGAGAACTCCATCTATGGATTAAAGCAAGCACCTCGCAGATGGAATCTTTGCTTTGATGAGAAAGTTAAAGAGTTTGGCTTTTCGAGGAGTGAAGATGAATCTTGTGTATATGTCAAGGCTAGTGGGAGTATAGTTAGCTTCTTGGTATTGTATGTGGATGACATACTACTCATAGGAAATGGCATCCCAACCTTCCAGGAAGTTAAGTCCTGGCTTGGGAAGTGTTTCTCTATGAAGGACCTTGGAGAAGCTGCCTATATCCTAGGGATAAGGATTCTGAGAGATCGGAGTAAAAGACTAATTGGGCTTAGTCAAAGTACATACTTGGAGAAGGTGCTGAAGAGGTTCAGCATGCAAGATTCCAAGAAAGGAGAGTTACCCATCCAGAGTAACGCTAGACTGAGTAAGACTCAGAGCCTAAGTACAGAGGTTGAGATATCAGAAATGAGTCGAGTACCTTATGCTTCTGCAGTAGGCTCGATCATGTATGATATGACCTGCACTCGACCTAATGTAGCCTTTGCTTTGAGCATGGTTAGCAGGTATCAAGGGAATCCTGGTAAGGCTCACTGGACAGCGGTAAAGAATATCCTCAAGTACCTGCGGAGGACTAAGGATTGGGTCCTTACCCTCGGTGGGAGTGATGACTTGAGAGTTGTAGGGTATAGTGATGCTAGTTTCCAGACTGATAGGGATAATTTCCACTCTCAGCCGGGCTGGGTCTTTACCTTAAACGGAGGAGCAATCTCTTGGAAAAGTTCCAAGCAGGAGACAGTGGCTGATTCAACTTGCGAATCAGAGTATATAGCGGCAAGCGAGGTAGCAAAGGAGGCTATGTGGCTAAAGAACTTCATTGGAGACCTTGGAGTTGTACTAGGTATAAAGGAGCCCATAGAGATTTTATGTGATAGTGAAAGCTCAGTTGCCTTAGCAAAGGAACCAAGGGATCACGGGAGATCCAGACACATTAACAGAAAATACCATTTCATCAGACATCGTATAGAAGAAGGACTCCTCGTGGCAAAGAGGGTATCATCAAATGAGAGCCCGGCAGATCCCCTCACGAAGGGACTAGGTAGGGTTGAGCATCTCCAGCATTCAAGGAGCATAGGGCTGAAGGATGATATTAGTTTTAGTAGTTAGATAATTTTTGAAATTTGTAAAGTGTAATTGACATTTGATGATGAATAAAAGTTGTGTTTATTTATGAGTAAAGTGTTGCTATCTTTTGTCAATCGTTTACTATTATTTCTTTTGCATGTTTTGACTTCCAGAATATTTATGTTGTGTTTACATATTATTCAAATTATCCACAGTCGGTCATATGTTGGAAGTAGATATGAAGTAAGACTGTCATGGGTTGGTTGTAGAGGTCTAAGATGTTGGACATGGCCTCAACACTCATGAGTGCTCATAAGTTCTGAGTATTGCATTTAACCCACGCTCGCCGGTATCACTTCATGGAATTTATCTCGAGTGATCGCGAGACGGTAGTATCATATAAGTCTTCAAACCTAGAGATATGACTTGTTGTCTATGAGTTGGTTATACATTGATCGTGCGAAAACGCATTGGTAACTCGATGTTATAAAACATGCTTTTGTGTGTGATTTAACAAGTAGTAGAACAAGCATATGAGTCGAAGTTTATCTGTTCCTTCTTGGATTAGAAGCGATATCTGGGCCCCTCGATTTTTTTGTTTTGACCCATGTACCGGGCCCGGTCAGAACTAAGTTGATGTGTTCAATTAAGTTCTATGTCAAACAAATCAGAAATCGGGAAACAAACTGCTGGACAAAAGTAAGACATTGTTCCATGTAATTGTCCGGCTGATATCTAGAACAGAGGATTATATGATCGCTTATCTTAAATGGCGTATCATCATCTTCTCAGTTCTGAGAAACCTTGAAAAGAGCTACGATTGCTGATCGGTTCCTGAAGTCATACTTGCAGTTATAGTTATTAGACTTATCCAAGTGGGAGACTGTTGGATAAGGTGTCTAAGTCCATAACTATTTCTGGTATGTACTTGACCCGACCCGACATGGTCCATTTGGGTTGCATGGCATCATGCATTTGGATAGACTAAATGAGAGAAATAACACTTGTGGTATATTAATATATTATAAGTGCTAATATATTAATAATATTATTTGATTAGTATTGATCAAGAATTAATCTAGGATTAATTAAGTGATCAAAAAATGACTAATTAAATATATGGGTTGATTATGTAAATCATCCATAACTTGTATAGTGGGCTAAAAGCCTCCATGGATTATCAAGTTGGGTTAAACTCATTGGATGCTCCATGGAGGCTCCATGGGAGTTACAAATCCATGGGTCATGGAAATGAAGAGTCATGTCACATTAGGGTTTACATGGTGTAACCCTAGATGTGACACACTATATAATGAACATGATACTCACCAAAATTGGCTATACTAAGAACAAGTGAGGGCAAACCGATTTTTGCAAGTGTTATACATTCTCAAAGTTTATTCCAAGGCATTTGGTGTTGTGTGAAACATTTGAGGCATCACACTTGGGGTGCTAGGCTCTCAAGGTTTTCAAGGAATCATAAAAACTATAAGGTATGTAATTCTAGCTATCTTTTATGATTAATGTTCCCCATGCATGCTAGATAAGTTTATGAACCTTGGAAAAAGTATTTTGCATGTATTTTAGACAAACATAGATCCAAGGTTTTATAGGGTTGCATGTACACTTAGGAGTGTTAGAATTGCTCAAAACCCATCAAATTCTGCAAGGGGTAGGTGGGAATCCCAGCTCCCACCGAAGTCAATAACATAATCCTTCAACATGTCCTCGAGGGTTTGTATGGTCCGCTCGCTCTGACCATCGGTCTGCGGATGGAATGCTGTACTAAAGTGCAGCCGCGTGCCTAGTTCCTCGTGGAACTTCTGCCAGAAATGGGAGGTAAACCTAACATACCGGTCGGATACGATGGAGACTAGAACCCCATGGCGAGCCAAATCTCGCGGACGTACACGTCGGCCAATTTATCGGCCGATGAACTCTCCCGCATGGCCTAGAAATGGGCACTCTTGGTCAATCGATCCACAATGACCCATATAGCATCAAACCCCTTCGCCGTCCTCGACAACTTGGTAATAAAATCCATCGTGATCTGTTCCCATTTCCACATGAGGATCTTCAGCGGCTGCAGCTTTCCATGCGGCCTCTGATGCTCGACCTTGACCATCCTACAGGTCAAGCACCTCTCGACGTACCGAGCGATTTCTCACTTCATGCATGGCCACCAGTAGCTCAAACTAAAATCCCGGTACATCTTGGTGGCCCCCGGGTGAATAGAGAAGTGAGACTTATGAGCCTCCTACATGACTGTCTGTCTGACCCCACCAGACATCGGAACCCACACCCGACCGCATCGGGTCAATAATCCCCGACTATCCCGCACAAACCGGGTGTTCTCTAGCCGCATGCCCTCGGCCTGAGCATCTCTGATCAAACTCACAAGCGGAGAATCCACCGCTATCCTCATATATCTCGCTGGGGTGGAAGACCCAGCTGACTTGCGGCTCAATGCATCCGCAACCACATTCGCTTTACCAGGTTGGTAAATGATCTCGCAATCGTAGTCTTTGACTACATCCAGCCTCCTGTGCTGCCTCATGTTCAGGTTCGGCTGATCCATGATATGTCTCAAGCTCTTGTGGTCCGTGTAAATGGTACAACGGACCCCATACAAGTAATGTCTCCATATCTTGAGAGCGAACACCACCGCTCCCAGCTCTAAATCGTGCGTAGGGTATCTCGTCTCATGCGGCTTCAGCTGCCGCGATGCGTAGGCTATCACTCGTCCTCTCTGCATGAGGACCGCCCCTAAACCTGTGATGGACGCATCACAGAATACCACAAAATAATCAAATCCCTCCGGAAGAGTCAAAACTGGAGCCTCACACAAACGCTGACGGAGGGTATTAAATGCCCTCTGCTGCTCAGGGCCCCACTGGAAATCCACCCCCTTCCTCTTCAGACGAGTGAGGGGTAATGCAGTCTTGGAGAAATCCTATATGAATCTACGGTAGTACCCTGCCAATTCCAGAAAACTCCTGATATCTTAGGGAGATTTCAAAACCTCCCACTGCATGACTGCCTCGATCTTGGTCGGATCGACCAAAATCCCGTCCTGGTTAACGAGGTGCCCGAGAAACTGGACCTCCCGTAACCAAACCTCACACTTCGAGAACTTGGCATAAAGCTGCTCTCGCCTCAGAACTCCCAACAACTACCTGAAATGCTCCTCATGCTGCTCTCGGGTCTTGGAATACACCAATATATCTTCGATAAACACTATGACCGAGCGATCAAGCATCGGTCTGCAGACCCGATTCATCAGGTCCATGAATACTACTTGCGCGTTGGTGAGCCCAAACGGCATCACCACGAACTCGTAATCTCCATAACGAGTTCGGAACATGGTCTTCTCCACGTCCTCCTCTTTGACCCTGACCTGATGATACCCCGACCTCAAATCTATCTTGGAGAACCAAGATTCCCCCTGCAACTGATCAAAGAGGTCGTCTATCCTCGGAATTGGATAACGGTTCTTCACCGTCAACTTGTTCAACTCCCTATAATCAATGCACATCCGATGTGAGCCGTCCTTCTTCCTGACGAAGAGGATCGGTGCTCCCCATGGAGAACTGCTCGGACGAATGAACTGCTTTCCCAGAAGCTCCTGCAGCTGTGATGACAACTCCTGCATCTCTGGTGGTGCCAACCGGTACGACGCCTTGGCGATAGGGGCCGCACTTGGCACTAGGTCGATCCTGAACTCGACTTTCCTCTCCAGAGGCACTCCGGGTAATTCCTCCGGAAACACATCAGCAAACTCTCTAACCACTGGAACCTCTGAAACTGGAGTCTGATCCCGGTCTCTCGTATCCACCACATATGCTAAATAACCCGCACACCCATGCTGAATGTACTGCCGAGCCCTGGCAGCTGAACAAAACCCTGAACCCACTCTGGTGCCCTCGCCATAAACAATCAGTTCTTCCCCACTTGGGGTTCGAACTACCACCCTCTGGCCCTCGCAATCTATCATGGCACCAAAACGGCTAAGCCAATCCATCCCTACGATCACGCACACCTCCCCCATGGGAATTGGTATCAAATCTATCGGAAAGGACACTCCGAAGATCTCCAACTTGCACCCTCGATAGACCGAGGAAGCAGAAACTTCTTGTTCGTTGGCGATAGAGACTCGCAACGGACACTCTAGCTCGCCCACTGGCACGCCAAACTCCCTACTAAAAGTCTGAGATACGAAAGATCGACTCGCCCCCGAGTCAAATAAAACCAAAGCAGGCAAGGAGTTCACTAAAAACGTACCTAATCACAGGTACAACAAATAAGCATAAAACAAATATAATAAATGAGATAGAGGATAGAAACATACCAGCAACCACATCTGGTGCTGCTCTGGCCTCCTCCGCTGTAAGCTGGAAGGCACGCCCCTGAGCCTTCAGAGGTTCTGCCCTAACTGGCCTCCCATCTGTAATCCTCAGTGTAGCTAGAGCGGAAGTCTGTACCGGATAAGCGGCAAGCAACGGACAATTGGCCTTCATGTGGCCAACCTGATCACAGTGATAACACAACCTCATACTCGGAACCGGGGCGGGCTGGAGACAATCCTTCGCATAAAACCCCTCCTTGCCACACTTGTGGCACCCACTACCCGCTCGACACACCCCAGAATGACCCTTGCCGCACTTTCAATGAAACTCACCCATCCATGAAACTTCCACCAACCCTGCAGCACTAGTGTATGCTAGCCATACATAACGCTGGACCCTATAGACTTTCGAATAACCAATCCTACCCTAAGCTCCTAATCAGACAAGAGCAGAACATAAGGCCAAATCAAACATTCTCAGGCTATAAGATCTTAATTATGTACGGTCGTGATACATACACTAAGCAACTACAGTAATGATGTCAATTTCATATAAGGAAAACCCTAGGCTATCAGGCATCATATAATCAGGCAATTCTATCATGCAATTCCTGAAGATCCCTAGCCTAGTAATAGCATGTTGTTCTAACACATTACAATATCAAATAACTGTATGGTATTTTGGGATCTACTTACTGGCTCCGGCTGATCGTACTGATGGGTTTGAGCCATAAGAACTTTCCTATGTGCACATGCAAACCCTAATGCATGGATCTAGGTTTCTCTAATTGAACATGCAATGTATCCAAGACTTTCAATGCTAGATAACACATGAAATCAGATCTAGATGAATACCTTTAGTTGCTTGCTTGAATCTTCTTGTTCTTGGAGCTTAGAGTCACAATTGTCACTCCTCTAATGGCTTACAAACACCAACTAGCAAGAGGATGATTTGGAGAGAGAGAAGAGGTGTAGAAATTGGCTTTAGGGTTCCCAAGAAAGCAAGGTGGCTGATTTCTCCAACCCATGGGATCTATTTATACTATGAGCTACTAGGGTTACATCCTTAACCCTAATTGAATAACTTAGGCACTAAGCAATCCAAGGATCCTTCTAGAGTAAGGCTTGGACGAATTCAAGGAGCCCATACTCCTTAATTCGGCCACCCTATATTCATAAGGATCCATAGCCCAAAATACAACTATCACACATTTGACAGTTTAAGTCCCTTTATTCAATTAACCTCTTTTAGTCACCAAATTAATTCCTAATTAATCTATGACTAATATTAATCAAATAATATTATTATTCCTTTAATATATTATTCTCATAATATATTAATATAATAATATCTTCTATTTCTTCATAAATCACTCTGTCAAGTTGCTATGGTGAAGGCAACCCAAAAGGACCATGCACAACCGGGTCAAGTACTTACCAAATATAGTTACGGGCTTAGACACTAATCTAACAGTCTCTCACTTGGATAAGTCTAGTAACTACAAATGTAAGCACAATCCGATTAGCAATCGTAGCTCTCAAAGACGCTGTCAAACTCTGATCTTATCAGTAACCTGTCCTTTAGATAAGGGATCGTATAATCCTCTGTTATAGATATCGTGCGGACAATTACATGGAACATTGTCATACTTATTGTCCAGCAATCGGTTTCTCGATCTCAGATTCATTTGACGTAGAACTTAATTGAACACATCAATTCAGTCCTGACCGGGCCCGGCGTCACACCCCCGAACCTTCAGAACGAACGGCGGAAACGTCCGGGGGCGGGCGATGTCATGCGTAGTATCACAACAATCGTATCATAGCACTCAAAGTAAACACAACCATCACATTAAAATATGAATATTTACATATGTTTGAAAACATAGTCTGTACATATCAGTATATTCAAAAGCGACAAAAGATAAAGACGAGACTCCAAGATGCTCCGTCTTCTCCAAAAGCGGACATAGGTACCTGTCTATAGTTGCCCTGAGAATACAAACGATTTTGAAAACGTATCAGCATAAAGCTGGTGAGTTCATAAGCATGTTTTTGTAATGGAAACTAGTCACTAAATTTGTAAAATTGATTCCTTTTCGTTATAAGTAAATATCGTTTGTAACGAAAACCTTCGTTATCGAGTTCTGAAATATGTATGCATGCTTCCCAAGAAAATCCAATATTTTCTAACATGTTCGTTGAGTACTGTATGAAAAGTATGTTTCGTTTGAAAACCCTGGCTACCGCCAGTAACTAAGGTATGTTTCGTTTGAAAACCCTGGCTACCGCCAGTAAGTAAGTAGTTTCAATACTCAAATAAAACCAAGAGTTGAATCCCTGGAATACCTTCCAGTAAGTAGATAGGTAGTTTCATTAGTTAAAATAAAACTATTGAAGAAGAATTCCCGTAAACAAAGGTTAGTTTATACTTATTGTGAGTCGTATAACCATGCTAATATGACCCGTGACCTCCTTGACGATTCTTCAGGCGTCGTACGATTACAAAATTTGTCACCCCAGGCATGCCTGCCTAACTGTAGCTAGCAGTTCAGGTGCGAGATTGTCAGTCCCGAATAGATCTATTCACAAATTTCACGCTCTCCCTCCAGGAGACTCTGGTTATACTTCCGGTGAGGATTTATTGGTACCCCGAAGGGCATAACGAAGATAAGTCTCACAATCTGGTATCAACTAGTTTACGTGTAGTTTGGTTGTTCTCGAGTTCGAAATCGTTGTATACATTGTAGAGTATAAATAATTATACACAAAATAATTATTTAGTAAGATACTCTTATTATCTGTATGGATAAACTAAATTTGTCATAGTTTATGTGTTTGACTTTGCATGGAGTTTAATTCTATAAACCGGTAATGAAATCCCCAAACTATACCTATTATAGTTTGACTGGTAAGTTGTGTTCGTGTACTGTTCGGAAAACTATGCAATTATGTTTAGAAAACGCCCCTTATGCTCTGCATTTTACAAAAGGGATAAAGTATCTAAATGTTTAACGTAAAACCATTGTAATTGCATCAGTTTTTAAATTGTGAAAACCTTTATGTTTGGCTTGTATCCCCCCTAAAAACGTTATAAAACTTATAAAAGCGTAGGGGTATGAACTCACAGTTTAACGTAGGATTCGGGTGTACGATCGGTTACGAGTGCTGAGTGCCAACTGATGTTTCGTACGCAATTGGATCCTATTAACATATAGTAACAAATATATGTATTAGATTAAGGTATTCCATGACTAAACATGACGGGGAAACCACCCGAAAGACTTGGAAATGCTTGAACTAGGTGTCGGAGCCATAAATGATCGAACGGGGGAGGTGTATGGCCATTTGAGTGTGTGCGGCCAGGGTGTGCGGCCAGCATGTGTGTGCGGTTGCACACAGGAGTGTGCGGCCGTACAGAGCGTGTGTGCGGCCATACACAGGGGTGTGCGGCCGTACACTCTTCATTTATGCTCCAAAAGTCGATTTTTAGGTGTTTCTAAGCTAACATCAAGTCCAACTAGCAAATGGAGGCCAAACTCTAACTTTGGAGAGACTTTAAGGTGTGTATGGCCACCTTATGAAGGTGTGCGGCCGTACACCTTCAAAGGATGAAGAACATGAAGAGTTTTAGGCTTAAATCAAGGTGTCTTACCAATATAACAGGCCAAATGATGGAGTACTTCACGTTTTTGAGGCCCTTAGAGTGTTCTTGGATGAAGTTTCTAGAGAGAGAAAGTAGTTAGAGAAAGTAGAGTGCAGCCAAAGGAAAAGAATGAGTGAAGGGGGTTACCCTATATATGAAGGGACGAGTATGCGGCTGGAAGATGGGTGTGCGGCCGCACACCCATGTGTGCGGCCGTACACACCTCCCAAGAGGGTGTATGGCCCGGTTTAGCCTCTATACGACTTGTTGGCTCATTCCTAATCTCGTTCCCGGCTGTACTTAAGATTAGAACACTTAAACGAACTCTTAAACGGTGTTAAATGATGATAAAATCGAGTTTGATATTGATATAATTAATCGATCTTACAAGTTAAAAGTTTTCGGGTTGTCACATCATCCCCCCGTTAGAGGGAATTTCGTCCCGAAATTCAAACATAAAGTACAAACTATGAACTTGGAAAGAGATGCGAATATTTCTATTTCATCTAATCTTCACGCTCCCAAGTGAATTCAGGTCCCCGCTTGGCATTCCAGCGAACCTTCACTATCGGAATGCGACTTTGTTTTGTTCGTTTGACCTACCGATCCATGATTTCGATTGGTTCTTCCACAAAGTTGAGATTCTCGTTGATTTCAATCTCATCGAGAGGAATCATAAGGGTTTCATCGGATAAACACTTTTAAAGATTCGAGACGTGGAAGTCGGGATGTACGTTACTAAGCTCTTGAGGTAAACGGAGTTTGTAGGCTACGGGACCGACCCTGGCGAGGATCTCGAACGGTCCTATGTATCTTGGATTCAGCTTTCCACGCTTTCCAAAGCGTATCATGCCTTTCCAGGGCGAGACCTTCAACAGAACACGGTCTCCAACCTGGAACTCCAAGGGTTTTCGTCGTATATCGGCGTAGCTCTTTTGTCTATCTCGTGAGGCTTTCAGTCGTTCTCGGATTTGTACAATCTTTTCTGTGGTTTCGCGGATGATTTCTGGACCAGTGAGAGTGCTGTCAGGGACTTGTCCCTTGGCTAGTTGCGTGTCGCCCACCTCAGCCCAGCACAGAGGGGATCTGCACTTGCGACCATAGAGGGCTTCGAACGGCGCAACCTTGATGCTGGTATGGTAACTGTTGTTGTAGGAAAACTCGACCAAGGGCAAATGGGTGTCCCATGACTTTTCGAAGTCAATGACACATGCTCTCAACATGTCTTCCAAGGTCTGGATGGTTCTCTCACTTTGCCCATCTGTCTGAGGATGATAAGTTGTGTTCATATCCAGCTTAGTTCCAAGAGCCTTCTGCAGGGACTGCCAAAATCTCGAGGTGAACCTGCTATCTCGATCGGAGATAATGGAAACAGGTACACCGTACAGTCGTACTATCTCTTGGATGTAGATTCGTGTGAGTTTCTCCATTTTGAAATATTCCTTGATTGGCAGGAAGTGAGCGGATTTAGTTAGTCGGTCGACTATTACCCAGATGGTGTCGTACCCACTCGGAGATTTGGGTAATTTAGTGATGAAATCCATGGTAATCCTCTCCCACTTCCATTCGGGTATTTCCGGTTGTTGGAGCAGACCTGAGGGCTTCTGATATTCGATTTTCACTTTGGCGCAAGTCAGACACTTGCCCATAAATGTAGCGATCTCCGCTTTCATGTTTGGCCACCAATATAGTTTCTTGAGATCGAGGTACATCTTATCCGAGCCTGGATAAACGGAGTATTTGGTCTTGTGGGCTTCGTTCATGACAACCTCTATGTAACCTCCGAACTTTGGGGTCCAGATCCGGTCCATGAAATAATAGACTCTGTCTCCCTTAATCTCTAGGTTCTTATTCATTCGTCTCAAGGCTTCATCTGTCACGTTCTCTGGCTTTAAGGCTTCCAGCTGAGCTTCTCTGATTTGTGCGGATAAGTGGGAATGGATAGTCATAGGTAATGCTTTCGTACCGCGACTTGTGTACTCTTTGCGACTAAGAGCATCCGCCACCACATTGGCCTTGCCGGGATGGTAGCGTATTTTGCATTCGTAATCGCTGAGTAGCTCAACCCATCGCCGTTGTCGCATGTTCAACTCCTTCTGGTCGAAAATATGCTGCAGGCTTTTATGGTCAGTAAAGATAGTGCACTTGGTTCCGTAGAGATAATGTCTCCATATCTTCAATGCGAAGACCACTGCTCCCAACTCCAGGTCGTGTGTTGTGTAGTTGACTTCGTGCGTTTTCAGATGTCTCGAGGCATAAGCAATAACCTTTCCTCGCTGCATGAGCACACAGCCTAAGCCCTGATTGGATGCATCACAGTAGACAATGAAGTCCTCCGTCCCTTCGGGCAGAGACAGGATAGGTGCGCTGCATAGGGCCTGTTTCAATGTTTGGAATGCAGTGTCTTGTTTTTCACTCCAACAGAAAGGTACGCCTTTCTGAGTCAGAGTTGTTAAGGGTTTAGCAATTCTGGAGAAATTCTGGATAAATCTGCGATAATAGCCAGCGAGACCCAAGAATTGACGAATTTCTGTGGGTGTCTTCGGTGCTGACCAGCTCTCTATCGCTTTGATTTTGGAAGGGTCCACGTGAATGCCTTCCTCGCTTACCACGTGACCTAGGAAGGTTACTTTTCGAATCCAAAATTCGCACTTGGAGAATTTCGCGTAAAGCTTCTCTGCCCTTAGAGTTTCCAGCACCAATCTCAAGTGCTGTTTGTGATCTTCCTCGCTTCTGGAATAGACAAGTATATCATCGATGAATATGATGACGAACTTGTCCAGGAAAGGACGGCACACCCGGTTCATCAGGTCCATGAACACAGCCGGTGCGTTGGTTAGACCGAAGGGCATTACTACGAATTCGTAGTGACCATATCGAGTCCGAAATGCTGTTTTAGGAACATCACTCTCATGGACTCGCAGCTGATGGTACCCTGATCTTAGATCTATTTTCGAGAAGTAGCTGGCTCCTTGAAGTTGGTCGAAGAGATCGTCGATTCGAGGAAGAGGGTAACGGTTCTTGACAGTAAGTTTGTTCAATTCTCGATAATCGATACACATCCGAAAGGATCCATCCTTCTTTTTCACAAACAGGATCGGGGCTCCCCAGGGTGAGGAACTCGGTCTGATGAATCCTTTGCTGAGCAGCTCATTAAGCTGACTGGATAACTCCTGCATTTCTGTTGGCGCTAGGCGATATGGAGATTTGGCTACGGGAGTAGCTCCGGGGACTAAGTCGATACGAAACTCGACTTGACGTTCGGGAGGGATTCTCGGAAGCTCTTCGGGAAAGACATCGGGAAAGTTGCAGACTTCGGGAATGCTCTCGAGGTCTTTAACTTCCTGGTTTTCGTTAACAACATGGGCTAGGAATGCATGACATTCCTTTCGCATAAGTTTTTAAGCTTTGATGCATGAGACGATACAGAGGTTTGAACTGAGTTTATCGTCATAGATCATGAGAGCTTCACCAGAGGGAAGGTTGAGACGAACGGCTTTTTCGAAACAAAGGATATCAGCACGATTGGGGCTTAGCCAATCCATACCGATGATGGCATCAAAACTTTTTATGGAAACTGGCGTAAGATCGATGGGAAAAGAATGATCGTTCAGGGTAAGGGTACAACCCACGAATATGTCGTTAGTGCTCTCTTTCTCCCCGTTAGCCATTTCGACGGTAAATGTTTCAGTTAATGGTTGAGGATTATGTTTAAGAAGATGTTTGAATGCATGACTAACAAAACTTCTCTCTGCACCAGAATCGAAAAGAATGCATGCATAAGAGTCATCGAGGAGAAACGTACCCGTCACAACAGTAGGGTCAGCCACGGCCTCCTCTTGCCCCATAGATAGTACTCTCCCTTCGTTGCCGGTCGTTGCTGCCTTGGGGCAGTTTATCTTGTAATGCCCGATTTCCCTACAGCCGTAACAGGCTTGACCAACACCTACTCTAGAGGTCTGATCGGTTGGTTGGACTGGTGTTCTGCAGCCTCGATTCAGGTGGCCCTTCTTGCCACAGTTGTTGCAGAGCATCTCACGACATGGGCCAGGGGTGCGGTGATGATAACTGCACTTACTGCACCTAGGGAGGGTACCAATATACCTACTGGTAGGTGCTTGAGTTGCAGGAGCAGCGACAGGAGTAGTAGCAGCGTGGACTGCCACCGTATGTTGCTTCTTTGAGGGCTCCTGCGAAGGCTGGCCCTTTCTCTGCTTCCAGAACTTTCTTTTCTCCCCACTTCCCTTAGCCGGCTCGGAAGTGGCTGTTGATTTATCAAGATCAACTCCGTGATCTATGAGAGTCTGCGCCAGGCACTTGGCGCTATCGAAAGTGGTTGGCCTGGCAGCCAAGACATTCCCTTGAGTTGGGGGCGTCAATCCCCAAATGTATCTCTCAATCTTTTTGCTTTCCGGGGTGACCATCCCCGGGCAAAGAAGTTCTAGGTCTTCAAACCTAGATGTGTAGGCGGCAATGTCGGAACCCTTCATCTTTAGGTTCCAGAGTTCGTGCTCCAGTTTCTGTATTTCGCCCCGTGGGCAGTACTCAGCAAGCATAGGCTCTTTCAAGCTCTCCCAACCCATAGCATTCGCTATCGGCAGGGTTAGGGACTTGACCCGGCCATTCCACCAGGTCAACGCTTTGTTGGTGAAAGTGCAAGCGGCGAATTTCACCTTGTTGGATTCAGAACAGGAACAAATTTCGAAGATAGACTCGATCTTTTCGAACCATCGAGTCAGGGCAATGACACCTCCAGTGCCGTCGAAGGATGTAGGTTTTTCATTCATAAAGTCTTTATAGGAGCACTCCTTTTGGTGCCCTTGACTCCCTTCAGGATGAGTACCACCTCCCGGCCCGCCAGATCCACCAGGATTTATCTGTGACATCGCGGCAGCCACAGCAGCAGTAACAGCCGCCTGAAACATAGCGGGATCGAACTGAGGAGGGGAAGGAGCTGGATCTGTTGGGGGATTGTTGTTCTTTCTGTTGGGTCTTTTCTTTGGAGGCATCTTGTTCTAAAAATGACCAGGAAGAAGAGGATGGTAAGTCCTCTGAATCGAATCAAGAGATATGAAGCAAAAGTATATCCCGTTATGATAGCTAGAGTGTTCTACTAAGCGATAAGCAAGGAAAGACTACCAATGCAAATAAGTTATCGCTAAAAGGAATGAGTAGCAACACTTGGAAGTGAATTTCTGCAATGAATTTGACTCTAGTAAAATACTCCTATAGTATTTTAAGTTTGACTGTTTTGTTCTATCGACGTCTTGTTGTATGGATACTTGGTAAGTTTTAGGCCTGCTGCAACACCACAATCACTCCTAAGCACATTTTGGTCATGTCTCGAATGAATATAGTTGATCAGGCTATATTGACCCTAGACATGATTACATAACTGCCCAGGTTTAACTGTAGTGTTCAACATCCAAATACTTTTGTTTTGTTCTACCCATGATATTGTTTCTGGTACGTAGTTATACTTGTATACTTTTTGTAAAAATACTTATATTTTGAAAGTATACTTTTAGTTTAGAGCACTTTAGCCCCTTAGTGTTTATAGTTGTATACCATGTAAGGTTCGGTATACTTAGTTCACTATAAACAATAGCTCTGATACCAATCTGTCACACCCCCGAACCGTCGGAACGGACGGCGGAAACGTCCGGGGGCGGGCGACGTCATGCGTAGTATCACAACAATCGTATCATAGCACTCAAAGTAAACACAACCATTACATTACAATATGAATATTTACATCTGTTTGAAAACATAGTCTATACATATCAGTATATTCAAAAGCGACAAAAGAGAAAGACGAGACTCCAATATGCTCCGTCTTCTCCAAAAGCGGACATAGGTACCTGTCTATAGTTGCCCTGAGAATACAAGCGATTTTGAAAACGTATCAATAAAAAGCTGGTGAGTTCATAAGCATGTTTTTGTAATGGAAACTAGTCACTGAATTTGTAAAATTGATTCCTTTTCGTTATAAGTAAATATCGTTTGTAACGAAAACCTTCGTTATCGAGTTCTGAAATATGTATGCATGCTTCCCAAGAAAATCCAATATTTTCTAACATGTTCGTTGAGTACTGTATGAAAAGTATGTTTCATTTGAAAACCCTGGCTACCGCCAGTAAGTAAGGTATGTTTCGTTTAAAAACCCTGGCTACCGCCAGTAAGTAAGTAGTTTTATTACTCAAATAAAACCAAGAGTTGAATCCCTGGAATACCTTCCAGTAAGTAGATAGGTAGTTTCATTAGTTAAAATAAAACTATTGAAGAAGAATTCCCGTAAACAAAGGTTAGTTTATACTTATTGTGAGTCGTATAACCATGCTAATATGACCCGTGACCTCCTTGACGATTCTTCAGGCGTCGTACGATTACAAAATTTGTCACCCCAGGGATGCCTGCCTTACTGTAGCTAGCAGTTCAGGTGCGGGATTGTCAGTCCCGAATAGATCTATTCACAAATTTCACGCTCTCCCTCCAGGAGACTCTGGTTATACTTCCGGTGAGGATTTATTGGTACCCCGAAGGGCATAACGAAGATAAGTCTCACAATCGGGTATCAACTAGTTTACGTGTAGTTTGGTTGTTCTCGAGTTCGAAATCGTTGTATACATTGTAGAGTATAAATAATTATACACAAAATAATTATTTAGTAAGATACTCTTACTATCTGTATGGATAAACTAAATTTGTCATAGTTTATGTGTTTGACTTTGCATGGAGTTTAATTCTATAAAACCGGTAATGAAATCCCCAAACTATACCTATTATAGTTTGACTGGTAAGTTGTGTTCGTGTACTGTTCGGAAAACTATGCAATTATGTTTAGAAAACGCCCCTTATGCTCCGCATTTTACAAAAAGGATAAAGTATCTAAATGTTTAACGTAAAACCATTGTAATTGCATCAATTTTTAAATTGTGAAAACCTTTATGTTTGGCTTGTATTCCCCCCTGAAAACGTTATAAAACTTATAAAAGCGTAGGGGTATGAACTCACAGTTTAACGTAGGATTCGGGTGTACGATCGGTTACGAGTGCTGAGTGTCAACTGATGTTTCGTACGCAAGTGGATCCTATTAACATATAGTAACACATATATGTAGTAGATTAAGGTATTCCATGACTAAACATGACTGGGAAACCACCCGAAAGACTTGGAAATGCTTGAACTAGGTGTCGGAGCCATAAATGATCGAACGGGGGAGGTGTATGGCCATTTGAGTGTGTGCGGCTAGGGTGTGCGGCCAGCATGTGTGTGCGGTTGCACACAGGAGTGTGCGGCCGTACAGAGCGTGTGTGCGGCCATACACAGGGGTGTGCGGCCGTACACTCTTCATTTATGCTCCAAAAGTCGATTTTTAGGTGTTTCTAAGCTAACATCAAGTCCAACTAGCAAATGGAGGCCAAACTCTAACTTTGGAGAGACTTTAAGGTGTGTATGGCCACCTTATGAAGGTGTGCGGCCGTACACCTTCAAAGGATGAAGAATATGAAGAGTTTTAGGTTTAAATCAAGGTGTCTTACCAGTATAACAGGCCAAATGATGGAGTACTTCACGTTTTTGAGGCCCTTAGAGTGTTCTTGGATGAAGTTTCTAGAGAGAGAAAGTAGTGAGAGAAAGTAGAGTGCAGCCAAAGGAAAGGAATGAGTGAAGGGGGTCACCCTATATATGAAGGGACGAGTGTGCGGCTGGAAGATGGGTGTGCGGCCGTACACACCTCCCAAGAGGGTGTATGGCCCGGTTTAGCCTCTATACGACTTGTTGGCTCATTCCTAATCTCGTTCCCGGCTGTACTTAAGATTAGAACACTTAAACGAACTCTTAAACGGTGTTAAATGATGATAAAATCGAGTTTGATATTGATATAATTAATCGATCTTACAAGTTAAAAGTTTTCGGGTTGTCACATCATCCCCCCGTTAGAGGGAATTTCGTCCCGAAATTCAAACATAAAGTACAAAATATGAACTTGGAAAGAGATGCGAATATTTCTATTTCATCTAATCTTCACGCTCCCAAGTGAATTCAGGTCCCCGCTTGGCATTCCAGCGAACCTTCACTATCGGAATGCGACTTTGTTTTGTTCGTTTGACCTCCCGATCCATGATTTCGATTGGTTCTTCCATAAAGTTGAGATTCTCGTTGATTTCAATCTCATCGAGAGGAATCATAAGGGTTTCGTCGGATAAACACTTTTTAAGATTCGAGACGTGGAAGTCGGGATGTACGTTACTAAGCTCTTGAGGTAAACGGAGTTTGTAGGCTACGGGACCGATCCTGGCGAGGATCTCGAACGGTCCTATGTATCTTGGATTCAACTTTCCACGCTTTCCAAAGCGTATCATGCCTTTCCAGGGCGAGACCTTCAACAGAACACGGTCTCCAACCTGGAACTCCAAGGGTTTTCGTCGTATATCGGCATAGCTCTTTTGTCTATCTCGTGAGGCTTTCAGTCGTTCTCGGATTTGTACAATCTTTTCTGTGGTTTCGCGGATGATTTATGGACCAGTGAGAGTGCTGTCAGGGACTTGTCCCTTGGCTAGTTGCGTGTCGCCCACCTCAGCCCCGCACAGAGGGGATCTGCACTTGCGACCATAGAGGGCTTCGAACGGCGCAACCTTGATGCTGGTATGGTAACTGTTGTTGTAGGAAAACTCGACCAAGGGCAAATGGGTGTCCCATGACTTTTCGAAGTCAATGACACATGCTCTCAACATGTCTTCCAAGGTCTGGATGGTTCTCTCACTTTGCCCATCTGTCTGAGGATGATAAGTTGTGCTCATATCCAGCTTAGTTCCAAGAGCCTTCTGCAGGGACTGCCAAAATCTCGAGGTGAACCTGCTATCTCGATCGGAGATAATGGAAACAGGTACACCGTGCAGTCGTACTATCTCTTGGATGTAGATTCGTGTGAGTTTCTCCATTTTGAAATTTACCTTGATTGGCAGGAAGTGAGCGGATTTAGTTAGTCGGTCGACTATTACCCAGATGGTGTCATACCCACTCGGAGATTTGGGTAATTTAGTGATGAAATCCATGGTAATCCTCTCCCACTTCCATTCGGGTATTTCCGGTTGTTGGAGCAGACCTGAGGGCTTCTGATATTCGATTTTCACTTTGGCGCAAGTCAGACACTTGCCCATAAATGTAGCGATCTCCGCTTTCATGTTTGGCCACCAATATAGTTTCTTGAGATTGAGGTACATCTTATCCGAGCCTGGATAAACGGAGTATTTGGTCTTGTGGGCTTCGTTCATGACAACCTCTATGTAACCTCCGAACTTTGGGGTTCAGATCCGGTCCATGAAATAATAGACTCTGTCTCCCTTAATCTCTAGGTTCTTATTCATTCGTCTCAAGGCTTCATCTGTCACGTTCTCTGGCTTTAAGGCTTCCAGCTGAGCTTCTCTGATTTGTGCGGATAAGTGGGAATGGATAGTCATAGGTAATGCTTTCGTACCGCGACTTGTGTACTCTTTGCGACTAAGAGCATCCGCCACCACATTGGCCTTGCCGGGATGGTAGCGTATTTTGCATTCGTAATCGCTGAGTAGCTCAACCCATCGCCGTTGTCGCATGTTCAACTCCTTCTGGTCGAAAATATGCTGCAGGCTTTTATGGTCAGTAAAGATAGTGCACTTGGTTCCGTAGAGATAATGTCTCCATATCTTCAATGCGAAGACCACTGCTCCCAACTCCAGGTCGTGTGTTGTGTAGTTGACTTCGTGCGTTTTCAGATGTCTCGAGGCATAAGCAATAACCTTTCCTCGCTGCATGAGCACACAGCCTAAGCCCTGATTGGATGCATCACAGTAGACAATGAAGTCCTCCGTCCCTTCGGGCAGAGACAGGATAGGTGCGCTGCATAGGGCCTGTTTCAATGTTTGGAATGCAGTGTCTTGTTTTTCACTCCAACAGAAAGGTACGCCTTTCTGAGTCAGAGTTGTTAAGGGTTTAGCAATTCTGGAGAAATTCTGGATAAATCTGAGATAATAGCCAGCGAGACCCAAGAATTGACGAATTTCTGTGGGTGTCTTCGGTGCTGACCAGCTCTCTATCGCTTTGATTTTGGAAGGGTCCACGTGAATGCCTTCCTCGCTTACCACGTGACCTAGGAAGGTTACTTTTCGAATCCAAAATTCGCACTTGGAGAATTTCGCGTAAAGCTTCTCCGCCCTTAGAGTTTCCAGCACCAATCTCAAGTGCTGTTTGTGATCTTCCTCGCTTGTGGAATAGACAAGTATATCATCGATGAATACAATGACGAACTTGTCCGGGAAAGGACGGCACACCCGGTTCATCAGGTCCATGAACACAACCGGTGCGTTGGTTAGACCGAAGGGCATTACTACGAATTCGTAGTGACCATATCGAGTCCGAAATGCTGTTTTAGGAACATCACTCTCATGGACTCGTAGCTGATGGTACCCTGATCTTAGATCTATTTTCGAGAAGTAGCTGGCTCCTTGAAGTTGGTCGAAGAGATCGTCGATTCGAGGAAGAGGGTAACGGTTCTTGATAGTAAGTTTGTTCAATTCTCGATAATCGATACACATCCGAAAGGATCCATCCTTCTTTTTCACAAACAGGATCGGGGCTCCCCAGGGTGAGGAACTCGGTCTGATGAATCCTTTGCTGAGCAGCTCATTAAGCTGACTGGATAACTCCTGCATTTCTGTTGGCGCTAGGCGATATGGAGATTTGGCTACGGGAGTAGCTCCGGGGACTAAGTCGATACGAAACTCGACTTGACGTTCGGGAGGGATTCTCGGAAGCTCTTCGGGAAAGACATCGGGAAAGTTGCAGACTTCGGGAATGCTCTCGAGGTCTTTAACTTCCTAGTTTTCGTTAACAACATGGGCTAGGAATGCATGACATTCCTTTCGCATAAGTTTTTAAGCTTTGATGCATGAGACGATACAGAGGTTTGAACTGAGTTTATCGTCATAGATCATGAGAGCTTCACCAGAGGGAAGGTTGAGACGAACGGCTTTTTCGAAACAAAGGATATCAGCACGATTGGGGCTTAGCCAATCCATACCGATGATGGCGTCAAAACTTTTTATGGAAACTGGCATAAGATCGATGGGAAAAGAATGATCGTTCAGGGTAAGGGTACAACCCACGAATATGTCGTTAGTGCTCTCTTTCTCCCCGTTAGCCATTTCGACGGTAAATGTTTCAGTTAATGGTTGAGGATTATGTTTAAGAAGATGTTTGAATGCATGACTAACAAAACTTCTCTCTGCACCAGAATCGAAAAGAATGCATGCATAAGAGTTATCGAGGAGAAACGTACCCGTCACAACAGTAGGGTCAGCCACGGCCTCCTCTTGCCCCATAGATAGTACTCTCCCTTCGTTGCCGGTCGTTGCTGCCTTGGGGCAGTTTATCTTGTAATGCCCGATTTCCCTACAGCCGTAACAGGCTTGACCAACACCTACTCTAGAGGTCTGATCGGTTGGTTGGACTGGTGTTCTGCAGCCTCGATTCAGGTGGCCCTTCTTGCCACAGTTGTTGCAGAGCATCTCACGACATGGGCCAGGGGTGCGGTGATGATAACTGCACTTACTGCACCTAGGGAGGGTACCAATATACCTACTGGTAGGTGCTTGAGTTGCAGGAGCAGCGACAGGAGTAGTAGCAGCATGGACTGCCACCGTATGTTGCTTCTTTGAGGGCTCCTGCGAAGGCTGGCCCTTTCTCTGCTTCCAGAACTTTCTTTTCTCCCCACTTCCCTTAGCCGGCTCGGAAGTGGCTGTTGATTTATCAAGATCAACTCCGTGATCTATGAGAGTCTGCGCCAGGCACTTGGCGCTATCGAAAGTGGTTGGCCTGGCAGCCAAGACATTCCCTTGAGTTGGGGGCGTCAATCCCCAAATGTATCTCTCAATCTTTTTGCTTTCCGGGGTGACCATCCCCGGACAAAGAAGTTCTAGGTCTTCAAACCTAGATGTGTAGGCGGCAATGTCGGAACCCTTCATCTTTAGGTTCCAGAGTTCGTGCTCCAGTTTCTGTATTTCGCCCCGTGGGCAGTACTCAGCAAGCATAGGCTCTTTCAAGCTCTCCCAACCCATAGCATTCGCTATCGGCAGGGTTAGGGACTTGACCCGGCCATTCCACCAGGTCAACGCTTTGTTGGTGAAAGTGCAAGCGGCGAATTTCACCTTGTTGGATTCAGAACAGGAACAAATTTCGAAGATAGACTCGATCTTTTCGAACCATCGAGTCAGGGCAATGACACCTCCAGTGCCGTCGAAGGATGTAGGTTTTTCATTCATAAAGTCTTTATAGGAGCACTCCTTTTGGTGCCCTTGACTCCCTTCAGGATGAGTACCACCTCCCGGCCCGCCAGATCCACCAGGATTTATCTGTGACATCGCGGCAGCCACAGCAGCAGTAACAGCCGCCTGAAACATAGCGGGATCGAACTGAGGAGGGGAAGGAGCTGGATCTGTTGGGGGATTGTTGTTCTTTCTGTTGGGTCTTTTCTTTGGAGGCATCTTGTTCTAAAAATGACCAGGAAGAAGAGGATGGTAAGTCCTCTGAATCGAATCAAGAGATATGAAGCAAAAGTATATCCCGTTATGATAGCTAGAGTGTTCTACTAAGCGATAAGCAAGGAAAGACTACCAATGCAAATAAGTTATCGCTAAAAGGAATGAGTAGCAACACTTGGAAGTGAATTTCTGCAATGAATTTGACTCTAGTAAAATACTCCTATAGTATTTTAAGTTTGACTGTTTTGTTCTATCGACGTCTTGTTGTATGGATACTTGGTAAGTTTTAGGCCTGCTGCAACACCACAATCACTCCTAAGCACATTTTGGTCATGTCTCGAATGAATATAGTTGATCAGGATATATTGACCCTAGACATGATTATATAACTGCCCAGGTTTAACTGTAGTGTTCAACATCCAAATACTTTTGTTTTGTTCTACCCATGATATTGTTTCTGGTACGTAGTTATACTTGTATACTTTTTGTAAAAATACTTATATTTTGAAAGTATAGTTTTAGTTTAGAGCACTTTAGCCCCTTAGTGTTTATAGTTGTATACCATGTAAGGTTCGGTATACTTAGTTCACTATAAACAATAGCTCTGATACCAATCTGTCACACCCCCGAACCGTCGGAACGGACGGCGGAAACGTCCGGGGGCGGGCGACGTCATGCGTAGTATCACAACAATCGTATCATAGCACTCAAAGTAAACACAACCATTACATTACAATATGAATATTTACATCTGTTTGAAAACATAGTCTATACATATCAGTATATTCAAAAGCGACAAAAGAGAAAGACGAGACTCCAATATGCTCCGTCTTCTCCAAAAGCGGACATAGGTACCTGTCTATAGTTGCCCTGAGAATACAAGCGATTTTGAAAACGTATCAACATAAAGCTGGTGAGTTCATAAGCATGTTTTTGTAATGGAAACTAGTCACTGAATTTGTAAAATTGATTCCTTTTCGTTATAAGTAAATATCGTTTGTAACGAAAACCTTCGTTATCGAGTTCTGAAATATGTATGCATGCTTCCCAAGAAAATCCAATATTTTCTAACATGTTCGTTGAGTAATGTATGAAAAGTATGTTTCGTTTGAAAACCCTGGCTACCGCCAGTAAGTAAGGTATGTTTCGTTTAAAAACCCTGGCTACCGCCAGTAAGTAAGTAGTTTTATTACTCAAATAAAACCAAGAGTTGAATCCCTGAAATACCTTCCAGTAAGTAGATATGTAGTTTCATTAGTTAAAATAAAACTATTGAAGAAGAATTCCCGTAAACAAAGGTTAGTTTATACTTATTGTGAGTCGTATAACCATGCTAATATGACCCATGACCTCCTTGACGTTTCTTCAGGCGTCGTACGATTACAAAATTTGTCACCCCAGGCATGCCTGCCTAACTGTAGCTAGCAGTTCAGGTGTGGGATTGTCAGTCCCGAATAGATCTATTCACAAATTTCACGCTCTCCCTCCAGGAGACTCTGGTTATACTTCCGGTGAGGATTTATTGGTACCCCGAAGGGCATAACGAAGATAAGTCTCACAATCCGGTATTAACTAGTTTACGTGTAGTTTGGTTGTTCTCGAGTTCGAAATCGTTGTATACATTGTAGAGTATAAATAATTATACACAAAATAATTATTTAATAAGATACTCTTGTTATCTGTATGGATAAACTAAATTTGTCATAGTTTATGCGTTTGACTTTGCATGGAGTTTAATTCTGTAAAACCGGTAATGAAATCCCCAAACTATACCTATTATAGTTTGACTGGTAAGTTGTGTTCGTGTACTGTTCGGAAAACTATGCAATTATGTTTAGAAAACGCCCCTTATGCTCCGCATTTTACAAAAGGGATAAAGTATCTAAATGTTTAACGTAAAACCATTGTAATTGCATCAGTTTTTAAATTGTGAAAACCTTTATGTTTGGCTTGTATTCGCCCCTGAAAACGTTATAAAAACTTATAAAAGCGTAGGGGTATGAACTCACAGTTTAACGTAGGATTCGGGTGTACGATCGGTTACGAGTGCTGAGTGTCAACTGATATTTCGTACGCAAGTGGATCCTATTAACATATAGTAACACACACACACACACACACACATATATATATATATATATATATATATATATATAAGATTAAGGTATTCCATGACTAAACATGACGGGGAAACCACCCGAAAGACTTGGAAATGCTTGAACTAGGTGTCGGAGCCATAAATGATCAAACGGGGGAGGTGTATGGCCATTTGAGTGTGTGTGCGGCCAGGGTGTGCGGCCAGCATGTGTGTGCGGTTGCATACAGGAGTGTGCGGCCGTACAGAGTGTGTGCGGCCGTACACAGGGGTGTGCGGCCGTACACTCTTCATTTATGCTCCAAAAGTCGATTTTTTCAGGTGTTTCTAAGCTAATACCAAGTCCAACTAGAAAATGGAGGCCAAACTCTCACTTTGGAGAGTCTTTAAGGTGTGTACGACCACCTTATGAAGGTGTGCGACCGTACACTTTCAAAGGATGAAGAACACGAAGAACATGAAGAGTTTTAGGCTTAAATCAAGGTGTCTTACCAGTATAACAGGCCGAATGATGGAGTACTTCACGTTTTTTAGGCCCTTAGAGTGTTCTTGGATGAACTTTCTAGAGAGAGAAAGTAGTGAGAGAAATTAGAGTGCAGCCAAAGGAAAGGAATGAGTGAAGGGGGTCACCCTATATATGAAGGGACGAGTGTGCGGCTGGAAGATGGGTGTGCGGCCGTACACACCTCCCAATAGGGTGTATGGCCCGGTTTAGCCTCTATACGACTTCTTGGCTCATTCCTAATCTCGTTCCCGGCTGTACTTAAGCTTAGAACACTTAAACGAACTCTTAAATGATGTTAAATGATGATAAAATCGAGTTTGATATTGATATAATTAATCGATCTTACAAGTTAAAAGTTTTCGGGTTGTCACACCCGGCACATAAGTCAAATCAAATCATCGAGGGGCCCTGATATCGCTTTTACCCTCTTAGGATAAAAGGAACAGATAAACTTCGACTTATATGCACAATCACTAATCAAATCATACACAACAATGCATTTTATAACATCAAGTTACTGATGCGTTTACGCATTATCAATGCACAATCAACTAGCAAACAATAAATCATATATCTAGGTTTTATGACCATATTGTGATCACTCGTGATAAATTCCATGAAGTGATTCCAGCAAGTGTGGGTTTATTCCAATGCTCAAATCAAGTTCATAAGCACTCATGAAAGTTGTAGCAAACTTTTTCTATGTATAATACACTTTATACAATCTACACACCAATTCATGACAGTCTTCATTCATATCTACTTCCAACATATGAACGACTGTGGACCGTTCGAATAATTCGATTATTATCAAATAATTCAATTATTCAGGAAGTCAAAACATGCAAAATGAAACAATAGGTAAATGATTAACATAAGATAGTAACTTTACTTATAAATAATACTCTTTTATTTAATCATCGAATGTTAATAACAAATTTATCTATTACACGTTTCTAAACTATCTTGTCTAAACTAATATCGTCCTTCAGCCCAATGCTCCTAGCGTGCTGCAAGTGCTTAACCCTGCTCAGTCCCTTCGTAAGCATATCTGCTGAGTTATCCTCTGACGATACCCTCTTCACTACGAGGAGTCCTTCTTCCAGCAAATGTCGAATAAAGTGATATTTTCTGTCGATATGTCGAGATCTACCGTGATCTCTTGGTTCCTTGGTCAAGGCAACAGCTCCTTCATTATCACAGAAAATTTCCATAGGCTCCGTTATGGCTGGCACAACTCCAAGGTCTCCAATGAAGTTCTTCAACCATATTGCCTCCTTTGACGCTTCTCTTGCTGCAATGTACTCTGATTCGCACGTTGAATCAGCTACGGTTTCCTGCTTGGAACTCTTCCAAGTTACTGCTCCTCCATTGAGGGTAAAGACCCATCCCGACTGCGAACGGTAGTTGACCCTGTCGGTCTGAAAGCTGGCATCACTGTACCCTCGCACCTTTAAGTCATCACTCCCACCGAGGACTAGAAACCATTCCTTGGTCCTTCGAAGGTACTTAAGAATATTCTTGACTGCGATCCAATGCGCTCTGCCAGGGTTCCCTTGATATCTGCTGACCATGCTCAAAGCGAAGGCCACATCAGGGCGAGTGCAAGTCATAACATACATGATCGAGCCAACTGCGGAAGCATAAGGTACTCGGCTCATCTCTGCTATCTCGACTTCAGTACTCGGACTCTGAGTCTTACTCAACTTGGCATTACTTTGGATTGGTAACTCCCCTTTCTTCGAAGTCTCCATACTAAAACGTTTTAGTACCTTGTCCAAGTAAGTATTCAGACTAATTCCTATCAGTCTCTTACTTCTGTCTCTCATTATCCTTATTCCCAGTATATAGGAAGCCTGTCCGAGGTCCTTCATAGCGAAGCACTTCCCGAGCCAGGACATAACCTCCTGCAGTGTCGGGATGTCGTTTCCTATGAGTAGTATGTCGTCGACATACAATACGAGAAAGCTTACTACACTCTCACTGGCTTTGACATATACACATGATTCATCTTCGCTTCGTAGAAAACCAAACTCTTTGACCTTCTCGTCGAAACAAAGATTCTATCTGCGAGACGCTTGCTTAAGTCCATAAATGGACTTCTCAAGCTTACACATTCTGTTGGGATGCTTCACATTGACAAAACCCTCTGGCTGAGCTATGTAAACATCCTCAGCCAACTTCCCATTAAGGAAAGCGGTTTTGACATCCATCTGCCATATTTCATAGTCATGAAATGCAACAATGGCCAGCATTACCCTGATAGACTTTATCTTCGCAACTGGTGAGAAGGTTTCGTCGTAGTCAACTCCAGGAGTTTGAGTGAAACCCTTCGCCACCAATCGTGCTTTATAAGTGTGTACATTTCCATCCACGTCAGTCTTCTTCTTGAAGATCCACTTGCACCCGACCGTATTACGACCTGGTACATTGTCAACCAAATTCCAAACTTGGTTGTCATACATGGACTGAATCTCGCTGTCCATAGCCTCTTTCCATTTCGCAGACTCCGGGCCTGCCATGGCTTCCTTATAGCTGTTAGGTTCGTCCATATTCACTAGTGTGCTATCACTACTGAACGTATCCATTTCCGTAGTAATATGAAAACCATAAAACTGGGGTGGAACACTAACTCTTTCGGAACGTCTAAGAGGTAAGGACTCGTCAATCGGGTCAACCGGAGTTTCCTCCTCGGGTTGAGCGCCAGTGTTAGAGGTTCCTTCATCGCTCGATTCCTGAAGCTCTTCAAGATCGATTTGCCTCCCACTGTCTCCTTGGCTTATGAGTTGTCTCTCTCGGAAAACCCCTCTCCTCGCAACGAAGACAACATTGTCACTCGGCCTATAGAAGAGATATCCAAAGGATTTCTGCGGGTAGCCGATGAAAAAACATCGCTCACTACGAGGTTAGAGCTTGTCGTGAGTTTCTCGTCTTACGAAGACCTTGCAACCCCAAACCTTGATATGTGCCAACGAGGGAGCTTTCCCTGTCCACATCTCGTGAGGTGTTTTGGCAACCTTCTTGGTAGGGACTAAGTTAAGGATATGGGCGGCAGTCTCTAAGGCATACCCCCAAAATGAGATAGGTAGTGAAGCACGACTCATCATGGAACGAACCATGTCTAGCAAGGTTCGATTACGCCTCTCAGCCACACCATTCAATTGTGGTGTTCTAGGTGGCGTCAATTGCGAAACTATTTCGCATTCCTTGAGGTAGTCGTGGAATTCAAGACTTGGGTACTCTCCACCTCGATCAGATCGAAGCATCTTGATTTTCCTGCCCAACTGATTCTCCACTTCTTGTTTAAACTCTTTGAACTTTTCAAAGGTTTCCGACTTGTGCTTGATTAAGTAGATATACCCATATCTGCTATAATCGTCTGTAAAAGTCACATAGAAGCGATTCGCATCCCTTGTGGTGGATCTAAAGGGTCCACATACATCTGTATGTATGAGATCCAATAAACCCTCACCCTTCGCACAAGTGCCAGTGAAGGGTGACTTGGTCATCTTTCCAAGTAAACAAGACTCACACACGTCATCGTCCCTAAGGTCGAATGACTCCAACACTCCATCCTTTTGGAGTTGGGCTATGCGTTTCTTGTTGATATGTCCAAGACGACAATGCCACAAGCATGCTTTATCCATACCATTGGAAGAATCCACACACAACACATCATTTCCCAAGTTATCTACAACCATCACAGTTTCATATATTCCATTACAAGGCAATGCTTCAAAATATAAAACATTATTAAAATAAGCATAAATAGAACCCTTTTCATTATCAAATGAATATCTAAAACCTTGTCTATATAAACCATGAAATGAAATGATGTTTCTAGCCATATCTGGCGAATAGCAACAATTATTCAAATTTAAATCTAATCCATTACTAAGCACCAAGGAATATACTCCAATCTTGGTGACAGGCGACGTTCTTCTGTTTCCCATGATCAGATTCATCCTTCCACGCTCCACATCCCTATTTCTTTTTAGTCCCTACAAATCAGAACATATGTGATAACCACATCCTGTATCAAGAACCCAAGAAGTAGCATGTGATAAACCATTAGATTTAATTGTGTAAATACCTACGAAAGATGGCTTGATCTTCCCATCCTTGATGGCCTGTAGATATTCTGGGCAGCTTCTCTTCTAATGCCCTATCTTGTGGCAATAGTGGCACTCTGCCTCCTTAGTGTTTGTGTTGGGTTTAGCAGAACCAACTTTGGTTCCACTAGAAGAGGTGTCATCTTGGGACTTTCCCTTGTGGTGAGCCCTTGACGAAGCCTTCCTCTTCTTACCCTTCCCTTGCCCTATTGCCAAGACAGGAGCAGCAGCGGGAGTTGGAGTTGATGCAACAGATTTGTCTTTGAGGTTGCTCTCAGCAGTCCTTAACAAGTCTTGAAGCTTGCTCAAAGAGACCTCCTTCATATTCATGTGGTAGGTCATACGGAACTGGCTATAACAGGGAGGCAATGAGTGAAGGATGATGTCAATTGCCAGCTCTTCATCGAAGTTCACATTCAACTTCAGCAGGCGATCGACATATCTCTGCATCTTTTGCAGATGAGCGGTAAGGGACTCTCCACTAACCATTTTGGTAGTGATCATCGAAGTGATGATCTCATACCTCTCTTGCCTAGCGCTGTGGTAGCGTTCCAGCAGATCCTGATGCATCTCGTAGGGGTACTTGTCCTCATAGGACTTTTGGAGTTCAGCAGTCATAGTCGCTAGCATGATGCAATGGACTTTCGTGGCATCACGCTCATGGGCCTCATAGGCCGCGATCTCTTCGGCGGTAGCAATATCGATGTCAATCTCCTTTAGCTTCTCATCGAGGACATACTCTTTGTCCTCGTAGCGAGTGACCATGCGAATGTTTTGGATCCAAATACTGAAATTGGTCCCATCAAAGATCACTTTCCCACACAAGTTCATGAGTGAGAACGAGCCAGAGGAGTTTGAACCAGAAGCGTTGTTGTTTGCGTTCGACATCTGAAAAGGAAAAAGAACAAAGTTGATTAGAAATAATTTCCCAAATTAATCACCCAAATGAAAAATTAGGGCTAGGAACCAACAACATTATTTACAAATTAGAAAAGGGATGTCGTAATCTAATAAGTAAATAATTTGAAGGCAAGTGAATGTCGATTCACTAATTCTCCACCATGAAAAACAAAAAGGAAATTAGGTTTTAAATGTATTGAAAAACTCCTAGATCATTTGAGATACATTGAACTTTCCAATGGCATGTTTAAATCTCGATATGCCCCTCTAGTTTGTGACTGGGATGCCAAGGATCACAAAGTGGGTGTGAATAACCATGCAAATGTACATGGTGCCCTCATTGTTACAGTCACCTATTCGATGTGCCAGTCACCCTTTGCCACCTTTGCTTAGAAACCAATTAATGTGCCGGTTAACCACACGCGCTCCATTAACGTCTTAGCAAGGGTACAAAGTGTAATTTCATGGAATTGCATCAATTCACTTTTCCTAAAGTAACTAAGATTGGGAATTTTGTAGAAACATTCAGTTACTTTATTTAGATTCATTATACTTTTAATGAGGAAAGGTTTGCCCGATCCTACCCGTTCGGCTAACGACCCTCCACCAATCAAGGAAGCAGTGGGTGAGAATGGACACCCATTAAACGGCCATTTTATAGGCCATAACCTTATACCCCCTTATAGATCGGCTTCGTGAATGATGCCTACTGACGGTAAGACTAGCATTTAAGTTATACATATATATATATATATATATATATATATATATATATATATATATATATATATATATATATATATATATATATATATATATATATTAATCTTATAATATTATAAGTATAAGGGTGAATTTTAAAACTTGTAAAATTCTAAGGATTGAAATTTAAATAGTTTAAATTAAAACTTTTAATCATAAAACTTAAAATTTCAAAACTTGAGGACAAGTTTTGAACTTTTCAAAACATAAAGGATCAAATAGCAAATAATACAAATTAACTAATTAATTTAATGATTATCTATATTTGACCTAGTCAATGTTACTTGCAAGACAATTTACCAAATAATTAAAATAATCAATTATTATCAAATAAGGAAATTATTATTTAACCAAATGGTAACTATCTTTTGTTTTGTCAAGGATATAGTCATACATATGATAAAATTCGGATTTTATGGTCCCAAAACAATTTAGGCAAGTATCCTTAAGCAAAACAGCAAGAAATCCCGAAAATCACTCTGACAGACGCTCCGACTCGCCGAGTCCCATTATGGACTCGTCGAGTTCCACAATGGGACTCGCCGAGTCTGTCAGTCAGAGGCAGGAAAAATCGATTTTTCATGGAAAGAACAATCAAACAATGCATCAATTCAATAGAAATCAATCAAAGCTCTGATACCACTGATGGGTTTGAGCCATAAGAACTTTCCTATGTGCACATGCAAACCCTAATGCTTGGATCTAGGTTTCTCTAATTGAACATGCAATGTATCCAAGACTTTCAATGCTAGATCTGGTGAATACAATGGAAACATAACACATGAAATCAGATCTAGATGAATACCTTTAGTTGCTTGCTTGAATCTTCTTGTTCTTGGAGCTTAGAGTCACACTTGTCACTCCTCTAATGGCTTACAAACACCAACTAGCAAGAGGATGATTTGGAGGGAGAGAAGAGGTGTAGAAATCGACTCTAGGGTTCCCAAGGAATCAAGGTGGCCGATTTCTCCAACCCATGGGATCTAATGTATACTATGAGCTACTAGGGTTACATCCTTAACCCTAATTGAATAACTTAGGCCCTAAGAAATCCAAGGATCCTTCTAGAGTAAAGCTTGGACGAATTCAAGGAGCCCATACTCCTTAATTTCGGCCACCCTATATTCATAAGGATCCATAGCCCAAAATACAACTATCACACATTTGACAGTTTAAGTCCCTTTATTCAATTAACCTCTTTTAGTCACCAAATTAATTCCTAATTAATCTATGACTAATATTAATCAAATAATATTATTATTCCTTTAATATATTACTCTCATATTATATTAATATAATAATATCTTCTCTTTCTTCATAAATCACCCTGTCAAGTTGCTATGGTGAAGGCAACCCAAAAGGACCATGCACAACCGGGTCAAGTACTTACCAAATATAGTTACGGGCTTAGACACTAATCCAACACGTACATCCTGCATCCTACTTTACTTATTTTGAAAACCTTTTGAAAATACTTTCCTTGATTTGAGACTGGAGTTACACGAGTGTTCCTACAATTCACTCAAACCAAGGCTCTGATACCAACTTGTAACACCCATACAATTTAAACCAATTTAAAACTTTTTAAACAATTCAAAAGCCATTAGTTATTACAAAACTTGTTTTCAAAAGGTAAATATCAGAGTATCCCAGAAACATAAACATAAATATGAGGAGCTGTACAATCACGCCTTCGCCTTGCCGCGATCCCCTGATGTACCTGAAACAATAAACTGAAACTGTAAGCCCGAGGCTTAGTGAGTTCCCCAAAATAACGATACACTGCACATAATACATATACAAATAACAACATGTACTGGGTCCACAACTTTACAAACTGGAATACCCCTGGGCCCACAGTGTGAGTCTGGATTGCCTACCGGGCCCGCAGCTCACATTTGGATTGCCATTCGAGTCTGGATTGCCTACCGGGCCCAAAGGTCGTATCTGGAATGCTCCTAGTGTTTGTTGGTCACCGCACGAAGCAGTACATCCTCAACCCATCCCACATAACACATCAACATATAACATAACTACTGAGCATGCTGATAATCATATAACAGCACAGGTAGTCCTACAGATCTACCTAACTGGATAACCACTAGCATGCAACATTAACTCATACTCAACTTCTAACACTGCTAGGATAACATATCCAATGGGACGACCTTGGTGCCTTAGACCCTTTAGTATAGTGAGGTAACTCACCTCGCAAGTAGTGCTGAAATACTGTACTTCTCTGACTGCTGTCTCACCGGGAATCCCGAACTGTCACATAATAATAATTACTAAGTTAATACCCATCATTACTCCCTTGACTAAGTGTTCTCATAACTCATTAAGTCCATTTCCTTTTGTTGAACAAATTCCCATTCCAAGCCCTCACTTGGAAGTCCATATACATAAGTCCACTATTGGCCCAATTTACTAAATTGGTCCCAAACTCCTTATTGGGCCTAACCCATGATGCACTACCACTAACTGGCCCAAAACATCTTATTCATTAAGTCCAACAAAGGCTCAAGTCCCTTTAGTCCATAAACATCCCAATACCCAAAGCCCAAATATCAAAGGCCTAATAAAGGACGTACGCGGGGCGTACTCCTCTGGTACGCTGGGCGTACGCGACCAGATGTTGACCAACATCAGGGTGGTTGACCCAGTACGCTGGGCGTACTCCATCTCTTGACAAAACTTTATTAAGTGCTTAATGGCTTAAGCACTTAAGTCCTAATCTCAGATCCAGAGGCCTAACATGTCCAGGGTCCATAAAGTCACGAACTTTATCACTTTGGACGTCCATAAAGTCCCAAATGATTGGTCTTAATCCATTAAGACCTTATTCCTCTTGCATGGGACGCCTACAACCTATGGGACCTCATTTTTACTACTCAAAGTCCTTTCAAGAGCCTGGAAGGACAGCTCTTTACGTCCACAACACAAAATACACCACATTATGGCTTTTGGGACAAGAAATGCTTCTAATAAAGTAAAATGATGAGATCTAAGCACATAAGCATAAATTTTGGAACTTTATACCTTTAGGAGCTTCTTTAGCACAAACTAACTTCAGATCTACAAGCTTGGTCTCTTCCTTCAACTCTTTGATGCAATGGTTTCCTCTTAAGGCCTTCAAGAACACACCAAAATGAGCTTAACACACAAAGGGGAGGCTAGGTTTTGAGAGAGGCGGGCTTGATCTGTGGAGGCTGAGGTAAAAGGGTGTTAGTGCACATTATGTTCCTTATATAGGCCCCAAACCCTAAATTTTAGGGTTTCACCCAGACACCGGTACGCCCAGCGTACACAAGTGTACGCCCAGCGTACTAAGGCGGACCTTAATACGCCTAGTGTACTCCCATGTACGCGCAACGTACCCCCTTTATGGCCCAAATTTGCAAACTTAGCCCTTTAACTTGTCTTGGCTCTCCATTCCCAATCCCAAGGGCTATAATCGACAAAGTAAAGATAGAATAGGGTTCAAAAATACCTGCAGAAATCTTGGGGTGTTACATGACCTTTTTAGTATTATTTGTATTTTTTGTTTAGTTATAATCGATTGAAAATATACAAGACTTACATAATAATTCAAAAAGAGGTTATCTCAAGAAATTGTTTATTAATATTATCTCAACCCATCTTAAATTTTTACTCTAAAATATAGTAAAAAATGGAGCACACAATATTTAGTTTCCAACCTTATTTTATTTATACATTAAAGAACTTTGACTTATTAGTTTTTTTAAATATATTCATTAAATTTTATATGAATTCGATATATAAACATTTAATTTTATGATTATGATTAACTAATATCGCTAGTTAATAAAAAACAAAGTAGAAATTGATAAACCTAAAATACGAGGAACAAAAATTGACAAATAAAAGTTCAACTTTATTTTAGAGAAATAAATAATATAACTCCATATTTTGAGTATTATTATTCATCTGCTCTTTAAAATGAAGTTTGGGTTGGAACATGGGGTTTTAAGGATGACAAAGTAGACAGCTGCACAAGACCGAAATATTTTTTGGTGACCAATTATATATATATATATATATATATATATATATATATATATATATATATATATATATATATATATATATATATGGCTAGGTTATTTTGTTTCTTACATTTATTGTGTGCTAGAATGCACCAATAGGAATTTAGTAAATTAAATATTTATTTAATTAAATAAATATAGATATTAAATGATTTCCATAATTATATGTATATTAAATGATATCCAGAATTATAATTCCTTTTTTATGGAAACTAATTAAATCCGTTATTAATGTCAACAATAACATTCTTTCAGAATGAATTCGCATCTAGGTTTTTATATATGAGTTCGTATTTTGTTTCAGGACTCACCCACTTAAAATACAATAAAGTTGCATGAAATATGAAGAACGAGAGTGTATTCTACTTGAATACACTCTCATTCTGCTGAAATACACTCTCATTCTTCTAGATATAAATTCATTCTGAAAGAATATTATTGTTGACATTAATGACAAATTTAATTAGTTTCCATAAAAATGAGTTATAAGTATGGATAACATTTAATATACATATAATTATTATTAAATTCTTATTGGTGCATTCTAGCACAGAATAGATGTGAAAAACATTTGAACCTATATATATATATATATATATATATATATATATATATATATATATATATATATATATATATATATATATATAATTTAAAATAGCGATAAGGGTATTTTTTTAGCTCATGGCGCATTTGAATCCATTTGAATTCCTAATATCGGTCCTGGGTTGGATATATTTTCACTCAATAATAGAATAAAAAATAAGGTTTGAAATAGTATTGGAGATACTCTAACAAGCTCGGTGGAAAAAAGTTATGTTTGAAAACTCTCATCCAATAATTTTTTATTCTATAAGAGCTTTTTAATTTGAAAAAGCTCTTGAAAAAACTTATAAAAAACCAATATTATGGATGTTCTAATAATTATAGTTGAAACAAAAATTACTAATGGTTAACGTGGATGATAAGAGTTCACGTTATTAGTAGTAAATTGATGGTTTCCATGTAAAATTTTTTTTTGTCAAAACAATAATTATAAATTATTAAAGATAAATTTTTTATCTGTAAAAAATAAATAGGTTAAAATATACATTTTTTTGTCATTTTACATATCTAAACAATTTTTTGCCAAACAATCTACAAAATGTTTATAAACTGATAGTGTTCTGCCACATATAAGCTAATCCAAACTATTTTTCTTAAAACTTCATTTTGCTACTAGATAATTTGATAAATAATTTTATCAAAATGTATTCTTTTGCTTTCAAACTCAAATCCAAGCGCACCATTGATTCTTTTTAAAGAACTCAATAATCAATGCTCAAGCCTCACTCTCCCCTCACAAGTGAAAAGAGCCCCAAATCACAATATCATGTGCTCAAACTTTAATTACATTTCCCGCCAAAGTGATTTGAATCAAGTGAAAATATGTCTAATTGATGTTGAACTCATGTTCTTTTGATTTTCTTTCAACAATTCTTTGTATATAATGTTAGAAATCTGGGGTATTTTGATTGTTTGGATTCCACTGAAAGTCGTGATACACTTTCAAATTGAAGTATTTCGATGATACAATCGAAATCTCAATTGGATAAAATTTAGTGATAAGAATAGAGAATGAAAAAGGTTATGATTCCGGTAGCACGAAGCTATACTACCTTTCACACCTATTCATACTCATCCCAAGAATTGTCTTGTAGTTCCCAAGTCACTACACATGATAACCACAAAGCAGCTTAACACACATAAGCGTATCCAAACAATCACATACAATAATTTTCCGTAGACTCCACTTGGATTTCCGCGTCTCTTCACGGCGTTCTAATAATAACCATGTGCTTTACAGAGCACATATTAAAGTTTCCTAGACTTTTCTTCCAGGATCCTTCTCGCTCATATCAACACATAACACATTAATCAAACTGTATACCGCCTCACATAAATAGAAAAAGTTTCAGCCTAAAGAGTTTGTAAACTCCGTCATCCTTAATCTCTTTGTCTTTCCTGAATTCCTCTGAATTCTACACAACATCTCATATAAATTCAGCTTCTATACCTCTAGAGTATTTATCATCATCTTTAGTTCTTCTAAATCCATAAGCAATCAGTGCCTCAATCGGGTCGGCGGTGGGACGAAATGATGGTTCACGACAAAGTTCTATCATCCCGTCATTTGAAAATGTACTTCACACGTACAATACTCTACCAAACATACTACTGTTTCACAAAACACACTCTAAATGCATGATACCACTTTATAGGTGTTATTTACAAAGTTATCTATGTTAACTATCATAAGAATCCTTATCTCCTAAAAAAGTTATATGCTAGTTCTAATATAATAATGGTATGTTTAGAAACATGAACACATAAAATTTCCCTTTTCCAAACCTAGGTCGGCAACAGAGCTTAAATTTCTTCAAGTAATAACAATCTTGGTAAGAAACCTAAGGCATGCTATAATACATATCATTTAACACATATTAGCATATAAAGCATCTCTCCAAAAGTATGCTAGTGTATATCATAGCAAGTAAGGTATTCAACCTAAGTCATGCTGTAAAATAAATCTCATTAGCACATAATAGTTATTAAGGTATACGCCCTAAAGTATTCTAGTGTTTGTGTCAATTTAGGTATACAATCTAAGATATACTAGACACACACCTCACCATCATCACTTTGCAATTTAAGTTGAAGTATAGAAATCCTCAGAATTCCTAGTTCACTTAAACTAATGCTCTGATACTACCGTGACATCACATATTTTCCAGAACCAAAAAAAATTCTTTACGCTTTAAAATCATAATATATTGGTTTACGGAAAATCCCAGTATATTAAAACATTTTGCATACAAATGATTGTCTCAAACTAAGGATATCATAATCGATACATTACATAAGTTACAACGTAAAGACCTAACGGTCCTGAATACTATTGCATGTCTTCTCTTCAATCACTCAACATCATATTTAAGTCTTCAGCAGTCTTAACATCGCTATATGGGATGCGTATAAATTGAGTGGGTCAAGTTAGGAAACCTGGTGATATAATTAGGATTTTTAATCCCACAATGTTATTATTGTTGGATTAATGTCTAAGTCCATAACTATATTTGATATGTACTTGACCCGACCCGGCATGGTCTATTTGGATTGCACTTCACCGGCACAATTTATATGGATAGTCTTTTGAGAATAGTATATTTATGATTTATATTAATATATTATAAGTTCTAATATATTAATATGGAATCATATTATTTAATTAGTATTGATCAAGAATTAATTTAGAATTAATTAAGTGATCAAAAGGAACTAATTAAATATGGACTCTTAGATATATATGTGTAGTGGGCCAAGTTCATTTAGGTTGGGCTAAGTCTTCATGGATAGTCCATGGAGCTTTAACCCATGGATCCTAGGAAATGAAAGGTCATGGGTATTAGGGTTTAACCCTAATCCTCCACACTATATAAAGGGTCTTATGGTTCATGAAATTGGGGACTAGTGTGGGTACACTAAGAGGGCTAGCCGATTTCACTAGAGAGAACCAAAGTATTCTTATTCTCAAAGTCTTCCAAGGTGTTTTGGTGATTTGTGATTCCACTTGAGGCTTCCACACTATTGGGGCTAAGCTCTTAAAGCTTGAAGATATCAAGCTACACCAAAAAGGTATGTCATCTAACTAGTCTTTGTAGTATAGTTGCCTCATAGTATGCTAGTTAGGATTAAAGCCTTGGAAAGTTCTTATTTGCATGTATAATAGAGAAAACATAGATCCAAGGTTTATAGGGTGGCATGTACACCATAGGAGTGTTAGAATGCTCAAAACCCAACAGTGGTATCAGAGCCTAGGCTTGTTTTCTTGTTATACTTGCTTAATCTGCTTAAAAATCAAATTTTGGTGCTGTCTGCACAGCAGACTCACCGAGTCCACTGATGGACTCGCCGAGTCTAAGGAAAAAAGCATCCAACTCGCCGAGTTGGTTCGTGCACTCGACGAGTTGGACCCCCTGACAGCATATATTCGACTGTTTTGGCTGGAATTGGACTAGGAACATTACCCTAAGCTGTTTTTTGACTTATAAACCTATTTTTGATGTGGTAATGTTCATGCTAATCCAATTTCAAAGATAATTGTCAATAGATTCATGTTTTGTATTAGTTTAAGTTTTATGCTAATTACATGAAAAAGTTTGACTCCAATTATCTTGTTCTTATGAGTTGCTTAGATTAATAGAAAAATTATTAGAAATTGTTGTTTTCAATCCATTTTAATCTAAGAGATGATTCTAAAATGTGTTTGTGTAACTTGTCCTCAAGTTACATGAAAAGTCACATTAAAGTTTCTTAAAACTCATAAAAGTTGGCAAAGGTTACAAAATGAAGAGTCTTGTCTTCATTGAATGGTTTTATGACTCCATAACTTGTCCTCAAGTTATGGAGGTTCAAGAGTCACTTTATTAAGTAATAAAATGTGTAACCTTAATTAATTCCATAAGTTACAAAATAAAGAAAAAGGTACATTCTTTTATTAGTTTAAAGTATTCCATAACTTGTCCTCAAGTTATGGAACTTGAAGAGTCTTTTAATTAAAACTACTTTAAACACTTAAGTTATGGAATTAATTAGTTTTGAATAGTTTTCAAAACTTGCCCTCAAGTTTTGGAATTTGAAAAGTTTTCACTTATGAATACTATAATTCCAAGTTAGCCCTTAGAATTTTAAAAGTTAAAATTCAACCCTTATACTTTATAATATTATAAGTTAATAATATTTATATATATGTATAAGAGCAAGTCAGTCTTACCGTTAGTAGGCCTCATTCACGAAGCCGGTCTATAAGGGGGTATAAGGTTACTGCCTATAAAATGGCAGTTTAATGGGTGTCCACTCTCACCCACCGCTTCCTTGACTGGTGGAGGGTCGTTAGCCGAACGGGTAGGACAAAGACTATAAATTCTCCCTTCATTAAAAGTATTAATGATAAATACTAAGTAACTAAACCTTTTATAAATACCCAATCTTAGTTACTTAGAAAAATGTGAATAAGGTGCTAATCCGTGAAAGTACACTTTGCACTTTGTTTAAGTCGGTTAGTGGAGCGTGTGTGGTTAACCGGCACACTAACTCGTATTTAACAAGGTAGGCAAAGGGTAACTTAATGTTTATCATAGTATCGATGGAGCGTGTGTGGTTAACCGACACATCGATTGAGGGGTAAACACTTAAGGGTACCAAGTAATTTGTATGGTTACTTCACACCTTGTTTTGTGATCCTCGGCATCCCAGTCACAAAACCTGAAGGGCACACTCGAGATTGAAACATGCCTTTGAAAAGTTCAATGAATCTCAAAAGAATCTAGGAGTTTCAAAACCAATTAAAACCTAATAATACATTTCGTTTATCTTGGTGGAAATTGGTGAATCGTCATTCACCTACCTTCAAATATTCTATAGCTTGGATTACGGCATCCCTCTTCCAAGTTATAAAATATTGTGTTGGGTCCTAGCCTTAATATTTCATATTGGGTGTTATATTAAGGACTTTAAATCAACTATCTTGAATATCTCCCAAAAGATGTATAGTTCAGACATCTATGATCATCCCAAATCTCTTGGAACTTCACTTCCTCCACCTCCTCCAATTATTCTCCCTAACCCACAAGTTCTTGAAAAGTTTAAGGTCACTCAAGCCCTATTGGCAAGCAAAGGTCTATGTGTGATCACATCTTGGAGATGTAGTCACATATTGACAAGCCGGGAGAGTTGGGTGTCAAAGTCTTGAGAAAGTTGGTGGCTCAACTACTTTCTAAGTCACATAGTGAGTTCCTTTGGGACTCCTATGAAACAGACTATGACAAGACCCTTAATGATCTTATCTATTTGCTAAGATCAACTTCCTAAAACTTTATGGACATTGACAATGATGACATTGGATATCCAGTAAAGCTCTCTCTTCCCAATGGAAAGGGACCGGCCATAGTCAACTCGGTTGACCAAATGGTAAAGAGAGATGCTAAGTCTTAGATAGTCCCATTATCAAGGGTCCATTGCCAAAGGAAGGGGCATTGGTTGCGAAGCTGCCAAATTTACCTAAGGATGTTAAAGTCAATAAGTTTGACTCTACTTCAGGTAAAGTCCATTGTCTAACTCTATTAAGTTCCTACTTGGAGATTCTTATTACATGATGTGACTGGGTCACATGTTGATGTTTGAAGAATCAAAGAAAAGTGAAGAAACTTAAAGAAAGAATATGCTGAATCTGATCGCGTAGATGGATTTCTATCGCATAGTTTGAAGATCGGATTCTTGAGCTACTTCTTAGGAGTTATGATATATTGCTTAGGAATAGATAACAACAAAGTTTTCATGTGCTTTTGCACTGTAAGGATAGTTTTTTCCGCAAAGTTTTTAAAATAAAAGGAAAATTTTTGATTTTATTTATTTTAAAATATCCTTACAATGGCATTTGTGAAAATCTTTGTTGCTTATAAGATTCCATTAAGAGCAAGAGCAGAAATATGAATTTGATTCTTTCATTTGTGGTAGTGTCCAAATTTACCAAATAAGGAAAGATTCTCATCACCCAAGTTTCAGTTGGATAGAAACTTGGAATCATGCAAGTTGTATAGTATGATGAATGAGAATTTTCAACTTTGGAAAATTAAGACTAGTTCCTTGTTCACGTGTATATGTGAGTCAAGTGAAGGACTAAGGGATCGAGTACACATTCTTGTGCACTGATCAAGTCCACCATAAAAGATCGATAAGACTATTCGTCATGATTTACTAAGGCTTAGTAAATATGATTATACTTACAAGCTTAAGTATAATTCTGAGACATTGGAAAAGTTTCAATGTATAACAGAACGAATGAGAAGAATCAAATTAGGCAGAAGGATAAAAGTTTCTCAAATCTGAAAAGATGGGAGAGTACTTTAGTATCATGTTTTAAGATCATCTTAATGATTTTGAGACCTTATCACAATTCATCCTCTAAGTGCATTCTGATAGTTAAGAAGAGGAGTTATGAATTGTTGAAGTGGTTAAATCAAGAAGATGATTCATACATCGTTCCAAAAACAATTCTTAGAGTTATACTCTAAGATTGTAACTTAAGTGACATGTCTTAAAAGATGTTTAAAAACACTTGTCAAATGTAAGAGTAAAAGTTTTCTACTCTTGTACATTTGAAATTGGTAATTTGTGATGTTTTGGATATAACAAAGATCAACTAAGGCCAATTGTGTTAAGTGTCTGTCTTGATTAGAATCCACACTATCTCTTGAATATTTGGCAAGAAAGTCTTATAGGTCAAGGAGACAGTGGGAGTCTAAAAGATCCTGAAAGGGTTTCAAGAAGTAATCAAGAATAAAAACCTGTATTTCATCACTAGCACACAACTAGAGGTTTATAACCTATCGTATTGACATTTCTGTGCCCATTCCAGTTAAGTTGGCTATACATTTGAGTTCTACATGTTCTCAATTGTTTGCATAGCTACTTGGAAGCAATGGCAGACCCTTGAGCTGCCAGGTGGCAAGAAGTTAAGATTGCACAAGTTCAATCCATATGAGTTAGGATTTGCCACTAACCTAGTCTTGTGATTATGGTTTGACAAATTCACATGGATAAGAACACATACACCATAAAATCTAAGTGTCATAAGGTTTCTCTCCGATTCATGAAAATGATGGTGAGGAAATTCTTTCACTAAGTAGATTTTAATTAGATAGCAATTGTGATATTTGCAGTGCTCAAAGTCGTTAGTGGAGCGTGCGTGGTTAACCGGCACACTAACATTGACTTATGAGAAATGGCAAAAGGTCTAAACAATTGAGACTATGATTACGACATCCCTTTTCATAGTTCTGAAATTGTTTAGACACACATGTGAGCTATCTAAGATAAGGTGTATGATTTTGATAAAGTCTTATCAAAGCAATCTAGTATCAGAAATCTGAACTTTGGTAAGAATGTCAATAAAGTATTGACTTCTAGAGGTCCAGTTGTTTTCTGGATACATGTCAAAGCTAGTGGGAGCATAAGTGTTATGCTAATAATCATCATGTTAGTGGGAGCATGATAATTATGATAAGTATTGCAAGTTAGCAATGTTAATTATAGAAAACAAAAGTTTCAATTTGTGAGGTTGCAGGGGTTGAAAAAGTTGTTTTGCTATAATTAAGGGAGAGGAAATTATACTTCATTTCATTTCTAAAAGGCTTAGATTGAGATTTTAATCATCTTAGTCAAGAATATATATATATATATATATATATATATATATATATGAATTTTATGTTGGTTTGGTTCAACTTAAGAAAATTCTATATATTGCGTTCTCAAAATTCGATTATGATTACGGCATCCCTCTTCATAGTCAAATTTTGAGAATATGGCAAACAAAAAAAATATTATGGCAAAAGACTGGTCTAGAACCATGTCTTTATGTGAAACATCATGAATCGTGTCCCATTTACTTTGGGTACAAGATCGATTACATGTGCTATAATATTTATCCTTTCTGAATTTTCCAAATGCCTTGGGGCGTTAAGGAGGAAAATGTCGAGAATTGAATATGACTAAAGTGATTAAGCAATTGTCGAGGACAATCTAAGGTTCTACCAAAGATTGGTTGCTCAGGGACAGTTGGAAGTATAGTGTTAACTCTAGGAGGACTATATTGACATAGTCTGAAAAGAGGCAACTCTTGTTCAGAAGTAGTAGTCAAAATGGGAATATGGAGTTGTCTTCATAGGTGGAAGCAATCTGTGTAAGGTTAAAGAAACTTAATGCAAGAAGCATGTTCAAAGCAATGCGCTTTGAATTTGAGACATCGTTTCCATGGAATTGCTCTCCATTGGAATACTCTGTAATGATTGTTGCCAAGTCTTTGTGGCTTTGTGCATAATCATTACAAGAGGAGCAGTGCATATAAGTTTAAAATCTAAACAGATTTCGATAAAAGATAGGAATTTAGAATTCTTACATTTAAGACAAGGATTTGGGAGTGTGAAAAGAGAATCATTGAAATTATGTTCAATTGATCTAGTTCACAAAGAAAAGGATCATAGACAAACATAGAGTGCATACTTGGTGTATGGCAAAACTATTGTTTAGAAAAACATAGTGTACATGATTGGAGCATGGGACAACTAGTGTTTTTAATTCAAGTATAAAGTTGATAAAACCGAAACAATGAATATAGAGTAATCAGTATGGTGATAAATAAAAGTGTTTATTTATATTCATAGGGTTTGATACCATATTTGATTCATTTATTCTTGTGTTTCACTTTGCATGTTTTGACTTCCATAATAACTAGGAATGACTAAGTTATTCAAACCATCCACAGTCGGTCATATGTTGGAAGTAGATATGAATCAAGACTGTCATGGGTTGGCTTGTAGAGGTCCAAGTTGGTGGACAAAGTTGTGCTACAACACTCATGAGTGCTCATAAGTTCTGAGTATTGGATTCAACCCGCGCTCATTTGAATCACTTCATGGATTTTATCACGAGTGATCATGAGACGATAATATCTTATATTCTTCAAACCTAGAGATATGAGTTGTTACTATGAGTTGATAGTACATTGATTGCACGAAAACGCATTGGTAACTCGATGTTATAAAACGTGCCTTTGTGTATGATTCAACAAGTAGCAGAACAAGCCATATGAGTCGAAGTTTATCCGTTCCTTTTACCTTCGGGATAAAAGCGATATCTGTGGGCCCTTCGATGATTTAATGATGACACATGAGTGCTTGGCCAAGCCATGACTGATTTGATTTGTTCAATCAGTCAGTCGTCATAAATCGGAAATCGGGAAACAACAAATGGACAGAAATGATTATAATCCATGTCTCAGTCCATATGATATCTAGAATGGAGGAATATATGATCCCTTATCTAATGGACAAGTCATTCACAAGGTCAGAGTTCGACAGTGACTTTAAGAGCTACGATTGCCAGTTAGGTTTTGAAGTCATACTCAATAATAGTTTTAGACTTATCCAAGTGGGAGACTGTTGGATTAATGTCTAAGTCCATAACTATATTTGGTATGTACTTGACCCGACCCGGCATGGTCTATTTGGGTTGCACTTCACCGGCACAATTTATATGGATAGTCTTTTGAGAATAGTATATTTATGATTTATATTAATATATTATAAGTTCTAATATATTAATATGGAATCATATTATTTAATTAGTATTGATCAAGAATTAATTTAGAATTAATTAAGTGATCAAAAGGAACTAATTAAATATGGACTCTTAGATATATATATGTGTAGTGGGCCAAGTTCATTTAGGTTGGGCTAAGTCTTCATGGATAGTCCATGGAGCTTTAACCCATGGATCCTAGGAAATGAAAGGTCATGGGTATTAGGGTTTAACCCTAATCCTCCACACTATATAAAGGGTCTTATGGTTCATGAAATTGGGGACTAGTGTGGGTACACTAAGAGGGCTAGCCGATTTCACTAGAGAGAACCAAAGTATTCTTATTCTCAAAGTCTTCCAAGGTGTTTTGGTGATTTGTGATTCCACTTGAGGCTTCCACACTATTGGGGCTAAGCTCTTAAAGCTTGAAGATATCAAGCTACACCAAAAAGGTATGTCATCTAACTAGTCTTTGTAGTATAGTTGCCTCATAGTATGCTAGTTAGGATTAAAGCCTTGGAAAGTTCTTATTTGCATGTATAATAGAGAAAACATAGATCCAAGGTTTATAGGGTTGCATGTACACCATAGGAGTGTTAGAATGCTCAAAACCCAACAATTATGATAATAAATCATAATTAATAAAACACGTAAAACTAACTGTCATCCAATAAACACAACATAAACATCTATACGACCTTATTCCATGAATTATACATCCCATCAACCCTCACATATTGATCCTAATACAGTGATCTTGAGATCTATCATGATGGATCACTGTAAGTAATGAGTTGAATATACTGCTTTGAGGATTCCTTGGTATCAAGCATATGTCAATAAAGGCAACGATGAGAGGATAAAGTACAATAAATGGAAAGAGGCTATGGACAGCGAGATACAATCCATGTATGACAATCAAGTTTGGAACTTGGTTGACAATGTACCAGGTCGTAAGACAGTCGGGTTCAAATAGATCTTCAAGAAGAAGACCGACATGGATGGTAATGTACACACGTATAAGGCGCGACTGGTTGCAAATGGCTTTTCTCAAACTCCGGGAGTTGATTATGATGAGACCTTTTCACCAGTAGCAAAGATTAAGTCTATTAGGGTTATGCTAGCCATTGCTGCATTTCATGATTATGAAATATGGCAAATGGATGTCAAAACCGCTTTCCTTAATGGAAAGTTGGCTGAGGATGTTTACATGAATCAGCCAGAGGGTTTTGTCGATGCAAAATACCCTAATAGGGTGTCTAAGGTTGAGAAATCCATCTATGGATTGAAACAAGCACCTCGCAGATGGAATCTTTGCTTCGATGAGAAAGTCAAAGAGTTTGGCTTTTCGACGAGTGAGGACAAGTCCTGTGTATATGTTAGGGATAGTGGGAGTATAGTTAGTTTTTTGGTACTGTATGTGGATGACATACTACTCATAGTAAATGACATCCCAACTTTGCAGGAGGTTAAGTCCTGGCTTGGGAAGTGTTTCACTATGAAGGACTTTGGAGAAGCTGCCTATATCCTAGGGATAAGGATACTGAGAGACAGGAGTAAAAGACTAATTGGACTTAGTCAGAGTACCTACTTGGATAAAGTGTTGAAGAGGTTCAATATGGAGAATTCCAAGAAAGGGGAGTTACCGATCCAGCACAATGCCATACTGAGTAAAACTCAGAGTCCGAGTACAAAGGCTGAGATAGCTGAGATGATTCGATTACCATATGCTTCCGCTGTTGGCTCGATCATGTATGCTATGACTTGTACTCGTCCTTATGTGGCCTTTGCTTTGAGCATGGTCAGCAGATATCAGGGAAACCCTAGCAAGGCTCACTGGACTGCGCTAAAGAATATTCTCAAGTACCTATGGAGGACTAAGGACTGGGTTCTTATCCTTGGTGGGAGTGATGACTTGAGAGTAGTAGGGTATAGCGATGCTAGTTTTCAGACTGATAGGGATACTTTTCGCTCTCATCCAGGCTGGGTATTTACCCTAAATGGAGGAGCAATTACTTGGAAAAGTTCCAAGCAGGAGACAATAGCTGATTCTACTTGTGAATCAGAGTACATAGCAGCAAGTGAAGCGGCAACGGAGGCGATATGGCTGAAGAACTTCATTGGAGACCTTGGAGTTGTATCAGCTATACAGGAGCCTATGGAGATTTTCTGTGACAACAATAGTGTGGTTGCCTTAGCCAAGGAACCAAGAAATCATGGCAGATCCAGACACATTGACAGAAAATATCACTTTATAAGACACAAGATAGAAAAAGGACTCCTCGTGGCAAAGAGGGTATCGTCAGAAGAGAACCCTACAGATCCCCTCACCAGGGGACTGACTAGGGTTAGACATTTGCAGGATGCGAGGAGCATCGGTCTGAGAGACGATATTAGTTTTAATAATTAGATAGCTATTTCTGAAACTTGTAAAATGTAATTGACATTTGATAATTAAATAAAAGTTGTTGTTTATTTATAAGGAAGGTGTTACTATCTTATGTTAATCGTTTACTATTGTTTCAGTTTTGCGTGTTTTGAATTCCAGGATAATTATTTTGTTCAAAACTCTCCACAGTCGGTCATACGTTGGAAGTAGGTATTGAATTAAGACTGTCATGAATTTGGCTTGTATGATTTGTCTAAGGTGCGTTAGACATTGCAATGGTTGCTACAACATTCATGAGTACTCATAAGGTCTGAGTATTGGATTAAACCCACGCTCACTTGTATCACTTCATGGAATTTATCGCGAGTGATCGTGAGACGGTAGTATCATATATATCTTCAAACCTAGAGATGTGAGTTGTTGTCTATGAGTTGGTTGTTCATTGATTGTACGAAAACGCATCAGTAACTTGATGTCATAAAATGTGCTTTTGTGTATAATTCAACTAGTAGTTAGTACAAGCATATGATTCGAAGTTTATATGTTCCTTCTAGCAATAGAAGCGATATCTGGGCCCCTCGATGATTTGGTTTTGACTTATGTGTCGGTCCCGGTCAGAACCTAATTGATGTGTTCAATTTAGTTCTATGTCAAACAAATCAGAGATCGAGAAACAACTACTGGACAATAAGTATGACATTGTTCCATGTATTTGTCCGGCTGATATCTTGAGAACAGAGGATTATATGATCACTTATCTAAAATGGCGCTTCATAGTTCAACATAGTTTTAAAGAGCTACGATTGCTGGTTGGTTCCTGAAGTTATACTTGCAACTATAGTTATCAGACTTATCCAAGTGGGAGACTGTTGGATAAGGTGTCTAAGTCCGTAACTATATTTGGTATGAACTTGACCCGACCCGACATGGTCCATTTGGGTTGCACTTCACCTAACAATTTGTATGGATATACTTTTGAGAATAAGATGTTTATGATCTATTAATATATTATAAGCTATAATATATTAATATGAAATCATATTATTTAGTTAGTGTTGATTAAGAATTGATTTTGGAATTAATTTAAAGATCAAAAAGAGGCTAATTAAATATGGACTCTTACATACATACATATATATATATATACATATATATATATATATATATATATATATATATATATATATATATATATGGATTGGGCTAAGATTTATTTAGGATGGGCTAAGAGTATATGGAAGTCCATGGATAGTCCATGGAGCTTTTAACCCATGGATCTTAGGTAAATGAAGAGTCATGGGTATTAGGGTGTAACCCTAATCCTACATACTATATAAAGAGGTCCTTGGTTCTAGAATTGGCACTAGTGTGTGTAAGAAACAAAAGTGGGCCGATTTTAGAGAGCATCATATTCTCTCAAGTATTTCCAAGTTGTTTTGGGTGATTTGTGACACCACTTGAGGCATCCAAAGTATTGGTGCTAGGCTCTAAAACTCCAAGCAATCAACCACAAAAGAAAGGTGTGTTATTCTACTTAAAGTTTTGTATTACAAGTACCCCATAACATGCTAGTTAGGTGGTAAACCTTGGAAATCAAATTTGCATGTATTTTAGAGAAAACATAGATCAAATGTTTCTAGGGTTGCATGTACACCGTAGGAGTGTTAGAATGCTCAAAACCTATCAGGAGACTCATCTGGAATCATCCATGAATCCAACAACCCCCATCCCCATTTTGGTTCATCCAACATCCTGCACAAAGAAGATTCCATTTTTTCTTTTGCCAAGGTTAAGTTACCAATGTTTTATGGCACATACCCTCGTGGTTGGCTCACTAAAGTAGAGCTCTATTTCTCTATTCACCACATCACCGAACCAAACAAACCAAAACTCTCTCAAATGTGTACAAAAGGCCTTGCACTATATTAGTTTTGCCACATTACTAATCAAGCATCCCCAATCGACATGGGAACAATTCAAGGGGAAGCATTAAACCAGATTTGGGGGTACCAACTTTTCTCAATGCTCATGAAGCATTGGGTTCATTATTTCAAGAAGATGACGTTAGTGACAATATAGAGCAATTTGAATCTCTATAATCTCTTATTCCGAAGCAATTTGAAGAACAATCCTTGGGGATGTTCTTACATGGTCTTCAAATTGATATTCGTAATTGGGTTCGTGCTCTTCGTCCCACCATGTGAGACAACGCCATGGAACTAAATCGCAACATTGCTCTTGCCACCGATACCGACGACGATAAAAACCCCAAACAAAAGGTCCTTTTGCTGGATCGGGTAATTCTACTATGGGATCCAACTGGAAAGGTAATAATACTTTAGCCTATTCGTATATTAAGTTTTTTCATCAACTATCCGTCCCATTATTAATTCGTGGCAATCACCCTGTAAACCACCCGACCTAATTCGACCTAACCCTAATACTCACCATTCTATCAGAATAACGAATATCTCGAAACAAGAATATGAGGACCGTTAATGTAAGGGACTTTGCTTTAGTTGTGGAAAAATATCCACCCCCTCAACACAAGTGCATCAACGGCCAATTCCATGTCCTCCTATCAACTGATAGTGACACCATCATGAATGACGATGAAATCCGATATCTAGAACCTGATCCTTTTGATGATTCAGAATTTGATGGTGAATGTCACGTTTTGGACTCCGGAGGCTTTAACACCGACACCTCTTATGCACTTCGTCCCTCAAGATCGCAAGCCAACTACACGGTATTACTGCTGTAATATTAATCGACGGTGGCACAACCTATAACTTCATCTCCAAAACTTTAGTTACTGTCCTGGGTCTCGAAATCTCAATCAGCCAACCCCTATATATAAGTTTGGGTGATGGCACCAAAGTCAAAATGTATGAAGTTTTCAAGGGTATATCACTTAAAATGGGATCCTATGTATGTCAGGTAGATGCTTTAGGTGCTGTCTGTTTTTTCTGATGCAAAATGTCTGCAGTCTGCGGACCACATCTGTAGACCTCTGCAGTAGAAGAGGTGGACCAAACGTCTGCAGTCTGAAAAAAGAAGACTGTTTGTTTATTTAACATCTGTGGGCTACTAAAATAAACTGAAATCTAAATGAACTGAATTTTTTAAACTTCAAAGTGATTTTTTAATATTTTTATGACTTTGTTATAAATAATTAACAAATCTAGATCAACTTTTATCTATTATTGTATAAAAAATAAAAATAAAAATGGTATGAATTAACGTATATATTTGATAAAAACCAACAGCTTTGGTTGCAAAGTTATAACTAAACATTATAATTAGGGATCAAAGAATTTGATACATAAATGGATGGAAATAAACTTCGATTTTTTTAATTAAATCCATTAAAAACGTACCATAAATATTTTCTCGAGAAATTGGAAAAAATATAAATAAAAAAAATCTTAAAAAAATGAAGATATATGTTTTTTTTAAGCTAGAAGATGTATGAAGATGTTAGAAGACTCTGGTCCACATCTGCGCCAAGAAGAGGGTGCGCATACATTTTTAGGTCTGCAGTCTTCAAAAAAACAAACAGTCTGTGAAGGCTAACGTCTGCGCGGCGCAGACAGAAGAGGCCACGCAGATCTGCAGACAAAAAACAAACACCACCTTAGTCTATGTGCTAGGCTAGTTGAATGTAATTTTGGGAGTTGCTTGACTGGGCACATTAGGAGATTTGGTTTTTGATTGGAAAACACAGGAAATGCGATTTTGGAATCATGGTTCTTTAATTCAATTGCAAGGTATCTCTACCCTTCACCATACTCACTCTCTTAATTTATGGCTCGAAAACCATCTCAAATCTTTTACAGTGCAACAAAAACCTGCCTCTACCCTACCTCCTCCTCAACAAGCACAACTTACTGATGTACTCTCCCAATTCACCTCACTTTTCCAGTCACCCCACGGGCTACCCCCACCACAAGCCAAAGAACATAGAATTAATCTCTTTGAGGGCCAAGGGAAAATCTATGTGTGCCCTTATTGATACCTACACCTACAAAATGATGAAATACAAAGGCAAATGGATTAAATTCTCTCTACTGGAATAATTCGTTTGAGCCAAAGTGCATTTTCTAGTCGAGGTATCTTGGTAAAAAAAAGATTCATCATGGAGGTTGTGTATTGATTACAAGGCATTAAATCGTGTGACAATTTCGGACAAATATCTAATTCCCATGGTGGAGGAATTATTGGATGAACTTCATGGATCCCTTTTTTTTTTCTAAAATCTACCTCAAATCTGGGTTCTACCAAGTTTGCATGTGAGAGACCAATGCACAAAAAACAACTTTTTGCACATATAATGGGCATTACGAATTCCTGGTTATGCCCTTTGTGCTAACCAACGCCCCATCCACGTTTCAAGCCCTAATGCACAAAGCGTTTCGCCCCATTCTACGCAAAGGAGTAATTTTTCTTTTTATGATATCCTAATTTATAGTATCTTATGGGAATCCCACCTTGATATTTTATTCCAAGTTCTATAATCATTACAAACACACCAACTTGTCATTAACATGAAGAAAAGCTCATTTAGAATTCAATTAGTTGAATACCTTGGTCACATAATTTCACAACACAACGTACCTATGGATCCTTAAAATATCAGTGTCATTCAAGCTTGGCCTACACCAAAAAACGCAAAAGGGGTCAAAGGATTTCTAGGCCTCACGACACTATAGAAAGTTTATCTGGGATTATGGAAAGATTGCGCGTACTCTAACAAAATTAACCAAAAGTGATGGGTTTCATTGGGGTCCAAATGCACAAATTCCTTTGATCTAGTAAAAAACACAATGACCACGACACCCCTCCTTATCCTTGTTGATTTTTCTAAGCCATTCGATATCGAATGCGATGCTTCTAGTCGCAGTATTGGATATGTTCTCATGCAATCCCGGCAACCGATTGCTTACTTTAGCAAGGCCCTATCCAACAAAACAGTCACGAAATATGCTTATGAAAAAGAAATGATGGCCCTGGTCCTCACCATCCAACATTGGCGAATATATCTACTAGGTCGTATGTTCATTGTCTTCACCAACCAAAAAAGTTTACGCCGCTTACTGGAGCAGCGTATCACGACACATGATCAACAAAATTGGCTCGTGAAGCTTATGGGTATCAATTTTCAATACTTTACAAACCAAGTAGCAACAACATTGCAATCGATGCCCTCTCCTATGTATCCGGAACTCATGAACTTTGCTCCTTAGTATCATATCCTCGATGGTTATTTGGTGAATTTCTAAGGGAAGGATTTATTGCAAATCCCCACCTTCAGAAGCTTGTTTTGGATCTTACAGCCAACCCACAATCACATTCAGGCTTCTCTTTGATCAATGGGAAACTTTACCGTAAGGGTAAATTGGTAATTCCGCCAAATTCTCGATGGATTCCCAAATTTTGCAGAGTTTCATGATAGCCCTGGTGGTGGGCATTCCAGGTTTTACTGCACGTACCGTCATTTAGCTGCACAAGTATATTGGGTGGGTATGACCAAGTCCATAAAAGCTTCCGTCTAAGCCTGTGATATCTATCAACGATACAAGCATTCCACTCTCGCCCGAACTAGACTTTTACACGCCTATCATATTCCATCGACCATTTAGGAGGATATATCCTTAGATTTTATCATTGGATTACCAAAATGCAAGGGTTATGAGATACTTTTGGTAATAGTCGATCGACTCTCCAAATATTGTCATTTTGTACCCATAAAACATTCCGTTACAGCTCGCTCTCTCGCCGAAATATTTGTGAAAGAAGTCATCCGCCTACATGATTTACCTAAATTCATACTAAGTGACCGAGACCCCATATATCTAAGCAAGTTATGGATTGAAATTTTCAAAGTACAAGGGAGCTAACTAAAATTCAGTTTAACCTACCACCTGGAGACGGGTGGCCAAACCGAAGTTGTTAATCGAATCCTAGAGACATATCTCTGTTGCTTCACAACTGACCAACCAAAAACATGGTCTCTTTAGCTTCCCTATGCAAATTTATGGTATAATTTTCCTATCATGTGTTAACCAACACCATCCTTTTCCATATTGTGTATAGTCATCCCCCGCCTTCAATATTCCAATACACACCAGGCGAGATCCGTTGTGAAGTTGTGGCACAAGACTTGGCTGATAGAGATGAGGCCCTCACCCAACTCAAATACCACCTGGCGCGAGCCCAATCCTATATGAAATCTACTGCCGCCAAACACAAACGGGACGTCGAATTCTCTGAAGGCGATTGGGTGTTTTTAAAATTACTAACACACAGACAACAACTGGTCGTTCGCAGGAACAATAAAAAACTCTCACCTCGCTACTATGGACCATTACTCATTACTGCTGAAGTAGGGTCAGTCGCTTACCACCTACAATCACCTGATTTAGCAAAAATCCATCAAGTCTTCCATATTTCTGTTCTGAAACGTGCTATTGGGAATAACACTGTAGAATCTTCCCTCCCCATCAAGCTCGAGATAGACTCCATTGCAACTCCCAACCCCTATAAATGCCTGGCCACTTGCACCTTTACTAAACAAGGGTCACAAGTGGAACAATGGATCATTCAATGGGAAAATCATACCACCTATGAAGCCACTTGGTAGGATGATTGTAACACCGTAAATTTTCAAACAAATTTATCATTTTTAATTTCATATAAATGACATCAAAACTTTTTACAAAATCTCAATATATCAATTGTCAAAACACGTGTTCACAATTATTTGAATAAAATCCAGGATCCTCAAAGCATAACTCTTTCTCTGGTGTGTACAATCAAGCCGGCGCCTTCCCGCGATCCTGAGAGAACCTGAAACACATATCACATAACACGGTAAGCACGAAGCTTAGTGAGTTCCCCAAAATACCACATACAACACATACGCCACTCGAGGCTACAGTACGACCCTCCGGTCGATGTGTCTCAGCGGAACCCTCCAGTCTCGTAGCTCGTTGGACCCTCTGGTCCGGTCATAGCTCGTTGGACCCTTCGGTCCGGTCTGTATCGTTGGACCCTTCGGTCCGGTCTATATCGTTGGACCCTCTGGTCCGGTCTATACAACACATAGCATACATATATCACAATGCACATAACCTCATACATACACATAGCACACAAGACCCTCCGGTCTACACATAGATACCACTCTAGGTAATGTATAGTGAGAAGACTCACCTCGGATGGCGAACATATCCTATAAATGCTGTTGCTATACTCCGACTTCTATCACTAAGCCAAACCCACAAATAACCCCATTAGGATATAAGACAAACCTTCACCTTATTAGGTCTAAATATGGTCCACCAACCCGGTCCATAAATAATCCAAGCCCAATGGGCCCACCAAGGCCCAATACCAAATGGGTTCACAAAAAGTCCTCTAATGGCCCAACTATGGCCCAATTTTCCAAATTGGGCCCAAACCCTCACATGGGCCTTACCCTAAACCCATCTCAATATTCTAGTCTACATGACTGCTCTTGGATGGCTCATCAATGACCCAAACACCAAAGCCCAATAAAAGGCCCAACTCAAGGCCTAAGCAAAATTAGGGTTTTCACATAAAATGACAATTAGGGTTAAGTGTTCTCACTTAACCCATTAAGGACTTAGCCCATTAAGTCCATTATTCCATTAATCCATCATACAACTGAATCGGCATGAGTCATAACTTCAGTCCACTAGTCCAAACGCGGGTCCCAATAGGCTCAAACCAACAGACCCAAAATTAGGGTTTTCTAAACCCTAATTAGGGTTTATAGTCCAATAACCATCCAACAAGCCCAGATCAAGCATTTGGGCAGATTAGGGTTCACTATGCCAAGCACCACCCACTACCACCTCAGGTAGTGGTGGTCAGCGGCGGCTCACGGCGGCGGCCACCACCTCACGGTAGTGGTGGTGGGTTTTCCGGCCACAAAACACGCATATAATCTCCAAAATGTCGGAAACAATGAAAACACTAAAACATACACCCATCACCATGCCCACAGCCACCACCCATGGCGGCTGGTGGTGGCGGAGGGTGGCAGAAAACAATAGTGGATGGCAGACACCACCTCACGGTGGTGGTGGCGGCGGATTCTTTTGATTTCCAGCCGTGCAAACCCACGAGTACACACACAGATACGATCCGAACACACAAACACATCCAACACAGCCTCAAAGGCGGCAGACGACAATTAAAGGCGTAAAAGCGGCGGCCTAAGGCCACCGGCGACCCCAACCACTGTGCCCGACGTGCTTTCACAACCAGAACAAAAGAGAGAGGAGGTGAGTGGCGTTTAGACTTACCGACAGCTACCCCTTCGCACATGCCCAACACAACGATGAATCAAAGTTTCACACTCGGTCTCGGTGGTTCTCCGGTTACGCACAGTACCTCCGACAGCAGGCGTCTCGATGACGTCATTCGTCGGCACTGAAGCGGCGGCGACAACTCTTGGCATAGCAACGGCGGCAGATGGCACTCCCATGGCGGCGGCTGAAGTATCGTGCCCTAGGGTTAGGTTATTCAATGTAACAGGGAGATGAACAAGCATCGGGTATAACCCACGTCCTCCCTTCAAACTTTTGAACTTGTACAAGATCAACCCCTCCTCACTAGATCTTCTTCAACTTTAATCCAGAATTTCCCTTTTAACCCCTCATTCCCTAAATTCATTACCATTTAGGTCCAAAACTTACCAAATACACCCTGACTTCTGAAACCCTTTTCAACTTAAATCCCGAACTTACACATTTAACCCCCAAAATCCAAAATTATATCAATTGGCTCCCCAATACCAACACCCCGCTAAATATTTTTTTTAGGGCTATTATTCATTAATATATATTTATCTACTTATTTATTTAATTAAATGGGATGTTACAATGCTTTCACCATTCAGGCATCATTTCCTACATTTGGGCTTGAGGATAACCAATTCCTCATGACACGGGAATTCGTAGAGAATAACCCAATACAACTAATGATCCCATACAACCTAGGCCTTGGAAGGTTTATTATCACATAAATAGAAAGGCAGTGACGTAAGCATTAGAGGTCATCATCAAGAGAATATTTTATATATATTGGAAAGTGCACTGAATAAGGCATAGAGAGAATATTTTTCTGTTAGGAAGGTTCGGCTATCATTAGGTTGGGCAGGAAGGGTAATCTTTAGGGTTTCCTTTTCTAAATTCCATTTTTTTATTCTATTCTTCTGAAACAACAGTGAAATAAGCATTACATATTCTTGTGAATCCATCTTATTACTATATTATTGATCTTTGTTGTGTCCTTCCTATCACTCAGAATACTTGTTGATGGTCTAATACAAAATCACACTTTTTAGTTGTCTATATGACATATCTATTGATGGTCTAATACATACTCACCCTTTCCGGTTGTCTAAAAGAAAAGGAGTGGGAATACTAATATAATACTCTTGTATGCACTCGTACCCCACCAAACATCAGTATCATTGAACAGAGTTCTACTCTCCGTTCCCATATCACATACACCCTTGATAAGATGTTACCCAATATCCAAACTTAATTGAACTAAGCATCTCTTCTGGGTCTTAGCCTATAACAAGATTACAATACCCTTAATCAACCTCAAATGCAATTTTTCCTGTCTATGTAATATATTTACAATACATGGTATAATTAACACTCTTTCAACTTAACTCAAACTAAATGTCATTGACAAACCTTAGTTTGTAACTAGACCAGTTCACTATTCATCGTGAATACGATTTTCACGATATCATCCCAATATATAGTATGACTATACTATTATCCAACTTAATTGGATCTAAAAATCCCTTATACATCATAGTTTAGAAACTAGACTATGATAGAATATTTGTAATTTAATTCCAATACCAACTTTGTTTAGACAACACTATCCTAATTTAGTGTATATATTTATCACAGAGTATTAGGTATTTAAAATAATTAATCTTTTTAGTAATAATAATTCATTAAGATTGTCATGTAATAATATATATATATATATATATATATATATATATATATATATATATACTTAATGCATATATAACCATAACTGGTTCGCACAATGTATGTCATCAAATATACATTTAACACATATTTCAGATAATAAGTATTTAATGCACATATAAACTTTCAACATATATTTAATACTTTTAATAAATACTTGTATTAAAATGATGTTCATGAAAGTAACTATGAACTCACTTGATTGAGATGGAAGATCCACGAAAAAGCTAGCTCCTTGTCTAATACTTTAGCGTATCCCTTTTAAACAAGCTAAAGACGAATACTTCGTTCGTATTTATAAGCTTGTAAACTATTTATGGATTCTTCAATAATCCCAAGAAATACTTCAAGTTTTATCAAATAAGGAACAACCAGGTGAGATCATATCGGAGGTAAGTTTCATTTGGTATATAAAGTGTATTGTTTGGAAAATCCACCTTTAACACCTTACTAGATCTAGCCTAGACATCACTTCCATAAGTAGATCAATCAATATAACGATTGATATTACTGATAAATCTTATTTATAAATTCATAATAATGGCTATGAAAATAAATATAAGTTACACTTAAAGTGTGGCTAACTGCAGCTTAACTTACAGAGTTTCTAGTAAAAAGTCAGAAAGTCGTATGTAATACTCTGACGTTGAATGCGTCTTTTCTTCGAGCATTCTATCTCTACAACGACTCACTAAAGCGCATAAAGTTTCAGAAATATCGCAGTTTTAGATAAAAAAAAAGACTCCAGATAGAAAGATGGGAAAATGTGTGAGAAATAAGCAATTTTCGGCTTCTATTTATAGCTAGCTACAGGGGCGCGCTGTGCATGGGTTCGGAAATGCGTTGCACATCAACGATGTGTTCCTTCCTAGGTGGTTCCATGTGTCATTCTCTCACTGGTGCTACGTTACTTGGTCGGTGGAAGAAGTGGTTGCTGCCTTTGCCACGTTGCGCCCTCTCGGGCCACCACATCATCACACACAGGTAAATTCTCAAATTTTCGAAAAATCATATCTTTTACATACGAGCTCCGTTTTCGACGTTCTTTATATGTACACATTCATATCGAAAAGTACAACTTTCCTTTAGATCTCAACAACTATTTCTCACTCTATTTTAACATTATATTTTTATAGAGATTACACTGTTAAAATCAATGCAAAAATCATAACTCCTTCATACGAACTTCGTTCTTGATGTTCTCTGTATCGACTAATTCGTATTTACAAGATTTTTAACTCTCGTTTATATTGATTTGGCTAACAATCAACTGATTTTCATTTCGAAATATGTGCCGCGCACTTGTGTACTGTGTCGCATTGAAACTTTGAAAAATCATAACTTCTTCATACGAAGTCAAATTTAGGCGTTCTTTATATGCACACTTTTTTAATTACGATTAATACGACTTTCATTTAGATCACTTAGGCTAATAAACAACCTATCTCCGATTCATCTTTTATGATATATTCTGACATACAGGGCTGAACGCGAAACTTCGAAAAAAACACAACCTAGATGTGAGCGTTCTTTATACCCATAGAATCGTCATCGCGGCTACTACAACTTTTCTCAAGACTATTTATTCTAAATAATCTTTTATTTTTAAACATTTATTTAAAGTAATTTGTAAAATTTAATGTTTTATACAAATATTATAAGCCCATAATATTTGTCCCTAAAACATGTACATAATATATAAAATCATTTATATAACTCGTATCACGTACGATGATTTTTATTTATTTACGATTATCCTATTCAAGGATTTAATTATTCGATAAAACGTATATTTATAATTTATAATCCTTAAAAAATGTTTAGCCCGAATTCACGGGTGTTGCTATTAACTACCATAAAACTGTCACAAAAATAGGTTACTCGATAAGAGTCAAAATTGGATCAATTTTCTCAAATTTAGATTCCACAAAGCAATATTCCAAATAAAAAAAAATCTACTTCTGCACCTTGAATCTTGTGAGGGGTTGCCACCCCTTGGAAACCACTTCCAGGGTGCTGCCCTTGGACCCCGTGGTTTAGGGGCTTTGCCCCTAAATAACAATATACTTTAAATTTGAATAAACTAAGAAAAGTGTGCACTTCGTACCATATTTGCTTGTTCAATATTTATTAAAATTATATTGGTCAAACAAATTAATCTCATTACACTTAAATAATATCAGTGATACAAATCACCAACATATAAACTATATAATATTAAATCAGGAAAAATGTTTTTTTTTTCCTTAACAACTTACGTATGTGTAATTTTCGAAATGTCTCTTACTTTTTAAAATCCAAAATTTGAAAACCGATCAAACCGACTTGTAATTCTCTTTCAAAAAAAATCATACCGACTTGTAGTTTGCTTAGTTTAGATTGGATTTTAATTTAGTTCAAGTTATTTAGATCCAGATTTTAACAAAACCAAAATCAGTTTGGATACATTTTATTGAATCGGATCGAACCGATTCATTAAAATGAAAACGTCTCATTAATTGTTATTAGACGTTTTCATTGTTAATTCTGTTGCAAAACAACATTTAGCGTCAGATTTCGGTTGTTACTTAACAACTTTAGTTCATTGGCAACGACACTTTTATTAGAAGTGCAAACTTTATAATCGAATTCATTTATGTCAAACTGGACCCTGCTTGCTAGTAAATGGAAAAAGATGTGTGTTGGGGTTAATATGTGTCATTGATGGTTGAGTGCATTTGGTTGCATGGGGCTCGTGATATTCAATGAATGCATTTTGCTTGCATTCATTTGTGCGGTGGTATCAATTGCTCCCTTAACAAAAAGTAATTCATTTGTATATCTGATTTTGAAAATAATAATTAAATAAATATTCTATTTGATATTTTAAGAAAGGGATATTTAACTGCATGGTGTTTGGTGGTGAGTCTGGTTAATTGGTTTTATCTTTAAACATACTAGCTATTTTATTTTTATGCTGTGTCAAACAATGAATGATTTATTTTGAAGCAATCATTTTTTTTCCGATTTTTGTAACAATATTTCATTTTTTTCTATAAATTTAATAAATTATATTATATTATTTTATTCGTTTGTATAACTTACACGGATATGTAATGTCTCAAACCAATTAAACATTTTATGTGTCAATTGGTTAAACATCTACATTCTCTAATAAACAAAACATAAAAATGTCATATGTCCTTTTCATAAATTTTTGTTTTTTTTTATGGTAAATATCAACTTTGATTGAAAATTTAAAAAACTAATTATATCATAATAGCATAACATTTTCAAAATCATTGGATACTATCTTTTAAAAATACTAAAAAAATTCTTAGACTTGTACCCCAACAATTAAGGGATACATTCTTATATTTACCTTATTTACCTAATCTTCCGTTTGATTTGCATATCTTATAAATGAAAAACCTTACCTTGAAAATCATAACACGTTACTTTTCTTTCTCATCATCATCACAACGATTTCTGCAATAGAGAACAAAGAAATACCAAGTTAGTTTATATTCAATCACCACTAAACATCATATGTTTGTAAATGTATTATTATTATCATTGTAGTTTTCTGTGTGTTACAGCTATTTTGCTTGAACGATTGAACCATTGCTTTAAACTTTTTTGTTTGACATTATTATAATCTCAAACTGTGTTGTTGTTTTCATAGATTTTTCAAGTTCTACTTTGAAATATCTCTAAATACAATATTCAAATAATGATTTATGTTCAATATATATATTTGTAATTTTGATCTCTACATACAATAAATAATGATGCATCTTAAGCCGAACAAATAAATATGCAACGGAAATTCTCATTATACCCTTTTTATAATTGTTGGAATCGATTACTTATTTTCATCTATCTTCTTGCAATCATAGTGTTGTGTTTATGTTTATTGAATGACAATTAGTAGCAATGTACTTTCATTTACTTTTTTTTTTCATTTATTTTCCTACAATCTTAGTTTTACCCTTTTGCTGACATTCAATGAATACCAACAAACTTTCTTTACTTTTATTTTCATTTATATACCAAATATTTTACTTTCACATAAAAATTTTTTTGTTTCTAAGTGTGATTTAAATTGTTAAAAAAAATTAAATCGTTTTTTATTTAATTGTAACAAATAACATTGCATTTTCATCATTCTGTAAACTATGTCATCCTACTTACATTACACTTAAACCATTCATATTTTTTAAGCCTTTTTTCTATTTAATTGTTTACACAAAGAGCATTTTATTGATTTATTTTAAGAGGGACTAAATCTGACTTTTTTTTACACGGGGTACATTCTGTAACTTTTTTTGTTAACAAATACCACTTCTAAATTTTTATTTACACATGGATAATTTTTATTTACACGGGGTACATTCTGTAACTTTTTTTGTTAACAAATATCACTTCTAAATTTTTATTTATACCACTTCTAACTTTTTCTGTTAAATTGTTTACAAAGGGAACATTATGTAAATTTATTTTACCAAGGACCGTTTCTGAATTTTAATTTACATAAGGACCAATTCCGAAAACTTCTTCCATTTGTTTACATTTTTTCTAACATCCCGTTATACCATTGTACTTTAGATAATTGTTTAACAATATTTTATAATTTGATTTCTTTTACTCTTTAAGTTTTATCTGAACCTTTTTAAAATGAAGTGTCATTCCTGTTTAATAGTTTACACAAGGACCATTCTTGTAGTTTATTTATGTAGGAACCATTTGTGTAATATTTTGACATTGTTATAAATTTAACGTAATTTAAACAAGATTAACAATACTAAACTAAAATTTTAAGAAAGAAGAAAGATTTGGAGAGAATTTATGACTTGTAAAGTGTATTTTAATTGGTGTGTCCCACTCTTTACAATAGATGGATATTTATAGTGCAAATCTTACTCTTCACATGTCCACGTAACTAGTTATAGGTATCATCTTTTACAAATGCACCAATTATTTGTGTCATTCATCAATTATTTACAACACTCCCCCTTGGATGACACAATTTCAGATTTAGAGTTCAACTTTGAAGTATTGCCTCATTAAAAACATTGGTAAAGAAAACCTAGTGGGAAAAACTTTAGCGAAGGGAAAAAAGAGTTCAGTGTATAGTGGACTCCCCCTTATTTAGACATCTGTTACATTATATTTTATGCACATGTCGCATTCCGATGCCATGTACATTTTTCCTGAAGATTATAGTAGGAAATGCCTTCGTAAAGAGGTTTGTTGCATTGTTGCTCGATTGAAAATATTTTATTTCAACCTGATGGTTCTTTATAAGCTCTTGAGTGTTCTAAAAAAACTTTGGAGGTATATGTTTTGTCATATCGCTCTTGATTTATCCTTCTTATATTTGAGTGACACATGCTGAGTTATCTTCATAAATTAAAGTTGGACCTATATCCTTTTCAATTCCACATGAAGTTAAAACCAGTTGTGTCATCGATCTTAACCATGTACATTCTCTATTAGCTTCATTTAGTGCAATTATTTCAGCACGATTTAAGGATGTGGCAACAAGTGTTTGCTTTTGAGAACGCTACGAAATTGCAGTACCTCCATTCATAAATACGTATCCAGTTTGAGATCTAGCTTTATGAGGGACAGACAAATAACTTGCATCTGCATAACTAATCAGACATTGTTTTGAATTGCTAGGATAAAATAACCCCAAATCACTAGTTCCTCGAAGGTATCGAAAAATATGGTTAATCCCATTCCAATGTCTTTTTTTTTTGGGGATGGACTGAACCTTGTTAGCAAGTTTACAGCAAAAGAAATGTCAAGTCTAGTACAACTCGTAAGATACGTAAGAGCTCCAATTGCATTAAGGTATGGTACTTCTGGACCAATAACTTCTTCATTTTTCTTCGCATGGACGAAATGAATCCTTGTCAATATTTAAAGATCTAACAACCATTGGAGTGCTTAAAGGATTGACATTGTCCATATTGAAACATCTCAAGACTATTTTGGTGTACTTTGATTGATGCACAAGTATTCCGTTAGACATATGCTCAATAGTAAACCAAGACAATATTTGGTTTTTCCAAGGTCTTTCATTTCAAATTCTTTCTTCAAAAGTTCAAGCATTTCAAGGATTTCTTTATTTGTTCCAATAATGTTTAGATCATCAACATAGACAACAATGATCACATATCCGGATGTTGTTTTCTTAATAAATACGCATGGACAAATAGTGTTATTTTTATAACCTTTACATGTCAAATAATTGCTTAAACGATTGTACCACATTCGCCCAGATTGCTTTAACCCATACAAAGATCTTTGTAATTTTATAGAATGCATTTCTTTGGGTTTTGCACTTAATGCTTCATGCATTTTAAATCCTTTAGGGATTTTCATATAGATATCACTATCAAGTGATCCATATAAGTAAGTTGTGATAATATCCATAAGACGCATCTCTAAATTTTTAAAGAATGTCAAGCTGATTAAATTTCTAAAATTGGTTGCATCCATTATCGGTGAATAAGTTTCCTCATAATCAATTCCAGGTCTTTAAGAGAAACCTTGAGCAACAAGCTTGGCCGTGTATATTACAATTTCGTCTTTCTCATTTCTTTTTAGTAAGAAGATCCATCTATACCCTAATGGTTTCACAATTCCTGGTGTGAGGATAATGGTCCCAAAAACCTTTCTCTTGTTAAGACAATTCAACGCAACTTGCATAGCCTCCTTCCATTTAGCCTAATCATTTCTTCTTTTACACTCAATGACAGATTGTAGTTCAGGATCATCATTCATAATATCATGTGCAACTGAATAAGAAAATAGTGCACTTATATTGTCAGTTTCATTTTGGTCACATAGTCTATTCGTTTGACCATAATTTAGTGCAACATCCTCCTTTCCTGGGGGAATTTTGATAATTCGTGTTTCTCCAGGAACACTTTCCTCATGATCTAGTGCATTTTCTACTCCTCTTTTTTTTCGTGGGTTCTTATCCTTAGAACCAAATAGCCTTCCACGCTTCAGGCGTGTTATAGACTCTTGAGTGACTTGATCATCATATTGTTCGTGTGGAATTTCAATTTAAAGTTGGAACATTGATAGCTGGTATATATGATTTAGTCATCCTTTTAGTGTCAATAAATGCATCACGTAATTGATTTGCCATTTCTTGGAAATGCATTATCTTTTGAACTTCTATTTCATATTGCTTTGTACGAGGGTCAAGATATGATAGAGAAGTCTCATGTCATGAAACATCCTTTTCTCGAATCTTCTTTTCTCCCCCTAATGATGGGAAATTTGCCTCATCAAATTGGCAATCAACAAGGAGTGTTGTAAAAACATCACATGTAATTGGTTCAAGATATCTTATAATAGAGACTGAATCATAAGCAACACATATTCCCAACCTTCTTTGAGGACCCATTTTTGTCCGTTGTGGTGGTGCAATAGGGACATATACTGTACACTCAAAAATTCTTAAATGAGATATATTTGTCTCTTGACCAAAAGCATGTTGTAGGGGAGAATATACATGCTATACATGATATGAACTTGGTCTCTCGCACTTTTTGTTACCTGGAGTTCACAACCTTGCTGTTGACTTGAGATGCCTTTCTTTTATCCATCTGATGCCTATATATAGGGATATTAGATAGAAGAACATGTAAGAGTTTATCTGATAGAATACTTCTTTTCTTGTAATCGAATTGTTCTGATCTCACTCGTTAATGAAAATGCAATCTTATTTACATAATGTGCTCTTGTGAATCATATCATTGTTTGATTTGTGAATCTAATCGTTCCTTCAAATTGTTCCTGTTTTAAATGTCTATTTTTATTGATCTTTTATTCACTACTAAATGGATGGATTTTAAATAAGATTTTTTCTCCGAAAATACTAAAACTGTAACTTTTTAAATGTACATTTGTTTTCTGTTTTAGTGTATGTTGAAAAAGGGTATGTTTACTTTTTCTTTTTTTTTTCTTTTTTAAATAACATCTAAAGCCGAACAAAGAAACATGCAATAATAATTTCAATTATGCCCTTTTTATAATTGCTTAAATCCATTCATTTTGCTAACATCTAAGGAATAACAACAAACTTTCATTTGTTGTTTTTTCATTTATATTCCAAATATTTTACTTTAACAATTTTTTTTGTTTCAACTTTTTTTGATTTTTTTTCTAAATTTTGATCTCTAAACACAATGTTGTATTTTTATGAATTATATCATCCTACTTTCATAGATATATTTTTAGAGCATTATACTTACTTTTTTTGAATGATCATATATCATCGTACTTTCATAGATACACTAACAACCAATACTTTCTTTTTTCAAATATAACATCTAGCAGTTTTTGAATGATCATATAGCGTCCCACTTTCATAAATACCCTAATATAGCATTGTATTTTTCAAATACCTTTTATGGCATGCTTCTTTGATAGAAAAGTTACATATATATTACATTTTATACATAAAATCAAAGTATTTTGCTATTATTGACTGTTTATTAAAGTTGAAAATTTTGTGAAAATGACAACATGCTTTTAGATTGTTACTAACTATTTTTTTAACCTGACGACAACGACAATATATTTTAACATGTTTGTTTCTATCATTTTGGTTTACTAAGCTACAACGTTATGTTTTTTTAACATGACAACAACAATAATATATTTTAACATGTTTGTTTCTATCATTTTGGTTTACTAAACTACAACTTTTCTACTCTATAGAATCATCGTGGCTTCAAATATTACTTTCATAAAAATAAATTGACACTGTCAATTCTAATTTCACGATGAAAGTTAAAATATTAAAGTTGTGGACGCTCAATTCGAAGTTGGATACTAACGAATTGTATTCCATCGAAATGATTTTCTTAGATGAAACGTATATTCTATAAGATATATATTATTTTTTATTTTCATATTTTTTTAATATACATTTGCTAAATAATTGCTAACAGTGTATTGTACATTTTTAGAGAACTATCATTCAAGCTAATAATTTTTAAAGATTGAATTTATAAGTTTCAACAAATTCTTCATGAAAGATCTGCTTTTGAAATTAGAACCCTATCTATTGCAAGACACATCCAAGAATAAATTCTTTTGCCTATTCTGAACTTCAACAAAAAAATTACCTTCTTAAGTCAGCTCCAATCATTGTCAAAGGTTAGATTGTTTTTGCGAGAACCGGTTTTCTCACATGGTTAGTTAAATGTTGCTTTATCCAGAGTAAAGAGCAAAAAACGATTGAAGTTATTGATTTTAGATAAGGATGATAATTTGTCCAATAAAACTTCCAATGTTGTGTATAAATAACTATTTCAAAATCTATGTTATTTACAATCGAGAATCCGATGCATTTTTACTGTTATTAAGTTTTTTTTTGTATGTATAAAAATTTTAATCATGCCGACCATGGTTTCCACGGGTTATAACCTAGTGTTATATATATATATATATATATATATATATATATATAAATGATGGAATAAACAACTTTGGTCAAACTATTGTTTTACTACACACCTACACTTCCCAGTGGTGTATGACCCAACAAACTTGGTATATGTGTAGCACCAGGTTCCTGGTATGTATTTTATTTAAGTGATTTTGCATTTTTGGCCTGGGAGTCGGCGAGTTGAAGGCCCAACTCGTCGAGTAGAAGCGGGATGAGACACGGGATTTAAGTGATGGACTCGTCGAGTCGGGTCCCGGACTCGACGAATAGGCTCTGTCTGGACAAAACCCTAATCTGAGGGTTTGCACCCTATTTAAACAACCTTATACAGCCTCCATCGCCCCTTTTATGCTCCCAGAAACCCTCCATAGAAAACCCTAGCCGAGTGTGTGAAGATCTTAAGGCATTTGAAGTGATTTTGGTGGTTTTGTTCACAAGGAAGAAGGAAGAGCAAAGAAGGATCAAGAGGAAACTGAAGGATTCGAGTTTGGTTCATCAATTGCAGTCTTTGAGAGGTATAAAGTCTGTACCTTGCTCTTTCATTTGATAAATCCCTTTTTGGGGAGATTTAGGGTTTTTATAAGCCATTTTTGGTAACCAACCATGATTGCAAACATGGTTGGGGGTTGAGGCTTCGGAATCAGGTCTTTATAGGGGTCACAAGGCAGATTTGAGTTGCTTTTGCACCCAAGGAAGGCCCCATGCAACACTAGAGCCATTTTAGATCCTTTTTGGCTCAAAAGTCCCATGCATGCACGTAAAGTTCGTAACTTTACGTGCTAGATCGAGCTTAGGGGCTTGGATCTATCATTTGGTCAAGTGTTGTACATCAGAAATCGAGGATTTAGGGTGTGGACGTTATCGACTCGGCGAGTCCGTTCTTGGGACTCGACGAGTCTAAGGCTTTGAGTCCCATATATGTTGAGGGTCAAAAGAACTCAGTTGGGTGTTAGAAGGGTTGTAGCAGGACAGAAAGAGTGACCCAACGCATTGGACTTAGTTTTAGACCTGGAGTTCATGGGACTCGACGAGTGCTAGAACAGACTCGGCGAGTCCAAGGCAATCTCCTTATGTTTGAAGATGAACTCGATGAGTTGTTCATACAACTCGGCGAGTCAAGGTCAGGACTTGTTCACCAGTTGAAGGTGAACTCGACGAGTTGTTCATACGACTCGGCGAGTCGGATGAAGGTTCATTGGTGTTCGTATAGAAGGGGAACTCGTCGAGTCATTGCCAAACTCGACGAGTCGAGTCGTGGATAGGGACGAGTAAAGGGAAGGGACTCGACGAGTTGACGGCCCAACTCGGCGAGTCGGGTCAACTGGAAGTTGACTTTGACTTGGATTTGGTTGGGGGTAAAATAGTCATTTTACCCTAAGAGTAGATATCAGTTTCTGACTGAGTGTTTTGTGGGGATTGTAGTCGGAGGATTTCCGGAGCAGCAGCAGGCAGAGGTTTCCCGCACAGATTATCAGCAGCTACTCGTACGAGGTGAGTTACCTTCCAGTAGGGGTGGGTCTAAGGCCATAATGCCGGCCCACCAAAGAGGGGTATTTAGGAGATGATTGTCTTTGTGATAATTGTCTTGGTCTGGTTATGTGCTTTGGTCATGAGTTTTATCTGTATGATATGCTACGTGTATAATAGGGATTAGTTTCCCTGACAGCGGTCCTTAGGACCGAAGGGTAGGTCAGTACCCGGATATGCCTGACTGTATCTTTATGTCCTGTTGTTGTATGCTAGTGGTAGGGGGTGGAATAGTCCCCAGTTACCGGTTGAAAGATACCGATGACAGTTACCGGTTGAAAGATACCGATGATGATTATCGGTTGAAAGATACCGATGATGATTACCGGTTGAAAGATACCGACGTTGAATACCGGTTGAAAGATACCGATGGTATTGTATGGTATGTGGTATGATGGGGGAACTCACTAAGCTTTGTGCTTATGGTTTCGGTTTTGGTTTCAGGTACCTCTTCGTCTAAGGGGAAGGAGCCGGCGGCGTAGCATCGCATCACACACACATGATTTCCGCATGGAGTTTTCTGGGATTGTACTCTGATATGTTGTTATTTTATGACTTGGGTTTTCAGACATGATTCATTGTTTTATGAGATGATGTGTTTCCACAGTATTTCCGTATGAATGTTTTTATGAGTCGGTTAATTAAAAAGAAATTTTTGGACTTGAAAATTGGGATGTTACAATATGACCTTGAGAAATTGAAGTATGAACTTGAAGATTGAAGACCACACTTAATCTTCTTACAATCTTGATCTAACTAATGAAACTCATGCAAATAAATGCACACACAACTGTAAGGATTGCTACTAACCCAATAATGCCAACATAAAAGAACTATGAGGTTCTATTTTCTAAAACCAATTGGTGATAGGAGGGATTTCCCACTGCCTTATATGTTAGCATATAGTTTTTCTTTTTGCTGATGTGAGAATGGGTCCGCACCCAACAATCCTCCCTTTAAACCCAAGTTCCACCCTTGGCCTCCCCTCAACGACTGTTCATCATATCCAATCTTTTTTCATACCGCTGATACTCTCGGGACACACTCACTTGACCTGGGCAATCGGGAAGACTTTCAATACAAGGCTTCAGGATCAACTTCGTTGGACCGGGAATTACTGGGGATTGCGCCACCTGCACCGATCACATCATTTGGGTTACGACCGTAACCCTGATACCACTTGTTAAGATCGCTACTACCTCAATAATGCCAAGATAGAAGAACAATGAGGTTCCATTTTCTAAAACCAATTGGTGATAAAAGGGATTACCCATTGCTTTATATGCTAGCATGTAGTTTTTCTTTTTGCTGATGTGGGATTGGGTTTGCACGCAACAAGAACAATGCATGAATTATTTATATGCAATCGTTACTAAGGCCATGTTTGTTTAGCTTTTAGTGCCTCTTAAAAAGAGGCATCTCTGAATCTATAAGATTCAGAGCATTTGATTAGCACTTAATTTATCTTCTTATTTGGAAAAAAATGTCTGACCGAATCTGATGGCAACTCACATCTGAAAAGAAAAAAGAGCACGCTAGTATTATTTTTACAATACCTACCCTTGTCACCTTCTTATATCTTTCCTTGCAGCCATCGAAGAACACTTGCCTCCATCTCTCCCCTACATCCCGTCGGACTTCACAGAGGAACACTGTCACCCTCCTCCTCTCATCTTCGACCTCGAACAACATCACCGCCCTCATCGTCGACCTTGCACACATAAAAGTTTCCTACGAATTCTAATATCACTCCCACCTCCGACACCAAGCTCACCTCCGTCAGCACGTCCGCCTCCTTCCTCGTTGCTGCTTGCACTGCCCTTCATCCTCGTTAAACTCATTAATAACAACATTAAATTTTTCATGATCATCGATAAAAAACTAAGAATCTTGTCAATTTGCTACCCCTTTCAATTGATTGATGGGAACACTGATTTCTTTAAACTTGTTAAAAGTTTTCCTCGTAGATGTAGGGTTTAGTGGTTCTATTTAAAACACCAAAACACTCATATGTTTTCTCTTTACTAGATTATGCACACCACATATTTGTGAAAATAAAATTTTGGCCATTAATACTTCCAGCCATAGCCAACGATGATTAAATGAACCATAATAGATTTTGGAATATTATATCGATGGTTTCTTAGATAGTCACTCAGTTTTTGTTGTTGTATGTTGATAAAGGATTTGTGTGGACAACTCTTGCACATATATAATAACTACAGTAATAGGATCGGACGTTCTATCTCCACCAATTTCTGAAAAACTGGTCCGGTCCAAGAGCCGGTCCGGTTCGGTCCAAATGCTCACCCCTACGTCCATGAACCAGACCTGGACCTGGTAAGCCTCAATAGGTCTAGCCCAAGGTCCACCAATTTCTGCAAAATTGGTTCGGTCCAAATGCTCACTCATTGTCTTTCAATCCATTTTCACTAGTCACCTTCCTAAATGTATCCCTACTTCTTGAATCTGATGCGTTTTATAGGCTACAAAAAATACATGTACATGAGGAAAATCGTTTAACATTTAAAGTGTACGTGCAACCTATAAGGGTCTATGTCATAACACTTTGAAGGCAACATAAAATGAACAAAAAAAACCCTAATGAAACCCTAGTATAATCGAAATACAAGAATTAGGGTTACATACTTTTGATTTGTTGTAGTAAACAAATCACTTCAGTTCCTTCCTTTGTAGATCTTGGAAAGCTAGCACAAAAATTATGATGCCTCTAAAGGTTTGTACCCAAACCCTAGAACTAGAAGACTATTGAGGATAGAGGAGGGAGGATGAAAAATTCAGCTATCCTTTTGGAGTATGGAGTTGATAAAAATAGCTGAACCGAGGGTCCTATTTATAGCTGATTGGAGAACCCTAGAAACCGTAATTTGAACATATAATAATAATATTTCAAATCCGGGTGGTTATCCAGTTTCCTTATCATCAAGAGACTCCCAGAATGCCCTATTAGGGCATCCCAAAACCATGTATATGAGAAAGTTCAGGAACCTTTCCCTTGTTCAACTTTTGAACAATTACAACTTAGTCCTTGCACCTTTAATTAATTCTAATTAATCCAAAAATTAACTCTAATTAAGTTATGATTACTTCTTAATTAATTATTACTATTTAAAATTAATATATTAATCATATAATATATTAATAAATCATTTATTACAATTTATTAATCATATAATAAACTAATAAATTATTCTCTCTCTACAAATGTCATTCTAACCAAGTGCGTGTTATGAGGACAACCTAAAAATGACTTTGCTTCTAATTACAAGAATATATCAATTTAGTTATGAGCTTAGACACCTTAATCCAACAGTCTTTCACTTTGATAAGTCTATAAGTACAATTGAAAGTATAACTTAGAACTAAACAACAAAGTGTGCTTTCCAAAGCCACTGTCGAACTCTGATTCAAATCAAATGTTGGCCCTAAGATAATTGATCAACCATTCCTTCGTTCTTCATGATATCTTATGGACACGAGACATGGATAAGAATCAATCTCATTGTCCTAGATTATCTTTCTCGATTTCCACATTTGTGATGACGTCATTACACTACTAATTGAATACATCAATTTAGTCCTGGCTGGGCCCAACACAATAATGTCAACATAAAATCACTGAGGGGCCCAATGATATCGCTTTTCATGTTAAGGCAAAAGGAACAAATAAACTATGATTACATAACTGTAACCTTTACTTATCAAATCATACATGATATTGGGTTTTATAACGTCATGTTACTGATGCGTTTATGCAACACTAATGCACAACCGATTTGTAAACTACAACTTATGTATCTCCGTTTGAAAAATAGAATATATTATCATCTTAGAATTACTCGTTATTGAATCCATGAAGTAATCTCTAAGCGTGGTTTTATCCAATACTCAAAATCTCTATTTTCTAAGTACTCATGAATATCGCAACAATCTCTATGGACAATCTACAATCGATTCATAACAATCTTAATTCACTAGTTACTTCCAAAACTATGAGCGACTGTGGAACTTTGAATAATTAAAACTACTGAGGAAGTAAATCATTCAAAGTGAAACACAAGAATAAAGAACTGAAGAAGGTAGTACCCATACTCATAAATAATTCTCTATTATTCAATCACCAAAATCAATTACATTTATTGTGTTACAAGGTTTCAATCTATCAACTAACTTTTAAAACTAATATCGTCTCTTAAGCCAATGCTCATATCATGCTGGTTGTGCTTGACCCTGCTCATAGCTTTCGTAAAAGGATCTGTAGGAATATCTTATGATGATACCCGTTTCACCAGGAGATGTCCATCTTCAACCCGATGTCTGATGTAATGGTATTTTCTGTTTATATGCTTGGACCTCCTATGATCCTTTGCTTCTTTGGTTAAAATAATTGTGCCTTTATTATTACATAAAAGTTTTATTGACTCTTGAATGGTCGGGGATACTCTCAGATCTCCGATTAAATTCTTCAACCAAACCGCCTCCTTTGATGCCCCAATCACTGTGATGTACTCCGATTCATGAGTAAAATCAGCCACCGTTGTCTGCTTGGAACTTTTCCAAGTCACCGCTCCACCATTCAACAAGAATACCCAGCCATATTAAGAACATAAATTGTCTCGATCTGTTTGAAAGTTGGCGTCACTGTAACCAGTCACTCTTAACATATAATTACTGCCAAGAACTAGAAACATGTCTTTGTTCTATGCAAATACTTAAGAATATTTTTGACTGCAGTCTAATGGGCTCTACGAGGATTACCCTGAAATTGATCAACCATGCTCAAATCATAAGACACATCAGGGCAGGTACATGTCATAGCATACATGATTAATCCTATAGTCGAGGCATATGGGACTGTACTCATGTTATCTATTTCTTCAGTAGTACTGGGACTTTGAGTCTTACTCAATTTGACAGTATGATGAATGGGAAAATCCCCTTTCTTGGAATTTTCCATACTGAAACACTTCAATATTTTATCCAAGTATATACTTTGGCTAAGACCAATAAGACGTTTATTTTTATCCCTAAAAATTCTTATCCCAAGAATATAGGTATCTTCCCGTAGATTCTTCATAACAAAGCACTTCCCAATCCAAGATTTTACTTCTTGCAAGGTTGGAATGTCATTTCCTATAAGGAGTATCTCATCAACATACAACACTACAAAAGTTACTATACTCCTGCTAGCTTTGACATATACACATGACTCGTCCTCACTCCTAGAGAATCCAAATTCTTTGACTTTCTTGTGGAAGAAAAGATTCCAGCTTCGAGATGCTTGTTTCAATCCATAGATGGATTTCTCAAGCTTACACACTCTATCAGGAAATTTTGCATGTACAAAACCTTCTGGCTAACTCATGTAGACGTCCTCAATAAGCTTCCTGTTAACGAAAGCAGTTTTAACGTCCATTTTCCATACCTCATGATCATAAAAGGCAGCAATGGAAAACATTATCCTAATAGATTTTATCTTAGCTACTGTTGAGTAGGTCTCATCAAAGTCAACACCTTAGGCTTGAGTAAAGCCCTTCGCAAACAATCGAGCTTTCAACATGTGCACCTTTCCATCCATGTCGGTCTTATTCTTGAAGATCCACTTGCAAACTATTGTTTTTCGACCAGGTACATGATCAATTAAGTTCCACACTTGGTTATCACACATGGAATGGATCTTGCTTTCCATAACCTCTTTTTATTTTGCAGTCTTGAGAGAAAAACTTTTGAGAGACACACTTGAACAAACGTTAGAACAAGTTATAATGCGGAATAAGTTTAACTCAAAGGATCATAAAGCTCAACAATAATAAGAAGTTAGAGTTAGAAAGTTAGATAATTAGCTGCGGAGAAATAATGATGAAAATGTAAGGAAATATAAATGACAGCAAGTATTATATCAAGTAAACACTAAGTTGATTCTTAACAAGGATTGCATTCAAACCAAGTTAGTAAGTGAGATCAGCTTAAAGTGATTAAGTCAAGAATGACTTGCTCCGAAGGAGATATTTCGATCTTAAGATAAGTATGTAAGTTCAATAAGATTTTTGAGAATAAGAGAGAGTAATATGAGATGTAAGAGAGATGTATGTGATAAGAGATGTAAGTTTCATTAGAGGCGGAACACTCTATTTATAGAGTTCCGAGAACATTACAGGTGAATATGCAAAAACTATAAAGAAAAAGAAGTGTCCATGCAAGGTACACTGGACAATACATTGTAAAAGCATAAGTTAAAAACTAAGTCTTTGTTCCAGGCAAGGTGGTTGCAGATGTCTTCTTGTTGCGGTATCGAACATCATTACGGTAGTGAGGAAGACTTCAGATTAAGGTTTAAGAGGGTCACTTTCTTGATTCAAAAAATTATGCATATGTCATCATAATCAACACCACTACAGTGTGAATCCAGACTCAAACTCAGGATCTATAAAAGTTTGCAAAATGGTTTTCAAAATTTTCTTTAAAAGTAACCAAGGAAGGATGTGATGTGTACTATTAACCAGAGCAAGAAAGTATACCCCAAGTTATCATATTGTTATTTGTTATTAATGATTATGATAGTACTACATGCTAACGGTAGGCTAGGTATCTTCAAGGATTGAATGATAAAATTGTATGATGTATGATGCCTGATAGCCTATGAGTACTTCTTGTATGTTAGATGAAATTGACATCATTATTGTAGTTGCTTAGTGTGTGCATCATATTTGTACATAGCTAAGATTCTATTTCCTGAGAATGTTTGATTTAGCCTTATTTCTTGTTCTTGTATGATTAAGGGCTTAGGGTAGAATCAAGTATTCAACAGTCTATATGATCCAGTGTTATGTATGATTAGCATGCACGAGTGGCTATAGGGTTTGTGGAAGTCTCATGAGTGAGTATGTGGGTGTATCGGGCTAGTTGAAAAGGGATATACCACTCTCGAGAGTGTGAAGACATGATTTATGAGTATTCTAGTTGTGGGGTAGTTTGTGATGATCCATTGATACAAATACAGGTAGGTGTAGAAGGTAGTATGGGTCTGTACTACTGAAAGCACAGGCCCCGTATGTGTAGTAAGGAAGTCACAAACCCCGAGGGTTAGTCTTGTCGTGATGGGTATAGTAGTGTGAATTGTGGCGTTTTTTGATGTATATCTTGGTTTGATTTTCAGTGTGGACATTACGAGAGGATCTGGTTTGGGAGCTGGTGGCCATGATATGTCGAGACTAATTGATGATGACATTTATGAGTTGGTCGCCACCGACATAGCTGGTGTTGTCCGAAGTTCTATTCTAAAGCTGTTTGGGTCTATCAAGACCCCTATGATTGAGATTTTTGGTGATCTCTATGTTGCACCCTCTGATGCTGGTGTTGCAGCTACCGCGGTTGTTGCTGCTGCGGGGATTCGAGGGGAGAGATCATTTCGGTATCGGGACTTCGACAATACGAAGCCCTCGTAGTTTGATGGGGTCAATGACCCGATTATGGGGATGAGGTGGTTGTCTGATGTGGAGGGTTATTTCTTCACATGTTCTTTCCCGGATGACCAGAAGGTCAAGTGCGCCTTGAACCTTCTACAATTAGGGGTGAAGGATTGGTGGACGCTGGTGACCAATTCGTACACTCCTGAGCAGAGGGTTGTATTTACTTGGGAGCAGTTCTCAGAGATGTTCCGTTTGAGATATGTTCTCTTGGTGGAGAGAGAGAGATATTGTCTAGGGAGTACCTGAATCTAACACAGACGACTAAGACGGTGACGGAGATCACTAAGATGTTTATGGAGAGGGATTTGTTCTGTCCTGAGTTTGCTGCTTCAGTATGCTCAAGACCAACATCTGGAAGTTCATGTCCACCCAGCGTTATGGTACCCTCTCCGAGCGTCAGGATACCGCGAGGAGGTGAGAGATCGAGATGGAGCTTTAGACAAGGGAGCAACGGTAGGCTCCCGTTCAGTTACAGCCGGTGGCGAAGCGGTTCAAGCCCGCTAATTCGCATTCTGGGGGATAATGGGGCCGAACTTGTGGCAGTTGCGGAAAATTTCATGAGGGTGCTTGTCGATATTCTTCTGGATGCCACAAATATGGCAGGGAAGGCCGCATTGCTAGGGATTGTCGTCAGCAGGCCCCACTACTGAGCAATAGGATTTGTTACCATTGTGAGCAAGTTGGCCTTGTGAAGGCCAACTGTCCCTTACTCGCTGCGAGACCGGTGCAGGCTCTAGCAACGACTACTTTCGGGATCAAGGATGGATGCCAGGGTAGGGTGGAGCCCCCGAGGGCTCAGTTCATGCTTTCTAGATCACTGCAGAGGAGGCCAGGGGGGGCTCCGAACGTCGTTACCGGTATGTTTTCATTTATTATTATGTCAGTTATTTTATGGTATGCTTATGTTTATGATTCTGGTAGGTATCTTCTTAGTGAACTCCTTGTCTGCTCTAGTTGTTTTTTACTCGTGTGTGAGATGGTATTTTGTATTTCAGTCTTTCAGTAGGAGTTTTGATATGGCTCTGGGAGAGTTGGAGTGTCCGTTGTGGGTTTCTATCGCCAACGAACACATGGTTTCTACATCGATCACTTATCAGGGTTATTTTCTGGAGATCTTCAGGGTGTCTTATCTGATTGACCTGATCCCTATTCCCATGGGGGATGTATACGTGATTGTAGGGATGGACTTGTTGAGTTGGTTTGGTGCGATGATTGATTGCGAGAGGCAGCGGGTGGTAGTTTGAACCCCAAGTGGGTGAGAACTGGTTATTTATAGAGAGGGTATCAGGATTGGATCAGCCTTTTGTTCTGCTGCTAGGGCTCGTCAGTATCTACAACATGGGTGTATTGGTTATCTTATGTATGTGGTTGACACTCGGTTCGGGAAGGAGGTTTCAGTTTTGGATGTACGTATAGTTAGGGAGTTCCCTGATGTGTTTATGGAGGAATTACTCGGTGTGCCTCATGAGAGGCAGGTTGTGTTCAGGATCGATTTGGTCCCTAGTGCAGCCCCGATTTCTAAGGTGCCGTACCGTTTGGCTCCACCAGAGATGCATGAGTTTTCCTCTCAGCTTTAAAAGTTGTTGGGAAAGTAGTTTATTAGACCAATCAGTTCGCCTTGGGGAGCACCGATCTTGTTCGTAAAGAAGATGGATGGGTTAGTTGTCCTCTCAGATTTAGGAGCTGTTGGGCAAACATTTTATTAGACCGAGCAGTTTACCGTGGAAAGCACTGATCTTGTTCATGAAGAAGAAGGATGGTCTCATCGCATGTGTATTGATTATCAGGAGTTGAAAAAGTTGACGGTGAAGAACATTTATACATTTTCATGGATTGATTACCTCTTTGATCAACTGCAGGGTGCGTCTTGGTTTTCCAAGATCGATTTGAGGTCAGGGTATCATCGGATGAGGGTTAGAGAGGAAAACATGGAGAAGACTGCATTTCGGACTCGCCATGGTCATTACGAGTTCGTGGTGATGTCATTTGGGCTCACCAATGCGCCGACAACATTCATGGATTTGATGAATCGAGTATGCAGGCTGATGCTCGATCGTTTAGTCATTGTCTTCATTGATGATATACTGGTCTATTCCAAGACCAGGGAGCAACATGAGGAGCACCTTCGAGAGCTTCTGAGAGTTTTACGGCGGGAACGACTATATGCCAAGTTCTCGACGTATGAGTTTTGGTTATGGGAGGTCAAGTTCTTGGGACACCTCATTAACCAGAATGGGATTTTGGTCGACCAGGCCAAGATTGAGGCGGTTATGCAGTGGGAGGTCCCGAAGTCTCCCTCCGAGATCAGGACTTTTCTGTGATTATTCGGTATTATCGAACACTTATTTAGGATTTCTCCAAGATTGTTGTACCCCTCACTCGTCTGACGAGGAAGAGCGTGGATTTTTGTTGAGCAGCAGATTGCATTCGAGACTCTGAGACAGATGTTATGTGAGGCCCCAGTTGACTCTCCCTGAGGGTGTTGAGGATTTTGTGGCATTTTACGATGATCCATCACAGGTATGGGGGAAGTTCTTATGTAGTGGGGAAGGGTTATTGCATATGCTTCCAGGTAGCTGAAGCCGCATGAGTTTTGGTATCCGACACATGATTTGGAGTTGGGAGAGGTGGTGTTTGCTCTGAAGATTTGGCGACATTATTTGTATGGAGTTCGTTATACCATCTACATGGATCACAAGAGTTTGAGATATCTCATGGATCAGCTGAATCTGAACACGAGACAACGTAGGTGGCTTGACATGGTCAATGATTATGACTGTGTGATCCTGTACCACCCAGGAAACGCGAATGTGGCCGCTGATGCTTTGATCCGCAATTCAGCTAGTTCCACGGTTGGGATCTTATGTATGAGGATTTTGATTGATTCGCCACTTTTGGATTTAATTAAGGAGTCACCGGATGAGAGGGTTAAGGAGCATTGGAAATAAGAGAGGACCACGGGTGATATTGATAGGTTTTCCGCCGACAGTCGTGGAGCGCCATTCGAGCTTCTCTATAGGAGGAAGTATTGTACCACATTCAGCTAGGGAGAGGTCGGTCACAGGGTTATAGGAAGGACTGAATTAGTCCTTCAGACGAAGAGCTTATTCAGAAAATCAGACACAGGTTGCAGACAACTCAGAGTCGACATAATAGTTATGCCGACAGACGCCGATCAGAGTTGGAGTTCCAGGTCGGCGATATGGTTCTACCAAAGGTATCACCTAGAAGGATGAAATACGCTTCAGGAAGAGGGGCAAGTTGGGGCTCTGGTATATTGGGTTGTTTCGAGTGATTTCCGGGATTGGCAGAGTAGCTTATCGGTTGGATTTGTGTGAGAAGCTCAGTCAGATCCATAACACCTTTCATGTTTCCCAGCTTCGGAAGTGTATGATTGATGATTCAGCAGTTGTTCCTTTGGATGATATTCAGGTTGATGATCGTCTGAACTATATGGAGAGACCAGTGGCGATCTTGGATCGGAATACGAAGGCCTTGCACAACAAGGTGGTTTCCTTGGTCAAGGTCCAGTGGCAGCATCAGAATGGTTCTGAATGTACTTAGGAACCCGAGGCGGAGATGCGAAAGAAATACACCTAGTTGTTCATAGTAGCGAACTTCAAGGACAAAGCCTAGTTTAAGTGGGGGAGAATTGTAACATCCGGACATTCAGGTATTTCCATTTTTAACCTTTGGTATGAGAAATGTTTGCAAAAATGGTCTTATGGCCCTTTAATAAGAAATCATGGACTGCTTGCATACGCTGGGCGTATCCAAGCGTACGTTGGGCGTACATGGCCTGGACCAAAACCATAATATTTAGGGTTTGTTGACTATTTATTCATCCTTAACTCTCAAGGCTCCCTTCTTTCATTAGCATCCAACCTCATATTACCCTTGCAAACCCTAATCCATTTTAGTGTATATTTGAGCCTTGAGTGTGTAATTTGGTGATCTTGAAGGAGGAAAAAGGAAGAGGAGATCATCTTAGAAGAGTGAAGCACTTTGGATCCAGAAACACATCATCATTTGGCACCACTTGGAGGTAAAAAGCTCTGATATTGATGAAGTTTTGCTTAGATCTTGTTTAGCCATGGATTGTGTTCATTTTGGTCCCATAAGCTTGATGTATTTGAGTATGGGTTACTCTAATTCATTTGAGTTTCCCTTAAGACATTTTGGAGTGTTTAGAACCATAAAATGTAATTTTGGTCCTTAGTTTTCCCCCATGCATGGGTTAGGATGTATTAATGAGGTAAGAAGTTAGGGGTTTTGGTATTGAGCACCTAATAGCCATGTAAGATCATAAATTTGGAAACTTTATGATTAAGGACATCATTTGACGACTAGATATGGACTTTGGACGAAAGGGCTTAAGGGATTAAGCTCTTAATAGAAGGTGAAATTGGCTGGAACGTACATTGGGCATACCCTGGATTACACTGCACATACATGGTCAACAACCCGATTTTGGTCAAGCCTTGAGTACGCTAAGCGTACAAGATGAGTATGCTGGGCGTACTGAGCTGAGTCAACTCGGCTGACTTTTGAATTTTGACAAAGTTTGACCTAGAGGTATTTTGGGTATTTTTGAATTATAGTTGAGTTTGGTCATTTTTCCAATGAATTGGTGACCAGTAGAGATGATATTCAGATCAGTATCCTATTCAACTATCTTTTCTGACTGAGAGGTGAGTTTTTTTCATTGTACTTATGGCTCAAAGACACCAATGTCGGCCCACTATGTTATGTGCCCTGGTATACAAGATGTTATTTTGTACTGATCTATTAGATCAGTATCCTGGTATATAGGATGTTGATATGCTGTAGTGATCTGTTAGATCTATATCCTGGTATATAGGAAGTACTATGCAGTAGTGATCTGTAGATTTTCCTGTTGACTGTTGATTATTTATATGTTTATATATTGCATATGTCGACATAGTATGGTTTGGGGTTGAGGATTTACTACTACGTGCATGAGCCAATAGAGCGGGGGTAATCCAAGCCGATGGTTGTGGACCCGAGGGTATACCAGACCAATGAATAATTGGACCCGTTGTATAATGGCATTCCAATATGATGACTGATTGGGTTGGGGATAATCCAACCTGATGGCTGTGGACCCGAAGGTATTCCAGTTCGGTGACTGATTAGACCTAGAATGCATGATTGTATATGTTATATGTTATGTGGTGGTACTTTGGGGGAACTCATTAAGCTTTAGCTTACAGTTTCAATTTATTGTTTCGGGTACTTCAGATGATCGTGGCAAGGTTATGACGTGATCGTACACATCCTTCGATGACAAGTTTTGGGGATTTATTTTATATGGATCTTGGGGATATTTGTATTTTATACTTGGTTTTGTTATGGATTTTGTTTGAAAACAATGGTTTCTTTTAATTTGAAAATAAAAAATTTTATCGTGATTTTGGGATGTTATAGTACTTCAGTAAGAAAGTCAAGAGTATTGATTTGTAGAAGTCCAGTTGATTTCTAGTTACATGTAAAAGCTAGTAGGAGCATAATTGTTATGCTACTATTGCATGTTGACAATACTTTTCATAGGGAACAAAGTTTTCAATTTGCAAATTGCAAAGTTAGAGAATTGTTTCGCTATAGTAGACTTAATGGAGAGGGCACTCATACTTCCTTTCGAATCTAAAGGTTTAGATTGTATAGTTTAATAGAACTTAGTCGTAGACATATATGAACATCATGTTGAAATGGTAAAACATAGGAAATTCAATATATAGAAATATTATAGCAAGAGATTGAACAAATATCAAATCCTTATATAAGATATAATAAGTCGAGTCTCATACGCTTCGGATATAGTATCGACTATTCAATATATGGCTCAGAGCATTGTGAGAAAAAGGACTAGAATTTTGTGTGACTAAAGTTGTTAAACAATTGTCAAGAACATTATAAGGTTATACCAAAGACTGGTTGCTTGTGGACAGTTAGAAGTATGATATTAATTTTGACGGACCATAGTAACATAACTTTGGATTGAGATGGTTCTTGATCAGAATTGATGGTCATATGGAAATATGGAAATGTTTCCATAATCGAAGATACTTGAAAAGTCTACATATGAGTTGGAAACTTTAATGCAAAATAAGTGTTCAAGGAGTGTACCTTTAATTAGAACATTCATTACCATGGGCTTGTTTCTAGTAGTAAAGTTCCAATGAGATATTTTGTAATATCAGAGACTTAGTCTTTGAGACTTTGGAATCTTGATATTACAGGAGATTAAAGCATGTTAAGATGGAATTCCATAACATCTTGGATAGTGATAAGAATTTGGAATTGTGAAATAAGTATCATTGGAATAATGTCTAGTTGATTTGTTCACAAACGAAGGAAAATAGAGAGGCATAGTATGCATGTTCCTAACATGGCATGGGTAATGTTTAATTCAAGTGATTAGTTGATTACTTGAAACAATATACAATGAATAAGGTCGTAATTATTATGGTGATTAAATAATCGAGAGTATTTATTTTCAATACTTTTGAGACCATAGCTAATTAGTTTGTTTTTGTGTTTCATTTTTCATGTTTTACTTCCTGAATAATTTGATTATTCGAAACTCCACAGTCGCTCATACTTTAGGAAGTAAGTAGTGAATGAAGAATGTCATGAATTGGATTGTAGATTATCAAAGGAGTTTAGACATAGCAATTGTGTTGCTATAACATTCATGAGTACTTAGAAAATGGAGATTTGAGTATTAGATAAACCCATGCTCATAAAACTACTTCATTGATTATATCACACGTAATTATGAGATGATAATATCTAATATTCTTAAAATGGAGATTTAGGAGTTGTAATTTACAAGTCAGTTGTACATTGGTATTGCAAAAACACATCAGTAACTTGATGTTATAAAATGTAATGTCATGTCTGATTTGGTAAGTAAAGGATACAAGCATATGATTCAAAGTTTATTCGTTCCTTTTTCCCTAACGAGAAAAGTGATATATGTGGGCACCTTGGTGATTTGGTGTTGACTTATAATGTTGGGCCCAACCAGGACTAAATTGATGTGTTCAATTAGAAGTCTTATGACGTCATCACAAATCAGGAAATCGGGAAACATAATTTTACATAATGAGATTGATTCTAATCCATGTCTTATATCCACACGATATCTTTTACAACACAGGAATATTTGATCACTTATCTAAGGACCAATATCTGATCGAATCAGAGTTCAACACTTGCTTTGTAAAGCACTCTTTGTTGTTTGATTTAGAAGTTATACTTTTAATTTAGTTTTAGACTTATCCAAGTGGGATAATTTTGGATTAGGTGTCTAAGACAATAACTAAATTAGTATAATCTTGAATTATAAACAAAGTCCTTTTGGGTTGCCCTCAAACCTAGTAATTGTCTGAAATGCTTTTTGGAGAGAGAGATTGATTTATAAATTTATTAAATGATTAATAAATTAATTAGAAATCAAAATAAATGATTTATTAATATATTATGAGAATAATATATTAATTAGAAATAATATTGTTTAATTAAAAATTAATCCGAAATTAATTGGCGTTAATTTTGGGATTAATTGGATTAATTAAAAGTGGAAGGACTAAAGGTGACGATGTTTAAAAGTTGTACATTGACCAATTCTATAACCTCCCATAGAGGGGATGGTTTCTAGAGAGTTTCTAGAGGTATTCTTGGGCTCTAAGGAAGCTTGGAATGCCTTATGGAGGAATCAATGGAGTAAGAGTTATTTAAAAGGAACCTGCCTTACATACAACCTTCCTAACACCTATATAAACCCCTAAGGGTTTAGAATTTTGAAAATCATCTCATTTTAAGAGATTAGATTCAAAATTCTTCCTTCTCCTCCTCTCTCCTCTTTAGCTTCCAATTGCTAGGGTTTGAGTGTGAATCATTAGATGCACGAGACTTCTGGTGCTTGTTTTCTAAAGACAAATCAAGAAGGAATATTTGTTTATTTGCTAGAATAAATAAAAGGTATGTTTTTCTAATAACCCTTTCATAATTTCAAAAATAGCAATGTACTTTTAAGGTTCTTGATATTCAATTGTTTTTTTGCAAATCAAAGTGAGAACATAGATCATTTAGGTTGCATGTGAACTTAGGGTTTAAGTTTTTCCGCCAAAATAAGATTTTTAAAACCTATAAAACCTATCACACATCTATTTACAAACCAACTTTTAACCATTACAGATTAGGCATGTTGGGACTCCTAATTCAATGGCCATTAGTTTGCTTATTTTATGTATTGCTAAAGCAACAAATAGGTGAGAGTTTTATTGTTATTATTAGTTTTATAGGGTATTCCGATTTTTGTTTAAATTATTGCTAATTGCATGTATTAGAAAATCAAAGTTTCCACTAACTTTCTATGTTTAATGTAAATTTTAGGTTAGGGTTAAGGGTTATAGTGGAGTTATTTTATTACGGAAGCTACCTCAACCATTTATGTTGATTCACCGGTATGTGTATTTGTTAAGATTGAAATATTTTGTCTCTTATTGATAGGCTCTTTCTTTTTTCACTTAACTACCTTAATGGGTTAGACGGTAATTTATCATTTTTTTATTTAATGTGGACAAATTGGATATTGTGACAACTATAATGTCCAATATAAAATATGTTCTTTTTTTGGGGGGATATACAACCAAAGTTTGCATGTATGTTTGTCCTTTATTTTACATTCAAAATTTCTTTTCTTTAGGCTATACAACTTGAGCCATGGGTGCACATCAAGGATGATATCAAGAAAACCGATGCATCATTTTATGGAAAATATGGAAATCACTTCGCTCTGAAAAAGTTAAGATTAGATCTGAATACTCTTTTTTACCAATATGGTAATGTACACACATCTTACTCCCATAATATCAGTTTGCTTATAAGTTTTTACCCATAGTAGCAATGTACTTTATAGGAAAAGAAATGTAATAGAATGTTGTTAATGGTTAAAGATAAAGTAGATTGCTATTTCCTCCGATTTTGACGGTTTATATGTAAGTAAACAAAATGATGAAACATACAAAAAAAACATTAAAAAAATAAGTGCTTCTACAAGCTTTTTTTAGATCAAACGTAAGGGTGTAGTTATGTAGTTGAAGTTGTGTCTTTCTATCCATTTTATGTACACTCTCATCTTTGTCTCTTTCTCTGTGTATGCATCAAAAGCGAGAATAAAAGCCATACTTTGGCTAGAATTTGATCCCTTTGTGAGTGTTTATTTAACCCTTATTATTTTTTGTATTCCTATTTTGTTCTATTTTTGGTTATTTATTAATTCTATATAACTTATTCAAACATTAGTAAAGAAATCTGACTCGTGCGCCGCACGAGACTCTTTACTAGTTTCAAATGGAATTGTTATCGTGTTCTTTTAAATGTTTCTAGATATATATATTTTTATATAATTCGGCACAACAATTCAGAGGTTCCAACCAAACAACATATTAAATTCAGATCTTAAAAGTTCAAACCCTCTTAAAAATTCGAATTCTACTAAATAGCCCCCAAACTACTCTAACAAATGAATTAATTATAACAGAGTGGTTCAGGTGCCTACATAAAGTTATCATTTTCAATTATATACTCTCTTGAAACAGGATTTATAAAGACATTTGTAACGCCCGTTTCCCATAATGGATCAGTAAGGGTATAAGGGAGTCAAAGCATGGTTTTTTTAAGAAAACTGTGTGTCACGAGGTGGCGCATAGAGTGCCATGACGTGGTATGCAAGATAGAGAATGTGTGTTTTGGGGAGGCGTCACGACATGGCAAGAGAATGGCCACGACGTGCGAATGTTGTAACCCAAGCCCATGGATTTCTAGGGTTTTATTAGGGCATCCTTTTCAGCCTCCAACCTCTCCATTTCGAAAACCCTAGCCCCTTTAAGTGTTCTTGGTGTTCTTGGCCATTTGAAGACTCATTTCTCATATTTTGGTGTGGAGCTTGAAGACCAAGTTTTTTGCTAAGTGTTTTGGTGAAGAGCTTAAACGTATATCTAGCAAAAGGACTTCAATTCTGGACCATTGTGAGTAAAAAGCTTCCATCTTGACTATAACACCCTTTTTCGAGTCGTTCCATAGTGCAGGGCCGTGACCCGAAGATCAATTATCATAAGGCTTCGGTCCTTTTGGAAGGAGAGGTTTAGACCCATTTGGATGTGGGTAATGTAGATTATGTGATCCAAGAGTTTGGGTTGTGCTTTGGAGCCCAAGGGTATAATGGGAAAAGTGGTGTTTCAGACTTCTTTTATGAATTAAGGATTTTAGTTCGATGTGTTTTAAGTTAAAAGTAATTAGATAGGGTTGTAGAGATCCTCAATACCTTTCCGTGGATATAAATATTGTCGAAATCGGAGTTTAAACGAAGAAGTTATGATCGTTTGAAGTTAGGATGGTTTTGGGTTAAGCTGCGTATGTTGGACATAAGGGAAGTGCATTGGGCGTATTAGGGTATCCCTGAGTATGTTGGGCATACCAGGAGTACGCTTGGCATACACGATCAATTCCTAAACCTTATTTTCGTGGTTTGAGCCCTATTTAAGCTCCTTAACTTCCCCAAACCCATTCCATTCTCAGCCTCCACCTCTCCAACACCCTCCCTTGAAACCCTAACCCTTGTTTGAACCTTGTGAGCAAAATGAAAGTGTTTTAGGTGCTTTGGGGTGTTCTTGGTGCATCTTGGAGAAGAAGGAGCTCATTGGAGAAATGTTGGTTTCATTGGAGCTTATAGATCTAGACTTTGTTCACCTTGATCTTTCTTCTAAAGGTATAAAGCTTGAATCTTGATGATGCATTTGTTAGATCTAGCTAGTTTTGGGTGTTATGAACTTTTGGTAACTTTAGTGCATAAAGTTTAGATCTTGAAAGTTTGTGACCTTGTTATGTATAAAGTTGGAAACTTTATCCATCTAAACATCATATTGATTCAGATCTGAAGGTTGGAGACTTGGAATTAATGAATTACGTTGAAAAAGATGCACTTTTGGTCCATTGGAGACTTAAAGACTAGATCTTGGTTGTTTAGACCATTCTAATGGATAAAGTTGGAAACTTTATCCATTATGGAGTTATTGGGAACCATAAAAAGTGATATTGAACCTCCTATCCCCTCCATGGAAGAGTTAAGATGTCTTAATGGGTAAATAAGTTAGGGTTTTAGCTTTTGGACCTTTTCTAACCATGGAAAGTCATAAAGGTGGAACATTTATAACTTAAGTCGATGTTTTGAGATTAGATATGAGTTTGGACGTTTTGGTCTAAAGCATTAAGTCCTAAATAAGAAATGGTCACCAAGGGGGTACGTTGGGCGTACATATGCGTACGCTCAGCGTAGTGCATGTCTTCCTGATTTGATGTTGTAGCGAGTTATACCTTAAGCACCAAAGAGCAGTGTACGGGGCGTACGAGTCTGGTACGGGGGGCATACTCGTAAGGTTCTCTTTTTGGGCCTTGGGTCTTTTTGAAGTTGGGTCATGAGTTGTTGGGTCAGATATGGGAAGGGTAAAATGGTTTTTTACCCATGGTAATGATAGAAAATGAATTGGACCTTGAATTATGGGGAATCATCTTAATTATTGATTAGGGATAATTTGGTTGTGTTCAGTGTGAGGAAACCGGTAGCGCGTGTGTTTCGGTTATCTCGGTTGAGGTGAGTCTCCTCCGAATGTTTGGCGGGTCGAAGGCACCAATGTCGGCCCATGGATTATTGTTATTTTCATGCTAATTATCCGTGTGACTCTTTCATGTGTTGTATTTGTTGTATATATGTCGGGCGGGGCCTGATGAGTGTATTGGGCGGGGTCTATCGCATGTTACTGAGAGATCTGTACCGTGCAGGGATCGATGGAGGTCGGGCGGGGCCCAATTAATAACGGGCGAGTCCCGATGGATGTATATATGTATGGTATGTGGTATTTTGGGGAACTCACTAAGCTTTGTGCTTATAGTTTTATAGTTATGGTTTCACATACTTCTGGTTCGAAAGGGAAAGGCCCGACTGGATCGCAACGCATCCAACCATGTTTCCGCACTTTGTGATTTTGGGATTGTACTCTGATAACTATTTTTACTTTGATATGATTTTGAATAATTGAAAAGGATAAATGGTGTTTAAGGTTGAATTAAAAATGAAAATTTTACCTTATAATTTTTAAGATGTTACAAGTTTGTATGAGAGCCTTTGTTTGAGGGATTCGGGCACACTCTCGGGTGTGACTAAACTCAAACTGAGGAGTTGGTAACCTTTTTAAAGAAAAGAAAATTCAAAAAAGATTTTTTTATTAAGAAAAAGGGGGTGTGATGTGTGAAATCATCCGAGCTCAAGTAAGTGATTCCCAGAATACTCATACATGTTTGTTATGATATATATTATGAGAATTGCATGCTAGAATAGGGCTAAGGATTTGCTCAAGATTTCATGATTAGGAGAGATGCCTTTATATGCCTGTTGTTTGAGCTTTTAGAATTGCATGGTAGTATGGATTTCAGATGATTGGGATAGAATGGCCTGATTAGGTGATGCGCTGGTTAGTTTTTCCGATGCCCGAATGCTGCATGCTTTGTGCTTTGTGGGACTCGTACTCATGTGAACTAATTATTTCATGAATATGTTAAGTTGCATGCTGAAAAGGTTAAATAATCTCAGAGTGGTGGATTTGACCCTATTATGCAACTCTTATCTGAGTCTAACCGTTGTAGGGTTGAGTCTTTTACTCGAAGGATTATCGAAACTTTGTTACATGTGATTGTATTCATGAAGTAGTTAGTTGAAATTAGTGGGAGTCTTAAGCAGCTGATGGCAGGGTGAGGATGAGGAACCTAGGAGAGCCTAGGAGGTGTTTTAGTGGGTATGGATGCACTGTTTAGCAGGTATTTAGAGTACCAGTTTGAGAGGGTGACTTGGAGGATTCAGGATAATTCTTAAGGAAACTATGGATATATGTGGAAGGTTGTACTGCGCCCATACTACTGTAAGCACATGATCCATACTCAAATCAAGGATGGTCATGGAGAATCTAGGAAGCCTGTGGAATAAGGAATCTTTGAGTATGTCCTGATTATTGTTTGTTTGCTTTTGAGAATGGCGATGAGCACTCGTGGAGGAGGTTTGGGTTCTGGTTCAGGCTCAGGTGTTGGTGTTGAGCCGATTGATGAGCGGATGCGGGAGTTTATCTCGTCGAAGATCACCCGCGGTATTTCGGAACAGACTCATGTGATCTTTGGTACGATCAAGGAGGGGATTATGGAGATTGTGCAGGAGCATTTGGTCGCATATCGCACTAGGGTTATCGAGTTACTGGCTAAGCGAATCGGGGATTTTTGGGCAGAGATTGTGGCATGACAGTTGGCAGCACAAACTCTTTCATTTCGGGAGTTCAAGGCTTGTGGAGCCCCAGAGTTACTTGGGGAAAAAGACCCCATTGCTAGCCGTCGATGGATCGCTGACATGGAGAATGCTCACCGGGCGAGTTTCTGCCCTGAGGGGGCGAAAGTAGGATTTGCATCTTGCCTTTTGAGGGACCGAACCCGTAATTGGTAGGATGAGGTCGGTAGTGAATTGGGATCTGCGGCCGTTGTGGCCATGTATTAGGAGGAGCTTGCACCAACAATTGAGGTGCAACAGCTGGCGAGGGAAGTTTCAGGACCTTCATCAGACTACTGAGATTGTGGCAAAGATTGCTGCCAAGTTTTGGGAGAGGGCTTGTTGGTTCCACAATATGCGGCGAACGAGGAGATGAAGTAGGTGAGGTATCATGATATGTTGAGAGATGACATCAGGGAGTTTGTGAGCATATCAGGGTGCAAGACCCTGAATGATATGATTGCTAGAGTCTGAGAGCGAGAGATTGAATTGGAGCGCCTTAGGAAGAAGAATTCAGAATAGATTCACATCGCAGTGGGCCAGGAGAAGAGGCCTATGACTCAGGAATCGCGTCTTGGAAGCCATAAGGTATGGGACTGTTGTGCCAAGTATGGGAGGACCCATGAGGAAGACTGTCATGATACAGGGAGGGGGTATTTCAGTTACGGTCAGATGGGTCATTTTAGTAGGGATTTCCCTTGAGGATCAGTTCTGATGTGGTTTCACTGCAATCAGGTGGGCCACAAGAAAGCCGATTATCCAAGGCTGATAAGTGGAGCAGTTAGGGCACCTGCTCCAAGTAATTTGAGGATCATTGACGATCGTGAGGGTAGGGCAGAAGCCCCAACAGTGAGGAGTTGAGCATTGCAGCCTCAGTTGGGAGAGGCTAGAGTTTCATCGGGTGCTATCGCGAGTATGTTATCTTTTTTTTCTTCGTGCCTTATTATCCGTGTATATATGCTTTTGAATCATGTGATTGTATGTGTAAGGCATTGTCTTTGGTTTGGTTTCTCTAAAATTGTCTGGTTAACATTATCAAGGGTCGTTCTATACCATTCTGCATGCCGCGAGTTATGAGTGGGGAACGTCTTGTTGAGCTGGATTTAGATTGACGTGCACTTTGTTGTGAGCCATCAATGGAAGAGATTTAGGGGTACCGATTGGAAGATCAATATTCAGATTAGCATGTTAGCTCAGCATCGGGGTAGAGGAAGTTGTACTGCAAGTCCGTTGAGTTTTGGAAATTCAAGATAGATGTGGGCGCAGAGGATTGATTGGGATTTAAGTGCAAGAGGGTTGTCGATGGATCGATGTTCTCAGTACGTGAGGGTAGTCCTTGCTTCAGAATATTGAGGAAAAGATCTCTTGGAAGTTGTTTGTCCCCTCTGGGACAACAAAGTCAAAGTTCAGAAGTGCTTGTGTCGCTCAGTATGAATGGAAGTGGTTTATTGATGGACTCTCGGGTCTGATCGCTACCATTACTAGGGAAAGAGTGGTGACGAGTGGATGATGATGGTCGCATGGGCTAGAATTGGCAAGGTAATTTCAAATTGTATTGGTTGATGATGTTTAGAATGCATAAATCCTTCGGTAAGTGGGATGTGGGGATGGTGATCTGCCAGTTCCGGTAAAGGGGTTCATATTTGTTGTATTTAGTAAGGTTGGTAGGGTGTAGTTAAATCCAAGTGGGGGAGAACCGTTTGGATTTCAGGGATAGAATCAGGTGCGAAACCAAGAGGATTTCCACATCCTAGGAGAGAGGGAAGCCAGTTTAAGTGGCAATCTGGATAGAGGTTACACAAGGTTGGGGGTTCATAAACTCTCAACGATAGGGTGGCGCATTCGTAGTGATGCATAACAGATATGTGATTGGATCCATGTTGAGGGTTGTGTTAGAGCCTCTATGCATGTTCTTGTCTAATGAGGGCTTTATGGTTCGAAGCATGAACCGAACACCTGATTGGGATGCAGTCAATGTGGTTTGACCCATGTTTGATTGTAGGTTGGTAGGGTACATGAAGAGCAAGACCATGAGTCGGGATCATGGCTGATATGGGAGTGCTATAAGATTACGGGGTAGCCGTAGCATACATAAGGATGATAGGATGATGGGGAAGTGTCGTAAGTCTGCGATGTAGTCGAAACATTCACCGGAATGAGGTAGGCTATTGTAGGAGTGGTTGTTAAGCTGATAGAGGATCATCGCATGCCTGGGTTGAGACGGACAATATTGTTATAGGATTTCTCTTGTTTTGGTATGAGGATCGTTGTATCCAAGGAAAGTTTAGGCCAGGGCAACACTCGTTTGGGTGAGACCTGTGGGAGAGGCTCGTTTGATTGTGCAGGCTGGGTGAGACCCTGGTCGAGGCTCGTAGGGTTATGATAGAGTGGGTGCGATCCGGTGTAAATTGGTTTGAGCAAGGTACTAGCTCACGTTTAGAGTGGGATGACTGTGTGGTAAATGTTTGGTATCAACATAATGGTTAGGCTAGGGTAACTCTTATCAGCTAGACTCTTAGTCGGAGTCTTGTGGCGGGACCAAGTGTGAGCCTTGTGGTGGGACCAAGTGTGAGACTATCAGAAGATTTTGGATAGATGCGAGTGAGAGTCTTTGGATTTTTGAATGTGAGTCCTGTTTTGGGTTGGCACAAAGGGTTGGGACTCGTATTGGGAGACGTCTTTTCTTTTATGAAAGATCTTTTCAATAACAAGGTATGGTCAAGGATTCTGCCTGCTAAGGGTATCGGTTGGACAATTTAGGATCAGAAGGATGTCTTTCAGTTGAGATTGAAGAGAGAAGATCTATTGATTGTGTTTCAGAATGGTTCTGCCTGTGAGGAGGTCAGGTAAAGTTTTGCGGGTTTCGAACCTATAGCAGTGAAGTTCTGGTTTATCCATATTGAATAACTTAGTGGATCAATAATTCGTTCTCCATCAGGGTTGGATTTTGATGGTAGCATTGGAAGGTCGCTATGACTATGAGTCAAGTTTTCATCGAAGTAGGGTTTTAGAGGAATTGGAAGGATCGCCTGATTTCCTGGAAGGTAGTAAGGAATGATTTCGAGGACAAAATATAATTTAAGTGGGGGAGAGTTATAACACCCTATTTCGATTCATTCCATATTTCGGGGCGGTGACCCAAAGATAAATTATCATAAGGCTGCGGGCCTTGGGGAAGGATAGTTTTATACCCATTTGGATGTGGTTATTGTAGATTATGTGATCCAAAAGTTTGGTTTGTGCTTTGGGTCCCAAGGGTATAATAGGAAAAATGGTGTTTCAGACTTCTTTGATGAATCAAGGATTTTAGTTCGGCGTTTTTTAAGGTAAAAGTAATTAGATAAGGTTGTAAAGCTTCTCAATACCATTCTGTGGATATAAAGAGCGTCGAAATCGGAGTTGAAATGAAGAAGTTATGACTGTTTGAAGTTAGGACGGTTTTGCATTAATTCGCATACGTTGGGCGTACGGGGAAGTACGTTGTGCGTATTAGGGTATCCCTGAGTACGTTGGGGGTATGCAATCAGTGACCAAACCCCATTTTCGTGGTTTGAGACCTATTTAAGCTCCTTAATTCCCTAAACCCATTTCATTCTCAGCCTTCACCTCTCCAACACCCTCCCTTGAAACCCTAACCCTAGTTTGAGCCTTGTGAGCAAAAAGAAGGTGTTTTTAAGTGCTTTGGAGTGTTCTTGGTGCATATTGGAAAAGAAGGAGCTCGTTGGAGAAGTGTTGGTTGTATTGGAGCTTGTAGATCTAGACTTTGTTCACCTAGATCTTTCTTCTTGAAGTATAAAACTTGAATCTTGATGAGGCATTTGTTAGATCTAGCTAGTTTTGGGTGTTATGAGATTTTGGTCACTTCAGTGCATAAAGTTGAGATCTTGAACGTTTGTGACCTTGTTATGGATAAAGTTGGAAATTTTATTCATCTAAACATCATATTGATTCAGATTGGAAGGTTGAGACTTGGACTTAATGGATTAAGTTGAAAAACATGCACTTTTGGTCCCTTGGAGACTTAAATACTAGATCTTGGTTGTTTAGACGCTTCTAATGGATAAAGTTGGAGACTTTATCCATTATGGAGTTATTGGGAACCATAACAAAGTGATCTTGAACCTCCTATCCACTCCATGCAAGAGTTAAGATGTCTTAGTGGATAAATAAGTTAGGGTTTTAGCTTTTGGACCTTTTCTAACAATGGAAAGTCATAAAGGTGGAACATTTATGACTTATGTCGATGTTTTGAGATTAGATTTGAGTTTGGAAGTTTCGTTCTAAAGCATTAAGTCCTAAAATGAGGAATGGTCACCAAGGGGTACGTTGGGCGTACATATGCGTACACTCAGCGTAATGCATGTCTTCCCGATTTTATGTTGTGACGAGTTGTACCTTAAGCATCAACGAGTAGTATGAGGGGCGTACGAGTCTGGTACGTGGGTCGTACTCACAAGGTTCTCTTTTTGGGCCTTGGGTCTTTTTGAAGTTGGGCCATAAGTTGTTGGGTCATATATGGGAAGGGTAAAATGGTGTTTTACCCATGGTAATGATAGAGAATGAACTTGACCTTGGATTATGATGAATTTTCTTAATTATTGACTAGGGATAATTTGGTTGTGTTCGGTGTGAGGAACCCGGTAGCAGCAACGCGTGTGTTTCAGTTATCTTGGTTTGAGTTAAGTCTCCTCCTAGTGTTTGCGGGTCGAAGGCACCAATGTCGGCCCATGGCTTATTGTTATTTGTATTTTGGCTATTTGTGTAACTCTTGCATGTGTTGTATGTGTTGTATGTATGTTAGGTGGGTCCCGATGCTAGGCAAGGCCTGATGAGTGTATTGGGTGGGGCCCGTCGCATGTTACTGATAGATCTATACCGGGCGGGACCCGATGGAGGTCAGGTGGGTCCCAATGAATACCGGGCGATAAATGTATGTATGTATGGTATGTGGTATTTTGCAGAACTAAGTAAGCTCTGTGCTTACAGTTTTATAGTTATGGTTTCATGTACTTTCGGTTCGAAAGGGAAAGGCCCGGCTTGATCGCAACTCATCCACCCATGTTTCCACACTTTGTGATTTTGGGATTGTACTCTGATAACTATTTTTACTTTGATATGCTTTTGAATGAGTGAAACGGATAAATGGTGTTTAAGGTTGAATTAAAAATGAAAATTTTACCTTAGTTTGCTAGATCTTGTAGTTTGATCATTTATGTCCCTGTTTGGTCCGTGTGAGATTGTGTTTTGGAGTTGAGTGAACTCCAACACCTTTTGAGCTTATTTTATCACCTCATAATCTTGTTGGACTGGAAAAGTTTGTATCTTGATCTTGTTCTTGAAGCCATGCATGTTTTGAGGAAAGTTTTATGCTATTAAGGACTTAGGGTTGTAGATCTAGCATTTGGGAAGGGATCCTAATGGATAAAGTTGGAACTTTATCCATTAAGTCAGCCAAAAGAACTAGGTATGAAATTATGGTCCCTGATATGAAGGAATTAAGCACTTAATGGAGATTTTGGCATTCTGCCAAAAGCTACAATGTGGCTTAGGGTTTTCCGCGACATAGCGGTGCTTGGAATTGTGAGTGTTTTGTCTTGGCGTTGCCACGACGTGTCCAAGGAGGGCCCATGGCATGACAATGTCCTGCATATTGACTGTTTGACCTCACTTTCCCACGACATGGTCAAGGAGGGCCCACGATGTGGCATTCACTTTTTAAACCTTTGACCATTGACTTTTGGTCAATTTGACCTAGGGTGAAACTGGTAGGATTGGGGTTATTGATTGAGGATTTACCTGTCTTGGTGTTAGTCGGTTCGTGGGATTGAGCAGAGGTGCGAGAGTGTTGTTATGCATCTCCATTTCTTTAGTTCAGGTGAGTTTCTCACTATGCCACGTATCCCATTGTATATCCTTTGCATGTTAGTATAGAGGTGTTGTTAAAGGACAAGTATGTTAGCGGTTAAGAAAACTTCTTTGTATATATTTGCAGTATGGGACACTTAGTGTCATTGTATGCTAGACTGGTAGGGTCTTACCTTTTGATCGTATGGTACTGTTAGGGTTATTTTTGGTTAGGGTAATTGGGGTAGACCATTTATCAGGATTATGTATGACTGGTTAACGAAAGTCTTAATTGAGAAGCGGCCAATGGCAGGGTAACCAGGGATCGCTAGTTGTTAAGGGTATGGGCATACTAGTATTTAAGTTTCATAGTTTGAGGACTCTTGGTCTAAAACCTGATTGTGATATTCTTTCTTGGGTGGGTCATATATTTGATTGTCTATCTGATTCATTGATAGGAAAGACTATGGTTGGATCACAACTCTGATAGGAAAGACTATGGTTGGATCACAACTCTAATAGGAAAGATTGTGTTAGGGTCGAAATGTTGTAATAGTCGAAGTTTGTATTTAGGGTCTTCGAACATTTTTATAATGTATTTTACTAGGGAATAATATTCGAAGCTTCATGTTTAGTCCTTAGTATATTTTTTGTACGCTTTTCTCTTCTATAAATAGGAGTGGTTACTAGTGTCTTAGTAACGAAGTCTTTACAGAATATTCATTGTACTCTGTAAAATTTGCAAAAGCGTAATAGAGCCAAACAGATCATATTTACATCGGTGTTCAAATCTTTCAATTCTACTTTGAATTTACTCTCTAATTCGTTCAATACTTGATTCATTGTCTCATCAATTGGTATCAGAGCAGCAATCATATCTCTGATCTGATTTTCACTTTGTTCAAAAGGTTTTTGAGTCAACTTTTTGATTCAAAAGTTTCCGCACTTTTTGAAAGTGAAAAATTGTTTAGATCTAAGTATGTGATTCGATTCTGCACTTAATTCATTGAATCGAGTGTTCTAAGAGTAATTGTGATTTGAATCATACAGTTTGTTGTCAAATTCTCAAAGTTTTTTTTTTCAAAAATTCTCAAGGATCTATTCCGTACAACAATGGCGTCATTCAATCTGAATTCCATGACTTCATTTTCTCATCTTCTAGGATCATCCACCAAAATTCCTATGCTCATCCCTGAGTATTACGATCAGTGGGCTGATCGTATGCAGGATTATCTCAATGGATTGGATGAAGAACTGTGGAATTGCATTTCTGGCAATCTCAATCCACCATCGAATGTTCAACCAATTGGTTCTTCCTCTGGAAACTCTGAAGTTGAAAATCAATCTGATCGTCTGAAAAAGCTGGAGAAAAGGTGTGTAAGAGAGCTAAGAGGAGCTTTGCCTCCAGTTGTTTACAACTACATGAGGAGTTGTACAACAGCAAAGGAAATCTGGAACAATCTCAAGGAAAAATTTCAGGGAAGTGAGAAGACGAAAGTTAATTTCGTGAAGCAATGTTTAGTGGAGCTGAAGGACTTCAGACAGAAAGATGGTGAAACAATTGAAGTTTATTACGATCGTCTTAATGAATTGATATATCGATGCAATCGATATGGTATCACTAGATCAGCTATGGAATTCAATCTGATATTTGTTATGGGACTTCGAAAGGAATGGCGTAGTGTGAGCATGATGGTGAAGAATCAACAGAGCTTTGATACGTCAACATTGAATGACTTGTACAACCAACTTAAGACTCATGAAAGCGAAGTGAACGAAATAGCTGAAGAATCGAAGGCTATGTTGGGAGGTCCACTAGCTTTGGTTTCGAAGATCTCTGAAAAAGATGCTGAGAAAGATGGTTCGGATGAAGATGAAGGGTTCATCATGAACTCAGATGATGAGGCAGTTGCCTTTTATTCAAACAATCGTGTGAAAAAGTTCTTCAAAAAGCCTTTCAATCCGAAGGCAAAGTCGTCTGAGACAAAAGGGAACTTTCTGAGTAAAAGTGTTGGGGAAGAGAAAAAGAAAGATGAGATGAAAGATTCGAAGCCTGTTGAGGGAAAGTCTGAGAAGAAACTAAAGGGAGATGCTGGGATTGATTGTCATTATTGCAATGGTGCTAATCACCTTGCTAATGACTGTATGCTTCGAAAGAAGGATGAGAGAAAGAATAAGATCAAGGATGAGGCGTACTATGCTGAAAAGTTAGAGGAGGTTCGTGCGAAAGCTAAGAATTTGTCTCTGGTTGCAAAGGGTGCGAATGAGGATGAAGATGGTACTTATCAAATCTGGTCATCTGGATCAGATGATGAGGAAATGCTAAATCCAACCCATGGAGCTATGTTTGCAAAAATGGAGGAAGAATCAGAGGAGGAAACATACGAAGTGCATGGAAGATGCTTCGTATCAAAAGCTGCTGACAAATCACCAATGACCACAAAGGTACGAAACATTCTTGAATCTTTTAATATTCCAGTATATGCTTATAATTCTGAATTAGTATCTTTTGATGAAACTGTTACTTATTTTGATTCGATTGTGGTATCTGCTAGCAATGAGGCTAAGAAGCTGTCAATGCAATTGCTAGAGACACAGAAGAAATTAGATTCGAAAATCACTAAGATAGATTGTCTAGAACTTCAAATAACGAATATCATGGTTGATAGGGACAATTTATCTAGTGATAATAAACTGTTGTTAGCACAAAGAAACATTTACTGTAATGCTGCTAAAAGATTATATGGGAAAATAACTGAACTTCATCATTCATGCGAAATCAGTAAAGAACAACATAGAAAATTGCTGCCATTTTTAGCTTATGAAAGAGCTAAGGTAGATAACATTTCGTATGACTGTGAAAAAGAAATAGCTGATTTTGACAAAGTTCCAAATGACAAGTATAGATATGGAATTGTCAAAGTTGATGAATGTCTTGATTCGAATGATTTAGTTAACATTGTAAATGTTACTTTGACTAAATCTGAACAAATTCACATTTTGAAAAAGACTGAGAATTCATCATCTGATTCTCAATCTAATTTTGCTGATATTAAAGATAATTCTAACAATATTAGTGAAAGTAGTGAGCTTGAAGATGTTGATTGTTCTCAATTGTCTATTGTTAATGTTGCTTCGAATTCTAAAGGGAAAGAAAAAGTTAAGGATTTGATAGTTGAGAAAGAAACTGATACTCCCACAGCTTCGAAAGTTAGTGAAATGAACTTCGTGGATCTCAAAGATTACCAAACTGATGATAGTGATGATGAAGATGTAGAGAAAGTTTCGAAAGAAAAGAAATCTTCAAAGAAAGTAGTAATTCCACGAATAGTTGTTGACCAAGTGTATGGTGATACACAAAAGTTCGAAAAAGTGATGAATGAAAAAGGTGAACATTATCTTGAAACAAACACGGAGGTTTTTCCAAATTTCAAATGCACAGATGATGTCATTTTTCCAAATCAAGTTTTCGTAACTACTTGAAATGTTGAGAATATCAAACCAGAGTTCAAGAAGATGGTTGAGGAGGATAATTCAAAAACAACTGAAAAGGTTGTCAAATTAAACTCTAAGGAATTTAAAGATCAAATTGACAAATTTTCGAAGGAAAACAACATTTCAAAAAGACAAGCACGAAAGAAAATATTTTGGCAAAATATTGAGTCTCAAAAGATGTCTGAATCACAATCCATCAAAAAGGTTTTCAAAGTTAAAAACGATTATTTTTCAAAAACTCAACAATCATCTCAATCAAATCAAACAAGGTCTGAAGTACATAAGCAAACAAAGTTTTCGAAAGTTTCTGAAACTAACAAAACAATAGATTTTTCAGAAAGATCCAATTCAAATCAAAAAGTTTTTCAACGTCAACATTTTAAATCAAAAATTGATACATCCTATGCTTACTCTTATGTTACCAAACCCAAAGTTGATTTTGTACCTCAAAAGCCAAATTTTCCTAATTACACAAAGAAAGAAACTATGAGGATGTCACGGGAAAAAGGAATGACTTCAAGGAAGAACATTGATCATTGGCTTGACGGAAGAGGAAAAATGTATCAGTCAAATAAATATTCAAAAGAGCAAATTCATGAAGCATACGAAAAGTATGTCAATACTTCTTCGAATGGCAGCTCATCATCTAAGGATTCGAATATCTCAGTCAAAACATGGAGACCTGTCACAAAAGCGAAGGCTGTTCAATCACAAACTCAAGATGCGAAGGGAAAAGTCAGTGAACATTCGAAACTATCAAACACTTATGTTTCAGTTCCTTTAGATGATGAAGTGAACTTAATTAATAGTCTCAAAACCAAAGTTTGTGATTGGGTTAAAAGTTCTTCATTTCATTCGAAATTGAAATCTAATTTCCAAGGACCCAAAAAGCCTTGGGTACCTAAAATTTTTAATTGATTGCAGGTATTGTGTGACGAGCAATATGATAACAAATGGTACATTGATAGTGGTTTCTCTCGTCACATGATTGGAAAGAAGGAGAATTTAAGAGATTTTGGAAGTCTCAAAAATGCTGGAGTAGTAAAGTTTGGGAACAATCAAAAGTGTCAAGTCATGGGATATGGAAAAATCACAAATGGACAATTCACAGTGAATCGTGTTGCATATGTTGAAGGTCTTCAACATAACTTGATTAGTGTTTCTCAACTTGTTGTGGGCATTGGAAATCAAGTTCTTTTCAACGAAGAAGGAAGTGTTATTTCGAATGTTAACACAAACGAAATATTACTGAAATCTAAAAGGAAAGGTGACATGTTCACTTTGGACATCAATCCAATTGTAGGCAAACCAGCAGTATGTCTTCTTTCGAAAGCTACATCTGATTTAAGCTGGTTATGGCATCGAAGACTTTCACATCTCAACTTTCGAAACATAAATAAACTTGTGGTACAAGATCTGGTAAGAGGTTTACCTATACTTAAATTTGACAATGATTCTTTATGTGCAGCTTGTGAAGTTGGAAAGCAACATAAACAAGGTCATCCAATCACAATTGATTCGAAAATTATTGCACCTCTTGAGTTGATACATATTGATTTGTGTGGTCCTTCGACTGTTTCAACACTCAACTATAAATGGTATATTTTAGTTATTGTTGACGATTTTTCCAGATTTACGTGGGTTTATTTTCTCAGGCTCAAATCTGAAGTTGCACAAATTATGATTGACTTTATCAAAAAGATAGAAACCATGTTAAAGAAGACTGTTAGAAAAATCAAGAGTAATCATGGAACTGAATTTAAGAACAAAGTTCTTGATTCATTTTTGGTGGACAAAGGAATTTCGCATAATTTTTCATCACCATATACACCACAACAAAATGGTGTTGTAGAACGAAGGAATCGCTCATTATGCGAAGCAGCAAGAACCATGTTGGCATATGCGAATTTACCTCAATATCTATGGGCTGAAGCTGTTTCAACTGCATGTTTTACTCAAAACAGATCGTTCATTCATCGTCGATTTAATATTACACCATACGAAATTCTGAATAATCGTAAACCTAATGTGAAGTTTTTTCATGTTTTCGGATGTAGGTGTTTTATTATGAATCTCAAGGATCATCTTTCGAAGTTTCAAGCAAAAGCTGATGAAGGAATTTTTCTTGGATATTCGCACAATTCAGTGGCATATCGAGTGTTAAATAAGCGAACACGAAAAGTGGAAGAAATGTTCAATCTCACATTCGATGATTATTATGTTAAATCAAATAAGCATAGATTTACGAATCATCCAATTTTACAAGAAACACAAGTTGAAACTGAATCTATACAAATGGATGATATTGATTATGATTTGATTTTTGGAATTTCAGATCATGCAGTTGATTCTGAAGTTCATGCTCCTGATAATCACATACCAGAATTTTCAAAACTTACTGATGATTCACCATCGACTCCTCAAGAAGGTGAAACTATGAGTGATAGTCCACTGGAGGGGGAGCAATTGGATTCGAATACTTTAGATGATGAAGAGCATTCTTTCGAGGGGGAGAAAGAACAATTGAATGCTGAAATTGAGGGGGAGCATATTGTTGAGGGGGAGCATAATGTTGATGATGCTTGTTCGAATGCAAGCTCAGAAAATGATGAAATATACAAAGATGCCCCTTTGGAATTTGATCCAGCATATCCACCCATGGAAAAATGGACAAGAGACCATCCGAAGGATCAAGTTATTGGGAATCCACAAGAGGGAGTTCTGACAAGAGCTCAAATTCGTGCAAAGAATGAGGTATTGAATGCTCATCAAGAATTTTGCATGTTTAATGTTTTCATCTTTAAAATTGAACCAAAAACAATTAAGAATGCAATGGAACACTCAGATTGGGTTGTTACAATGCAATCGGAGTTGTCTGAATTTGAACGAAACAAGGTTTGGAGGTTAATTTCTAAACCTGAAAATGTTTCGATTGTCGGGTTAAAATGGATTTTTAAAAATAAAACCGACAAAGATGGAAACATTATTCGAAATAAAGCCAGACTTGTTGTAAAAGGATATTCACAACAAGAAGGAATCGACTATGAAGAAACTTTTGCCCCTGTCGCAAGACTCGAGGCGGTTCGAATATTTTTGGCTTATGCAGCTCACAAAGATTTTGATGTTTATCAAATGGACGTGAAATGTGCATTTCTCAATGGAGAGCTTGAAGAAACAGTTTATGTGGAACAACCCCCAGGTTTTATTAACGAAGAATATCCTAATCATGTTTATATTTTAGATAAGGCAGTTTATGGTCTGAAACAAGCACCAAGAGCATGGTATGCAACACTTACATCATTTTTGAAACAATCTAAATTTAAACAAGGATCAGTTGATCCCACATTATTTCGAAAGAAAGTGGGGAATCATCTAATGCTTGTTCAAATTTATGTTGATGATATTATTTTTGGCTCGACTGATCCTGCTTTGTCTAGAGAATTCGAAGAATTGATGAAAAGCAAATTTGAAATGAGCATGATGGGAAAAATCAATAATTTCCTTGGATTGAATATTCGTCAAAACAGAGAAGGGATTTTCATTAATCAGGAAAAATATACGAAAAATCTGTTAGAAAAGTTTGGATTGACGAATAGCACAAAGCTTCGTGTACCAATGGCAACAGGCATAAAGCTAACACCATCGTTGGACAAACCTGCTGTTGATATAACGTTGTATAGGAGCATGATTGGTTCATTACTTTATTTAACAGCAAGTAGACCTGATATCATGTTTTCTGTGTGTAATTGTGCTAGGTATCAGTCTACTCCACGCGAACCACATCTTACTGCAGTGAAGAATATTTTTCGTTACCTTAAAGGCACAATTTCGTTAGGATTGTGGTATCCTTCGAAAACTGGATTCTTCGTTCAAGCATACTCAGATGCAGACTTGGGTGGTTGTAATCTTGATCGAAAAAGCACAAGTGGAGGATGTCAATTTCTTGATGGCGAATTAGTCAGCTGGCAGTCGAAAAAGCAAACGTGTGTGTCAATTTCAACAGCTGAAGCAGAATATGTGGCTGCTGCTGCTTGCACTTCGCAAATAATATGGATCCAAAGTCAATTGCGTGATTATGCAATTAATATGAAAAAGATTCCATTATATTGTGATTCTCAAAGTGCAATAAGAATTTGTCATAATCCTGTGCAGCATTCAAAGACTAAACACATAGCTCTTCGTTATCATTTCATTAAAGATCACGTGGAGGATGGAAACATTGAAGTACATTTCGTGAAAACAACTGATCAGTTAGCTGATATATTCACGAAAGCTTTGGATGAAAAATCTCTAATGCGAATAATAGAAGGTCTTGGAATGATCGATGGCAATTCTGTTCCATGCGAAAAAGAAGAATGATAGGCGAAAAAGAATGAATCAGAGGCGCTGAATAAAAGATAACACAAAGTCATTCAGCATTCAGAGGTTATTGTTCATAGTCAACGCTTCGAACGCTTCGAATTCGCATGATTGTCACTTATTTTCAGCGTTGAGTTAATGGTTACTGTTCATAGTCAACGCTTCGAACGCTTCGAATTCGTACATTTGTCACTCTTCAAGGAATGCCAAATATTCGTCTGTTTAAATCAAAATTTCAAAAAGATTTTCTTTTGTCTTGTCTTTAAATTTTCGAAAAATCAAAAATTCAAAAAAAGATTTTGTTTTGTTTTGTCTTTAAATTTTCGAAAAATCAAAAATTCAAAAAGATTTTCTTTTGTTTTGTCTTTAAATTTTCGAAAAATCAAAAATTCAAAAAGATTTTCTTTTGTTTTGTCCTTAAATTTTCGAAAAATCAAAAATTCAAAAAGTTTTTCTTTTGTTTTGTCCTTCAATTTTCGAAAAATCAAAAATTCAAAAAGATTTTTGTTTTTAGACTTTTGTTGCAGATTATGATGATGATTCAGAGGGGACAATGCAGGCAGTTTTAGGGTCAGGTAAAATTTTTCGTATGAATTAATATGTTTTTCATTATTCGAATTAGTTAGGTTGTCCCTAGAAGCATGCTGCATGTCGTCCAAAGCCTCCATGACTCAATGTGTGTGTACGAAAGCCTTAATGAAATGTTTCGTACGAAAATTTCTTCCCAATCAGGCTTATATTCACATTAGTCTCTGAGCTACCTTACTCTTCTCACAATGAGTTAAGAGTTTCCTGTTTGGTCCAAAACATAACAGAGGTACTTTTCATGTCTTACACCAATCTTTTTCATCCAAAACAATCTTACACGATCACACACAAAGACGTATATCCGAGAGGTCTCTGATCAAACCCATCGAGACTTAGATATATAAAAACTCTGTGTTTATGATCTGACATCATGAGTCCGTGATGGAAGTGAAACCCAAAAATCTTACAAATTAAGGAATTGACGGGGAACATTGTTCCAGATATATACGAAACTTTTGTTTCTGTACCAATGTTCGAAACTCCAAATCATATTCATTTCGAATGAGTGGTCTTGATCAAGCATTCGAAACCCACGATGTTTGTTACCCAACAAGATCCAGTATACAAATTGTTTTATGAATATGATTTCCGTGTGAGTTTCATTCGAATGTCCTAGTCATGTTAAAAATTTTCAAAGCCGACTTGTCACTGACTACACTGGTCATACAAGTAATTTCAGTTACACTTTATCACCTTATGTTTAGGTTGACATGTAACGAAATTTTGAACCTACCCACGAAGCATTCTTAAAAGAAGCCCTTTGATACTTATCAACAAGTATTCGATTGTAATTCACGGGAACATACACAAGCTGTTGATCATCTCTCTTGATGATTAGCGAAGCAACCTTTGCCCGGGGTTTAACTGCCTTCGTGTCAAATTAAATTTTTGACATCACAAAATTTTCTAAACTTTTTGTTTCTTGTCTAAACTTTCTTTGGCACACTACACACACGAAATCCTTGAGGTTCTGAGTAATACCAACTCAGGCTGATGATTTCGAACATCTGGCATATGACTTCGCTTTTTATCCCAAAAGTGAAAGCACCTTGCCTCCATTCGAAGGGTTCTAACGGTTACAATTCTATTAAGGGGATAATGGCAGGCTGTGTATACGTGACGTATGGTATTTTGCCCGGTTTTCCAGGTGATGTGACAGACACTTTTTGACGCATGGCTACCTTTCCGCTGTACAGGTCCGATTTTCAAGGTGCCACGTCGGATCTCATTAAATGCATCCCGCTTCAAATTCAAATCATTTAGGGTTACATATAAAAGGGGGTTCAAGAGTACTTTATACGTTTATGTGATCAAAACTCAAAACTTCCCAAATTCTCTGTTCCTCATCTTTTTCAAACCCTAACAATGGCGACTACTGCTCATGTCGATCCTTCTACTGAAGATACTTCTTCTGCACCAGTTATGAAGATTCAATCTACCAATTATTATGTGGATGGTGAACTTTCTCAATGTCCAGAAGAATTCAAGATGCTTATTGTTTCTTTAAAACACTCTGTTTTATCCAAAGCAATGTTCAATTCCTTTTCTGTTCCGGTATCTTGGCTTTCTCAAGCAGGATCTACTGCCACATACAACAAAGTCTCTGATTCGATTACTTTTCACCTAATCAATGACAAAAAGGTTAGGCTTTCCAAGAAACTGTTTTGTCAGATTCTTGACATTCCAAATACACCTCCTTTTGTTGAATTTCAGTTCTCCCAAATAATTCATATGTTTAATGAAATGGGATATCAGCCCCCATTGTCAAAGATAAGTGACTTTAAGAAGTCTGGTCTTCCAAAATTATGGAATTTTTTGTTTGGGATATTTTTGCGTTGTTTAACCGGAAGAACAGTTGGATTAGATAAAGGAAGGATGGAGGTTTATGCCATGGTGGCTGGTTTATACTATGATCTTCCAGCAGACTACTCTACACAGCTATGGAAGGAATTCCAAAAAGGAGTAGAACATACGAATGTTGTTCATGGCATTTCGTGTGCTAGGTACTGGAGTCTAATTCTGCAACATTTTTACAACAAGGAAGGCATCTTGGTTTCAAATGAAGAAGAGAAGGTTACTTTTCAATCTTATCACTTTCCAAAGGAAGTTGTTGACAATGATGATGAATTTCCAAACGTTGCTCGGATTCCAGACGCGATGCTTAAAAGGGTGGATCCTACGAATCCAGTTTTGATTGCATATCTGAAAACATTCGATTCTTCTATTCCTACGGGAATTTTGTTGCCACGCGAAGAAAAGAAGACCAAAAAGTCGTAGAAAGCTGATCCTGCTTCACCTGAAAAGAAAACGAAGGGTTCAACATCCTCTAAATCTTCAAAGAAGAAGACAGAAAATGTTGCAGTGACAGTTGAAGCAACACAAGTGATTGAGCCAATAGTGGAAGAGACTCAAGAGAACGTGATTATTCCTTCGAAAACAGGGATGTTTCGAAGAATCAAGATGAAATCCACTGACAAACGAAAGTCACCATCACAGAAGTTGATTCGCAAGCCTCAAATTACTCACCAAGGAGTTTTAATTCGTGAGGTACCTGTTCCTGTTTCTCCCGGATCCAAGAAAAGGGCAGCAGAAGATATGGCAAAACACTTGTCACAACGGAAAAAGCAGAAGATGAAGAAGACTCGAAAGATTGTTTTATCTACTGAGTCTACAGAAGAGGATGAACGAATACCAGAAAGTCCAGAGTTCACTTCTATCATTACAAGTTCCATTCTTGAGAAGACTGTAATCATACCACCCGAAGTTTCGATTGCCAAGTCAATTTTTGAGGAGGTTCGAACTTCAGGCATCCCTGCACACGTATCTGATACGGATGTAAATGTCAACATGGGTGAAAGTGGTTCGAAAGATGCAGATCAAGGTCCAATTATTTCTACTCCTTTCGAATCATTGGTTTCTGTTACACCAACATCTACTATTCCTCTCACATCAACCACTATTTCTCCAACCTTTGAACATATCATCAATCAACCAATTACTTCCATTTTTTCCTCTCAATCCACTGATACACCGAAACCATCTTCACCCACTGAAACTGATAATGAAGGGTTTGGTGGAACATTCGAAGACCTAGAGTTTCATGATGAAGAAGAAGAATTTCCTGATCATATGTTAACAATACAAAATTCTTAATCAAAAGTTGAACTCCATCATTCAATCTCAAGCTGATCTTGGCAGAGGTTCATCTATTTCAAGTTTGGAGGTTGATTCTATGCTCAAGATGTTTGAATCAAGAGTAATCAACAAAGTTTCTGGAATGATAAAAGCCTCAGAGTCTGTTATTTTAGAAAAGGTTGATTATACAGATCAGAATTCTGAGCTTCGTGTTAAAACTCTCAGATCTGATTTTATGGGAGAAGTTAAGGATCTGCGAAGCATAACAAAAGAACGACATCTTCTTTTTGTTCAGGAAGTCAAGAAAGTAAGGGAGGATGTTAACTCCCAAATTCACGAACTTCGTGAAGACATGAAAAAGGAAATTTTATCTGTTCAACATGATTATGCGTCCTTGAATCAAAAGGTCGATATCATTTGTGATGCTGTCACTCGATTTGTCAAGCTATACGAAGGTTTGAGTCCTCAACTAACTCAAATCTCCAAGTCTGAAAGTGAAAATTTTGAAGGTGTGATCAAGTTATTAAAGGAGTTGAAGGAGATCTCAACAAAACCGGTTTCGTCACCGTTGATTACTCCAGAATTTTTGTCCCAGAAGTTTGTGCAGTTCGAAGCCATACTTAACAAGCAACTTGCTCCACTATTTCGCATATCTAGTCTTCTTCCCACAACTACTGCCCCTCCTGTTTTCACAGGGGTACAAGGGGGAGAAAGGAAGTCAACAGAAGAAAAAGCGAAAGTGGTGGGCAAGGTATTTTCATCTAGCGTCCCTTCAACAAAACCAGTAATTGTGTCTGCTCAACCAGTGATCTCAACAATCGTAACAACATTACCAACTACAAGAACATTTTCGAAAGGAATTGTAATTGGTAAACCTTTGGAATCTGGTGGAAGTGGTTCGAAGCTAAAAGACGTAACTGAAAAATCTGCTTCGAAAGATAAAGGAAAATCAATTCTGGTTGAAAATTCTAAAGAAGAAAAGAAGGCTGAAGCTGAAGCTGAACTCGAGAAAATGAGGCTTATTCAAAGCATCATGACTCAGAGGGCTGGTGATCCGAAGGGCATGAATAAAGGTGATCCAGCAAAACATTACAACTATGAAACAATCGAAGCCTTGGTTGCCTTTAATCACATGTACTCATTTGATAAGAAGCCAAAACAGAGTTATGTGGTTACAAACACTGATGCATGCCAGTTGGATTTCCCTATAAATGAGATGATGTTCATCATGCCTCAGTTCAAAGCTGAAGGGAATTTTAAAGAAAAAGATGAAGGGACTCATATGAAAATTCGTTTTCATGCAGTACTTCGCAAAGCCCCTGAGGATGTATGGTCACTGATCAAGATCAAGAAGGTGATAAGCATGAAAAAGGATGTGGTCTTTGAAAACATTGTTCAAAATGTTAAATATGTTGTAGTCAGGGCAAATGGAAAAACATGTGAATTCACTATTGCAGATTTTCCTCTGATGAACTTGTATGACCTTATACAAGTGGCATTGCTTCTGAAAGACAAATCCTTTTCTTTTCTGCAAAACACAGATCCAGAGGAATTCAAACTTGGAGTTGCTCACATCAAAATCTTCATTGAGAATTATTATGAGTGCCTAGCACTGACTGATGTGGAGTTAGCTACTGCAAAGGGAATGGAAGTAAAAGTTCCAATGGCTCCTTCGTTGACTCAGTCTGAGTTAAAGAAATATGTTGATGGAGAAATATGTTTAAAGCCATTTGGAATAGTTTTTGCTGGAAAGGATAAAGCTGGAAAAGCGAAGCGGTTTTTGTTCCAAGCTAGCGAAGTGGAGAGATATTCTACATCTCAATATACGAACTTGATTGTTCGTATGAACCACTGCAAAAAGAATAATGAATGAGACAAGAAGGAATTAAAGAAAATTATTTCTTGGTATACTGAGGTTCGAAGAGTTTTGCTGTACTCCATTACTCTACTTACAAACTGAAGACTTCGACTTTAATTACAAAGGGGGAGATTGTTAGGGTTGAAATGTTGTAATAGTTGAAGTTTGTATTTAGGGTCTTCGAACATTTTTATAATGTATTTTACTAGGGCATAATATTCGAAGCTTCATGTTTAGTCCTTAGTATATTTTTTGTACGCTTTTTTCTTCTATAAATAGGAGTGGTTACTAGTGTCTTAGTAACGAAGTCTTTACAAAATATTCATTGTACTCTGTAAAATTTGCAAAAGCGTAATAGAGCCAAACAGATCATATTTACATCGGTGTTCAAATCTTTCAATTCTACTTTGAATTTACTCTCTAATTCGTTCAATACTTGATTCATTGTCTCATCAGATTGTGGTTGGATCACAACACTGATAGGAAAGATTGTGCTTGGATCACAACAATTGTATGTAAGACTTGGGTTCAATCCCTGGAAATAGAGTCAGGGTTGTGCCTGTATACCCCTAGGGTTGGGCCCGTTACGCATGATATGTTTGTAGATAAGAGATTTGATTGCTCGGCGTTAGAGCTGAGCACTTGTGTGGATGCATTGTATGTATGATGGAGTATGTGGTATATCGGGGAACTCATTAAGCTTTGTGCTTAAATTTTTGGATTAAACATTTTGCAGGTTGTTTGCAAGAAGAGCTCAGCGGGACTATACACACACATCGAAGATGTTCGTTTCCGTAGTTTTGTAAATTTAAGTATGATATTGTATGGTTTCAATCAAATGAATTTTACTTGATCGTTTTTGAAAGGGAATATAACATAAATGTCCTACAAACTTTCTAGGGTTAGTCCTTTTAGTCCCTAAACTATTTTTGTGGCTTTATGAGGGAACGAAGTCGTTTTTGTCGGGTCCATTACATCCTTTTGGCCAAAGTGAAGGGATCATCCGGTTACCCTTTTGACAAATTGATATTTGTTGACCAATACTCCCACATTGACTTTGAATTTTCCCATAACCTGGGACCCACATCTTTCTCTCTCAAATTCTTCCGTCACCATCTAGATCATCACTTCCGTTCTACATCTGGGTTTTAAGAATCAGATGTGGTTATTAGTTTTAATCCACAAACATGTAAAAAAGTGAAAGAATATCCGGTGTTGCAAGGAGGATCTCGCAACTATCCACCATCAGGCCAACTATTCGCAGGTTGAGGCTCACCGCCGATAACCAACCGGTCACTGTCGAAGTGGTGGTAATAAAGCAGATGCTTTCCAAAATGTGGACCGTCCATTTACTGGTTCCTTCCATCCTTGTTTTGTCTAGAATCGTGTCTACCTAGTACCTTCACCATGTTCATCTTTCACCTTCAAAATATCAATTGTGATTTCAATCAAGAAGCTTTCTAATTTGCCTCTGTTCCATTCATCAAAGCTTTCAGCTAATTTTGTGTTGCTTAACCCACCAACAATTTTCAGAACATCATAAGCTTCAGAAATCAATTGCATATCACCATATATGATTCCATTATGCACCATTTGAATGAAATTACCAACCTACCTTCTCCAATTGAGAGTGAATTTGGTTCATTTCTCAATTCGTTTTTTATGTTTCTGCAATAGAAATTGTTGGGTTTCTGATGTAATTTCTCAAAGCTTGCATTTTTCTCCCTATTTCTTACATTCATGTTATCATTTTTACCCTTTCATTATTGGTTACCACGTGACGAGGCTTCCTCAACATAATGTTGGATCATAACCACAGTTTTAGCAAAATTTCCAATACCTAGGCTTGACAAGTAAAATCTGATTTCATCATGAAAATGTAATTAAACAAGAATCATTATGTAGGAGATGGACATCGAGACAGAAAGTAGGGAAAATAACCCAAACAATAGTTGAACAAGATGAAAAAATAGCTGAAAAAGAAACACTAGTTGATAACAGGAGGTGGAAAACAATCGATGAACCCAAGCAACAAACAATTAGAAACATGAACAAAAAACACGGTTCGGTAAACCTTGAACTCAGTGGTTTCGATTTCAACAGAAATCAACGAAAAAGAGAAAGAAGAACGAAAGCAGGGAAAAAAAGGATGAATGAGAGCAGAAATTGAAGAACGAACCTATAGTTGTCGGGTGCTAGGTCTCCGGCCGGTGGCTTCACAGGGGTGATGGCAGCCATTGTCGTCTAATGGAAATCGATTTTGAGAAAGTCAAAATGTGATTTTGACTTTTAAATGGAAAAGAGATGATGTGTCCATGAAACCTGCTAAAATAGGTTAGATGGACTAAAAAAACAGGTTGCTTCTAACCTTATGCTCCTATAAAGACACAAAATTAGTTTAGGGACTTAAAAGGTCAACCCTTTAAAGTTGGTAGGACATTTATGTCATTTTCCCTTTTTGAAACAAATGTTTTAATTGGTTCTTATGTTTTTAAAATTGAAAAATCTGTTTGTAATTTTTGGGATGTTACAAGTTAGTATCAGTGCCTTGGTTTGAGGGATACGGACGCACCTGGCGGTGTGTCTGAACTCAAACTGAGGAATGACAGATTTTCTAAATAAGTTTTTGAAATAGAATGCTTTTATTCAAGAAAACCATTTTCTAAAAATATTTTATTGGATGATGTGATGCGTACAGTCGGTCGAAGCTTAGGAAGTAAGTAATTCCCAATATACACATATGATCTTCTATTTGTGTTATGAATTGTTATGCAAGCTAGAACGTAAGCTGTATATCGACTCAGGAGTTACATGATAGAATTTCCTGACATCTGTGATGCCCTATAGCCTAGAGAATTGTTTATTATGTGTTGCTTGAAGTCTTGATTGGTAATGTTATTTGCTAGTTGTATGTTTTAGACTTGTATACAATCGGGTTTGTATAACCTTAGGATGATTGATTTAGCCTTATTCCTTTCTCCTTGTCTAGTTGTGTTCATAGGGTAAAATTACTTATTTGACAGTCTATTTGGTCTTGTATTGTGTATAACTTGCATGCACGAGGCAACCATCGGTGTTGATAGGGGTTCTAGCAGTGCGAAAGCGAGTGAGAGGAGAATCCTAGAGGGAGAGTCTAGGAAGTGTGGTATTATGCATATGATAGACATATACATGTGCATGAGTAGTTTGGTATAGGGATGCAAAGTGACTAGGGAGTCTTGGAATAGTCCTTGGAACAGGTATGGATAGGTGTGGAAGGTAGTCTTGGGTTCATACTACTGAAAGAACATAATCCATACTTGGGTCAGGAAGTGTTTCGGGATTACCAAGGAACTTATAGGTGGGTATGCATATTGTGGGTTACATTGTGTATTGATTTTGATGCGCTTCTGTTATCTTTCAAATTCAGGATCGCGGCCTTCTGTATTGGTGATGTGAGCCTGAGTGAGGGGGATGTCTATGACATCATAGCTACAAATATTTTGAGGTTCATGAGAGAGGATTTTCCTGGATTAATCAGTACTATCAAGGAAGAGTTGATCGTAGTGGTGGACAAGCGGCTTAGGATTCTTCGGGCCGATTTGGAGGCCGGTCGCCTCAGGGCTCGGGAAGTTTCCTTCATGGAGTTTGATGCTTGTGCGACCACTTATTTCTTTAGGAGTAGGGTTCCAATCATCAATATGTGTTGGGTTGCCGATGTGGAGAGTTCCTTTCGCGGTAGCGTTCATCCGACATAGGCCATGGTCAGAATTACGACATGTATTTTGCACGACAGAGCTGGAGATTTTTGGTGTGAGGTTTTCCAAGGCTTCGAACCAAATGGGGTTGATTCCATGTGATGGGAGGATTTTTTCACCAGATTCAAAAGAGAGTTTGTGCCAACAGTTGACTTGGGAATATCTGACACTTGAGCAGAGTATGAAGACGGTAGTTGAGATCACCACCAAGTTTAGAGAGAGAGGGAGAGAGAGAAAGTGTGTGTGTGTGTGTGAGTGATGTTCTATCCTCAATATTTGGCTTCAGAGAAGATGAGGATGACTCGTTATCGTGACATGTTGAGTACGAAAATCCAGGGGCATGTGAGTATCTCTATTCATAAGACTCTTCCTAGTTTGGTGGAGGTAGCTTGGGAGAGAGAGTTGGAGTTGGAGACTCAGGAACGGAAGAGGAGTCAGGATCAGGTTCATGAATTTGCATCAACAACCAAGAAGGCTCGAGTGATAGACATTTGGCCAGGAAATCAAGATATTTGCAGACTTTACGGGGGGGTGTGGTCGGACTCACTAGGGTATTTTCGCACGCCTGTTTCTGGATATTTTAGGTGTGGTCAGGAGGGTCACTATAGTCATGATTGTAGTCAAACGGAGTCACCAAGGGTATCTTTCTTTTAATGTCAGCCAAGCCACTTTAAGGTCGATTGTCCTCTAAGAGCCGATGGTGTGGTTTTGGATGCGACGCCTTTGGCCTTTCAACTACTAGATGGACGACATGGGACAACTGGAGTCCTACGAGTCATGATTTGAGTTAACGGTTTTCTTCAGTTTAGTTCGATGCACCATTCATTGGTGTCATCAGAATCTCCGTTGTTTTGTGTGTTTTGTTGTTTTAGTTGTGATTCTAGATGATCTATTGAAGGATACTGTATTAATCAAATTTAGTTCTATTTTGAAGGTTTATGTATGTTTGAGTTGTTAATGTTGTGAGGTTGTAAATACATGTTGGAACTCTTTGGATTTTTTTCGTTATGGGTTGTAATTATATTGGAGCCTTTGAGTTTTGTTTGAAGAACTCAGATTCCTTTATGCCTAGTAATGTCAAGGGTGGTTATTATGAACCAAGTGATTAAATTATTATATTGACATGGAAATTCAATTGGTTATGAAGTTGTCAGGGTTTAGCAGATTCCAAGTGAGGGGGGGGCGCTTCATTAGATGGAAATATTTCCGAGTGCAGGTCATCCCGAAACTTCATATTCAAGGGTAGGAGGAGAGTTGGTTTTGATTGTTGTCCGAGTTGAAGCTTACGCAAGTTATGATGTTCACCAGTCAAGATGTGATAAGGGAAGTAGATAGTGAGAATTTTAGGTCATCTTGTCTGAAGGTTTGGAGCATCGACAATGACACAATTTTGGGTTAGTGCCTAGGTTCAGGTCGAGGTTTGTGCGAGGGCATCTCTGCTTGTTTCTTTTCGGATGAAGGCTTTGGGGTTCGAAGCACGACCCGAACACCTGACGAGGTCTATTAGACTAAGGGGGGTTGTCTCGTATCAGCTTTGCTTGTCATCTTATAGGTTGTTTGAAAGACCATGGTTAGATCATGGCAGGAAAGACTGTAGTTGGGTTGTAGCAATGGAAGTGATTGTAAGATTATGGTTAGATCATAACATTCGTAGATAAAAGACCATGGTTGGATCATGGCATGAAATACTGTTGGTGGGCTGTCTCAACGGAAGTGATTGTAAGACTATGATTGATCATAGCAGTCACATATGCAATACCATGGTTAGTTTATGGCAGGAAAGACTGCAGTTGGGCTTTAACAACGAGAGTGACTATAAGAATATGGTTGGATCATAGCATTCACCTGGGTTGAATCAGACATGTCATTTTTTGTTTAGTCTTTCCTTTATTTAGACTTAAGGGTTGTTAGGGAGGTGTTGATGTATATGTTAGGTTAGCTATTTCCCGTTGGGGTTTTGTTTGGAGTTCGTTGTGCATCCTTGAGTGCGAGCGTCAGTTTCAGCAATCAGTTGTGGAATTCGTTCCTCAGTCCATCTGTTAGATGGAGATAGGTTGGTAAGGACCTCGTTCAGAGCGGACCTATAAATTTCCTGGTTAACAAGGTTGACATATAGGATAGGTTTGTTCTCTAGGTTGTCAGGCACAACCTCGGAGCCTTCGAGTTAAGGGTAAGAGTTAGCTTCTCTCAAGGATTGGTTAAATGCAATGTTCGGGTTGCCGTATCATCATTAGATCAGATCTACGAGTCTTAATCACCATGGTTGAGGTTCGCGTGGCTCTGTCTGTCTGGAAGTCATACATGATTTCGAGGTCCTCAAATTATGGTTAAGGAAGTTAGTTCTTCTCGATGTGATTTAGTTGTAAGGCCTTAGTGACGCCTCTTCGCCAAGCCGCATATTTCTCACTAAGGATTGAATTGGTTTTGGGATTGAAGGGAAGTGTTTGTCTTGATCATTGTCCCAGTGTTGTTGCGATCATGAATTCGACCTTCTAGAAGATTCCGCTATGGTTTGGTCATGCACTTGGTTTCGGGGATATTTCTTATGGTGATTGTAATTTCACTCGGGGTAGCTTTTTCTTATGGTAGGAAGTAGACTTGGAAGAACCCACAAGGGTTTTGGAGGGTGTGTAAGGATGTATTGGTAATGACTGATTTCAATGACGAAATCTAATTTAAGTGTGGGAGAGTTCTAACATCTGTTTCCCATAATGGATTAGTGAATGCTATAAGGGAGTCAAAGGAATTTTTTTTGAGGAATCCATGTGCCACGATGTGGCGCGTAGAGTGCCATGACGTGACATGCAAGATGGAGAATGTGTGTTTTGGGTAGGCTCCACGATGTGGCAAGAGAATGGCCACGATGTGGTGAGTGTTGCATCCTAAGCCCATGGATTTTTAGGGTTTTCTCCATATTTAAGAACCTTAACTTCAAGTTAGGGCATCCTTTTCAACCTCCACCATCTCCATTTCTAAAACCCTATCCCCTTTAAGTGTTCTTAGTGTTCTTGGCCATTTGAAGACTCGTTTCTCATATTTTGGTGTGGAGCTTGAAGATCAAGTTTTTTGCAAAGTGTTTTGGTGAAGATCTCAAGTGTAGATCTAGAAAAAGGACTTCATTTGTGGACCATTGTGAGTAAAAAGCTTCCAACTTGACCTCTAGTTTGCTAGATCTTGTAGTTTGATCATTTATGTCCCTTTTTGGTCCATGTGATCTTGTGCTTTGGAGTTGAGTCAAATCCAATACCTCTTCAACTTATTTTATAACCTCAAAATTGTGTTGGACTGGAAAAGTTTGCATCTTGATATTGTTCTTGAAGTCATCATGTTTTGAGGAAGGTTTTATGCTATTAAGGACATAGGGTTGTAGATTTACCTTTGGGAAGGGCTCCTAATGGATAAAGTAAACTTTATCCATTAAGTTTGTACAAAGAACTAGGTATGAAATTATAGGCCTTGATTTGAAGAAATTTAGCACTTAATGAAGATTTTGGCATTTTGCCAAAAGCCACGACGTAGCGATGCTCGGAAGCGCGACTGTTTTGTCCTAGCATTTTCGCGACGTAGCCAAGGAAGGCCCACGACATGGCAATGTCCTGCATATTGACTGTTTGACCTTGTATTCCCACGACGTGACTGTAACGCCCGTAGATCAGGGCTAGTCAATTTAGAGATAATAGGGGTCGAAAACGACTTTTTGACAAAATATTATTTAAAATAAATAATCTTAACCAAGTTGTAGAATACGTCTCAAGGGTTCCGTACATATAAAGAACGTTGAAATCCGAGTTATAACGAAGAAGTTATGGTACATTGAAGTTTTATGGCAAAACCAGCACGACACCGGGAGACGTAAATAGTGAATTTACGATGGAAGACTTTTTAGCCTTAGAAATATAAACAAAATTTATAGTATACATTAAACCGAGAACATACAAAAAAAAAAGAACGCCCAAATCTGACTTCGTATGAGGAAGTTATGAATTTTCTAAGATTTGGCCTAACAGTGCACAGCCCGAAACTCGAATTTTAGATCGAGCAGTTTTTGGCCTACACGACCTAAATGAGAATTGAAGATCTCATTAATAGGAACTCAACGGTAAAAAGTCAGACGAAAACAGAGTCCGTATGTAGAAGTTATGAATTTTACGCGGACATTTAACAATATAATCTCCTCGTACTGTTAAATTTAATATCGGTAGAGAATTAGCCGACGGAGTCAAAATGAAAGTTGTAGATCTTATTTTTACCTACGCTTGGATATAAAGAACGTCAAAGATGGAGGTCGTATGTGAAAGTTACGGATTTTAGAAGTCTGAAGTGTGCTGTGCGAAAATGGGTGATGTGGCACAATCTTGACCATTGCTTTCTCCTCAAGTCTTGCCACTAGATGGTGACATGTGGCACCAAGTTCAGCCATTTTTTACCCTATAAATAGAACCTCTCCCACCCTCATTTTCTTCACACATTTCCCATTCTTTCTTCTCTTTACTCTCTCTCTAGAACCTCTCTCTAGCCCCGAAACCCCCCCCCCCCCCGAAAAGCCTAGGGAACCTCCCTAGCACGAGGCGGAAGCCCCGGAGTGCTCGACGGCTCCGAGAAGCAGAGCTTTTCGGATCGGGAACGCTGCTCCAAGCAAAGCCCGGTTTTCTATAAAACTCGCTGTAAGTGAGCTACGCCTACGCTATTTTTAATATAGCTTTGATTTAATTATAGTAACGTTATTAGGAACTTATAATAAGTACTTGGGCTATTATTATGGGTTATATAAGTATTGTTTAACGCTTATATAATAGTAATAATAGCTAGACTATTAATTAGTCTCGGCGAATAATAGACTAAACTCTAGTGGTAATAATACTAGGTTTCGTCGAAGGAAATTATTTTTTTAAGAAGCGAAGCGCTGTCTGAGTTCGGAATCACCACCTTTTCAAGTGAGTGCATAGTTACTTTCATCTTACACATAGATATGAAGTATTTAATATAAATTACGTGCTATGTGTGCATATTGTCTGAATATTTGCTGTCTATGCTGGGTGAAAGATTTTTTTTATACATGTTTTAAATGTTTTAAAATGTATATGTATTTTATATCTACAAAATGTGTTGGGTAAAAAATTGGTAGATGAAATAGTTTTTGTGTGATAACACAATGAAAGACCTCAAGGTTGACAATGATTCAGTCATCTAGTGGAGTATAGATGACGACCACGGACTTTACTAGACAGTCCAGTGGAACGCTAGCAGGCTCGTAACCTATAGGTACTTTGAACTAAGTGTGTTCACTAGGTATTTTTGAACTAAGTGTTCACCATGTATTTTGAACTAAGTGTGTTCACTAGGTATTTTTGAACTAAGTGTTCACCAGGTATTTTGAACTGAGTGTGTTCACTAGGTACTTTAGAACTATGTGTTCACCAGATATTTTGGACTACGTGTTCACCAGTTGTAATCCATAAACCCTCGTAACGATGGACTTTGTGCCTATTCCATAGGATAATCCTTAGGAATGAATGAACGAGAAATTGTTGATTCTTAGGGTAGACCCTTAAGAGTAAAGAATATAATGGGGATGGGTAATTGAGTTGATTGTTTGATGTTTAAACATAATAATTATATTATTGTGGGTTGAAAACCCTATGTACTCACCAGGTTTCCCAACCTGACCCACTCAAGCTTATTTGTATCACATGTGTCGATACGAAGTTACTTTACACTGAGAGATTTAAAAGAGATGTAGATCACTAGTGTAGATGAATGTAAGTTCTGTTTATGCTTATGTTTCTGTATTGACGATGACATCCCAAGGTTTTAAAAGGAATAAAAATACATTTCTTCGGAAATGCTTTTGATAATGTATTTATCATGTTTTTCTAGGAACAAATTCCGCAACTCTTTTATTAAAATTATTACTCTGATTTTTAAACAAAGCATAAACAAATCGATCTTTTCTGGCCGTGAAAATGGGGATGTCACAGTGGCCAAGGAGGGCCCATGACGTGGCGTTGAATTTGTGGACATTTGACCATTGAATTTTGACCAGTTTGACCGAGGTTCAAACTTGGAGGATGTGGGTTGTTGATTGAGTATTTACATGTCTTGGTGTTAGTCAATTCGTGGGATTGAGCAGTGCAAGGAGTGAGAGTGTTGCTGTGCACTTTTGGTTCTTTAGTTCAGGTGAGTTTCTCACTATGGCATGTATCCTATTGTATATCCTTTGCATGTTAGGATGGGGGTGTTGTTAGCACACAAGTATGTCAGTGGTTAGGATAACTCCTTTGTATATATGTGCAGCATGGGACACTTAGTGTCATTGTATGCTAGACTGGTAGGATTTTACATATTTATCGTATGGTACTGTTAGAGGTTATGTTTGGTTAGGGTAACTGGGGTAGACCGGTTATCAAGATTATATATGACTTACTAGCAAAGGACTTAATTACAAAGTGGTAAATGGCAGGGTAACTAGGGAAGGATAGTTGCTAAGGGTGTGGACATACTGATATTTTCTATGTACTTATGTTACATGTTTATGTTATAGTGATAGCTTAGGTTCTATGTAGTTTAAGTTGCATAGTTTGATAACTCTTGGTCTAATAACTGATTGTGATGTTCATTTCTGATTGTTCACTCTTGGGTAATGTAATATACACATTCTGTTATCGTGTTTTATAATGAATAATATTATGAAATACTATATGAATTTGAGTATTGAGTTCTAACATATAGTTTTTACTTGAATTGAAGTAAAACTATCTTTAGAATCATTCAGAATGTTTTGGAAGTCTTATGAGATTCCAATCTAAAGTCAATTATTGAAATTTAACGAAAATATAAAATTTGAAATAAGTATAATATTATTATTGAAAGTTGTATATAATTTCGTTATAAACATTTAGGCGACAAGCTCATCGAAATCCGAGTTATAACGAAGAAGTTATGACCAATCGAAGATCCGCGACAAAACCGGCACGACGCCGAATGACGTAAAAAGTGACTTTTAGATAAACTACTTTTTAGCCTTGGTTATCTAAATGAAAGTCGTAGTATTTGTTAAACCGCAAATTTTCATAAAAAGAACGTCCAAATCTGACTTCGTATGAGGAAGTTATTATTTTTCTAAGTTTCGGAATAGCAGTAGACAGCTAAAAACTCGAAATAAAGATCGAGTGATTTTTAGCCGACACAACCTAAACGAGAATCGAAGGTCTCGCCAATAGTAGTACAACGGTAAAAAGACATACGAAAACGAACATCGGGTGAAGAAGTTATGAATTTTTAACCGATTTTCCTGTCCCGATCTGTTAAAAATAACAATATTAAAAATAAATTCAAAATTAGCCAACTGAGTCTAAATGAAAGTTTTAGAGCATAATTTCACCTACTCGTACATATAAAGAACGTCAAAAACGGAGCTCGTATGCAAAAGTTATGGATTTTAGAAGTTTGGGACACAAAAATCGAGAAAATCCTGAAAACCGAGAAAAATCGCATGGACCTTATCCGGCCACGTCACCTCGCACGCGAAGATGCCCAGTGTCCGACGCGCATCACCCTCTCCTCGCATCGAAGGCGCAGTCGTCTCCTGATCAGACGCGTGGCTAAGCGCTGGCGCCTTCCGAGCTTCGTCATCTGTCCCCCCTCGCATGCAAGCCATGTGCTCGCTTCTCCTTGCTTTGGATCCGAGGCTCGCACCTATATAAAGGGTGCGATACCTCCTGGGTAATTTTGGAATTTTCACATTTTTTACCCCTAAATCCAATTTTTAGCTATTTTAACTTCCCCCGAAGCCCCGGGATCATTCCCAACACCCGAAACATGTCCCGAAGTGCCCGTAGAGCCCGTGAAATTTATCTTTTCGGTTTCAAGCTCAACCCTCGCAGGGCCCGGTTTTCAATAAAGCTCCCGGTTTTCAGCAAAGAAAGCTATCTATTATAACGAAGTGTTGCACAAGTTACTATTTTAACCCCCGATTAATTCACAGTGAGTTCAATATATAGTAACAATTATATGTTATGTGTTATATGTGCTATGTGCTTTTCCGTTATTATTTCCGCTATTTATGATAGCAAAGCTATACCTTTGGCCACATGATGAGTGAAAGGACTTAGATTCACAGTGGTATTGGTATGTAGCCTCTGGCCATGTAGAGCATGTCTCGTAAGAGAATGACATATATTATATGGCATTGGCAGAAGGTTAGACAGGGCTGAAAGCCTAAAATCTACCAAAATGTTTAATCAGAAATTGTATGTCTTCTGTGCCATTTGGGCCGAAGTTTTATTGATGTATATCAAGTATTGAAATTGTTATGTCTCATTGGTAGAATATCTTTGAATCAAATCATCATTTGATATGGAAAACTTGTCGCATGATTCATATATGTCTTTGTTGTTCCTCTTTGCTTATGCCATATTGATGTATATATATGGCATAACGTTATATTGTATCTATTATTGAAGTCACTAAGCGTCACCGCTTATCCCTCTCAGTTTTTAACTATTGCAGGTATTAAGGATCCAGTATAGACATACATTGTTAGAAGATTTTGAATAGTTTAAAACTATTACTTTTGTATTTAGTACTCATGTATGTATAAATTATAGTATTCTAGGGAGTTATGTAATATATAACACTTTTTAATAGTAGGTTTGTATCCAGTCTTGTGTAACCACATTATCAATGTAAAATATTATTTATAAATATACATGTAGCATGTTTTGGAGTAACAATATTGTGAAGTATGAAAGTTTGGGTCTTTCAGAAATACGAAAGTTAGGTTCTTTCAGGTGGGTTATCTATTCGACTGTGTATCTGATCCCTGACTACATATGACTTGATGAACTAATAGGAAAGTTTATGGCTGGATCACAACACTAGTAGGAAATACTATGGTTGACTCACAACACTGATAGGAAAAACTGTGTTTGAATCACAACAATTTTATGTAAGACCAGGGTTTGATCCCTGGCAATGGAGTCAGGGCTATGACCGTATACTCCCGAGGGTTGGCCCCGTTACACATGTTTAGTTACCCGATTATGATGATTAAAACGGAATTGTAATGATAAAGTGAATTAAAGCATATAAAGAACACACACAAAGTAAATAAGACGGTTTAAGCTCTCATTAATCTGGTAAGCTATTACAAAGTGGGTCTTGTAATAATTCTCTCACTAGACTAATCTCTCATATGGTTTCTTACATAAATGGAAACGTGGAATGAAATTCCAAAGAAGAAAAGTGACACTTCTTAGAAAAATGATGAGAAAGTGAAAATCAATGTTGAACCTTCCTCATTGCATGATTATATTTCGATGCCTAAAGTCAATGAAATTGACTTGATTGACACTTTCAAATCACAAGTTCGTAATTTGGTCTTAGGTTCTTTGTTGCATAATGTGCTCCAAATTAATGACCAAGGACCCAAAAGGTCTTGGGAATCTAAATTCTTCTGACTGATTGCAGGTTTTATGTGACGAGCAATATGACGAAAATTGGCATATTAATAGTGGATACTCACATCACATGACTGGGAGGAAGGAAATTTTAAGAGATTTTCGAAAGTTGGATAATGTTGTAGTTGTCAAGTTTGGAAACAACAACAAGTGTAAAGTTAAAGGTTATGGAAAATTGACAAATGGAAAATTCATGGTGAATCGAGTCGCTTATGTAGAACGTTTAATGCACAATTTGATTAGTGTTTTACAACTAGTGGTTGGAACAGGTAATCAAGTTCTTTTTGATGATGAAGGTAGTATAATCTCAAACAAGGCAACGAAGGAGTTTCTACTGAAGTCGAAACGAAAGGGAGACATGTTCACTCTTGACTTGAAGCCAATTATTGGCATTCCCTCGGTGTGTTTTCTATAGAAAGTGTCCTCTGATCTCAATTGGTTATGGCATCAACGTCTTTCTCATCTCAAATTCAAAAATCTAAACAAACTTGTTCTTAATGATCTTGTTCGTGGTTTACCTATTTTAAAATTTGAAAATGACTCTTTGTGTGTTACATGTGAGCAGGGAAAACAACATCATCAAGGTCATCCAATCATCATTGATTCAAAAGTCATCGAACCTTTAGAACTTCTTCACATTGACTTGTGTGGACCTTCGACTGTTGATACTCTCAATAAGAAGAAGAACATACTAGTTATTGTTAATGATTTTTCAAGGTTTACTAGGGTTTTCTTTCTTCGACAGAAGTCTGAAACTGTTCTCAAGTGATGATTGATTTTATCAAGAACATAGAATTGAGCTTAAAAAGGAAAGTTTGAAAGATAAATAGTGATAATGGAACAGAGTTCAAAAATCGAATTTTATATTCATTTTTGACTGAACTAAGCATATCTCATAATTTTTCATCTTATACACACCGCAACAAAATGTTGTTGTTGAAAGGAGGAATCGTTCCTTGTGTGAAGCTGCGAGAACAATACTTACTTATATGAATTTGCCACAATACTTTTGGGCAGAAGCAGTTTCGACTGCTTGCTTTACGCAAAATTGTTCTTTCATTCATCGTCGTTTTAACGTTTCACCTTATGAAATAATAAACAAAAGGAAAACTAATGACAATTTTTTTCATGTTTTTGGATGCAAATGTTTTATTATGAGTCTCAAGCATAATCTTTCCAAATTTCAGTCGAAAGCTGATGATGAGATTTTCTTGGGATATTCTCAAAATTTTGTAGCCTATAGGGTGTTAAACAAGCGAACAAGGAAGCTAGAAGAAACGTTCAACCTCACATTCAATGATCATTATGTCAAAAGAATTGAATAACTTTCCGTTCAAAAACCAATTATTGTTAAATCAAATGTTGAATCTGAGCAAATGCATACCTATGATATTGATCTTGATCTAATTTTTGGTATTCCTAATAGGTCCATTGATGCAGAGATCAATGAGGTTGATAATCAAGTTCTTGAGGCCTCGAAATACTCTGATGATTCGATAGCCACAAATGAAGAAAATGAAGCACAATCTCCGTCGACTTCAAGAGTAAATGTAGAAAGAATACATGTTTCGATTGATGATAAAGTGGAGTGGGAGCACTTGATTTCTATATCTAAACATGATAGACATGATTCTTATGTCGAGGGGGAGCGTATGCCTAATTATGTTGATGTCGAGGGGGAGCATCACATCTCATATCCATTGGTTGAGGGGGGACCAAGTGGATCGATTCATGATAATGGTAATTATCAAAATAATGATTTTCATGATGTAACTGATAATATCTCAATTGTAGGAGAAGTTTCAGAAGTTGATGATATATTTGAAGATGCACCTTTAGACTTTGATCCAACATATCCACCGGTCATCCGAAAGAACATATTCTTGGTGATCCAAATTATGGGGTTTTGACTCGAGCACAAATTCGAGCCAGAAATGAGGTGTTGAATGTTCATCAAGAATTATGTATGTTTAATGTTTTCATTTCAAAATTAGAACCAAAAACATTAAGATTGCATTAGAACACTTTGATTGGGTTGTTGCAATGCAATATGAACTTGTTGAATTTGAACGAAACAAGGTTTGGAGGTTGGTTCCTAAACCTGAAGATGTTTCATTAATTGGTCTAAAATGGATTTTTAAGAACAAAACTGACAAAGAAGGAAATATTATTCAAAACAAAGCAAGTTTAGTCGTAAAATGTTATTCTCAACAAGAAGGCATTGATTATGAGGAAACCTTTGCCCCTGTCGCAAGACTCGAGGTGGTACAGATTGCAGTTGACAAGGATTTCGATGTTTATCAGATAGATGTCAAATGTGCATTTCTCAATGGTTTTCTGGAAGAAACGGTGTATGTTAAACAACCACAACGTTTTCTTAACGATAAGTATCCTGAACACTGATATATTTTAGACAATGCAGTCTATGGGTTGAAACAATCACCTCGTGCCTGGTATGCAACTCTGGAAATTTTTTTGAAAATCGCTAAATTTAAACAAGGATCAGTTGATCCTACTTTATTTCAAAAGAAAGTAGAGGATTATCTGATGCTCGTTCAAATTTATGACGATGACATTATCTTTGGTTTGACTGATCCTTCATTATCTAAGGAATTTGAGGAACTCATGAAAAGTCAATTCGAAATAAGTATGATGGGTAAAATCAATAACTTTTTGGGTTTCCATATTCGTCAAAGCAGGGAAGGATTTTTTATCAATCAAGAGAAATATACTCGAAATCTGCTTGAACGGTTTGGCATGACGAATAACACGAAAGTCAAAGTACCTATGGCCGTTGGCAAACGCTTAAGTCCTTCGTTGGATAAGCCTGTTGTGGATCTAACGACGTATAGAAGCATGATCGGTTCACTTTTGTATTTAACTGCAAGTCGACCTGATATAATGTTTGTTGTATGTAATTGTGTCAGGTACCAATTGAACCCAAGAGAACCCCATCTTTTTGCAGTAAAGAATATCTTTCGATACCTCAAAGGCACAATTTCGTTAGGATTGTGGTATCCTTCGAAGACATGATTTCTTATCCAAGCATTTTCTTATGCGGAATTGGGTAGATGTCAACTGGATCGAAAGAGCACAACAGGAGGGTGTCAATTATTGGACGGGAAGCTAGTGAGCTGGCAATCAAAAAAGCAAACTTGTGTGTCGATTTCGACTGCTGAGGTAGAATATATTGATGTTGCAGCTTGCACATCACAAAGGATTTGGATTCAAAGCCAATTACGTGATTATGCAATTAACATGAAGAAAATACCTCTATATTGTGGTTCTCAAAGTGCAATTCGCATTTGTCATAATCCGGTCTAACACTCGAAAACAAAACATATTGTTCTTCATTATCATTTTATCAAATACCAAGTCGAACATAGGAACATAACAGTTCGTTTTGTCAAGACAACCGATAAACTTGCTGACATTTTCACAAAACCTTTAGATGAAAAATCATCCTTAAGGATTTTGAATGGTCTGGGAATGATGGACGCATCTTCTGTTCCACATTCTTCTTGAATATGACTTGAAAAAAAGTTTTACCTTACTTTCGGTTATTTTTATTATTTTCGATTGATGGGTATAACTTTCGTGTGTTTTATTTTTATAAACTTTTGATTATTTGTGTTCCAATTCAGAGGTTACCGTTCACGTTCAACGTTCTACTGTCTTCGCATTGGACTTCCTTCTGAATCGTTCAATGCATGATTGTAATTCGCGTTCGGTGAGAGACTTTCGACGCTCAACTTAGTTTTGATGACTGCTAGACTATGGGTCGAACGAATCTAGGTAACATTTTTTAGTTCGTTGACTTTTTCTTTTGTTGCGTTTTTCAAAAATCAAGAATCCAAAAAGATTTTCTTATTTTTGTTTTTGTCTTTTCAATCATCAAAAATCCAAAAATATTTTCTTATTTTTGTTTTTGTTTTTTCAAAAATCAAAAATTCAAAAAGATTTTCTTATTTTTGTCTTTGCTCTTTCAAAAATCAAAAATTCAAAAAGATTTTCTACAATTTGTTCTTCACTTTGAAAGATACAAAATTACTTTCGTTGGAATCTCATTGTAACAACATGATGCAATTTTGCATGCCACATGAGGATATTCATCAAGGGAACAGGTACTACTCGAAAATATGTACTAGTTAAAGTGTCCCTACAAGCATGTTGCTGCATGTTGTCCTCAAAACCTCAAAGACTCTTTGTGTTCGAAACCTTAACGAAACTTATCACACAAAAGTTTCTTCGCAATCAGGCTATATTCACATTAGTCAATGAGCTTCCTTACTCTTCTCATGACGAGTTAAGAGTTGTTTGTTGTTCAAACTTTTTAGCAGAGGTACAATGACTTTCTTCACCAAATCTTTTTCACCCAAAATTTCTTTCACAATCACACATTACACTACATATTCTCGACATCTCTGGTCGAAACCTACCAGAATGTAGATACGTCAAACATTTGTGTTTATGATCCTGAGTCATTTTTCCATGATGATGGTAAAACCTGTGACATTCCCATTTTATCGGCCAGAAAAGACCGATTTTGTTTATGCTTTATAAAAATCAGAGTACTTCTTTTAATAAAAATGTTGCAGAATTTGTTCCCAAAAAAACATGATAAATACATTATCAAAGCATTTCCGAAGAAATGTATTTTTATTCCTTTTAAAACCTTGGGATGTCATTGTCAATACAGAAACATAAGCATAAACAGAACTTATATTTATTTACACTAGTGATCTACACCTCTTTTAAATCTCTCAGTGTAAAGTGGCTTCGTATCGACGCCTGTGATACAAATAAGCTTGAGTGGGTCAGGTTGGGAAACCAGGTGAGTACATAAGGTTTTCAACCCACAATAATATAATCATTATGTTTAATCATCAAACAATCAATCAACCCAATTACCCATACCTATTATCTTATTTACTCTTAAGGATCTACCCTAAGAATCAGCTATTCCTCGTTCATTCATTCCTAAGGATTATCCTAAGGAATAGACAGGAAATCCATCGTTGCTAATGACACATCTGTCAAGGACAGCTGCTAATATTATCACTTAGGCGCAGCTTCCAAAATTGTGACATTCTTTATGGGGCGCACCTGCCGGTATACTCCTTTAGGCGCATCTGTCGGGGTTATGAGGTTCTCTATTAGGCGCTTCTGCCGGTAGAGTCCTTTAGGCGTATCTGCCAGGGTTATCTCGTTTATTGACAGTATCATTTTCAAGAGTCCACTCGCAATACAGGTCAATGGGTTTTTAGAGTACACCGGTGAACACATCGTTCACAACACCTGCAGGTTGCGAGCCTGCTAGTGTTCCACTGGACTGTCTAGAATAGTCTGTGGTTTTCATCTATACTCTGCTAGATGACGGGGCCAACATTTGGAAAACGACTTCTCACATTGTCCACCTCTCACCCTTACCTCATGGTCTATATTACCGCTCAACTTGTCGTCCAACTCATATTTCATCTACCCGTGTTTTACCCCAACATTTTTGTAGATATAAAATACATATACAGTTTAAATCATTTAAAACATGTATAAAAATCTTTCACCAGCATAGACAGCAAGTATTCAGACAATATGCACACATAGCACGTAGTTTATATTAAATACTCCATATCTATGTGTATGATGAAAGTAACTATGCACTCACCTGGTAAGGTGGTGACTTGGTACTCGGACAGCACTTCGTTTACTCAAAACAATTTTTCTTGGACAAAACCTAGTATCATTACCACTAGAGTTTAGTCTAATATTCACTGAGACTAATTAATAGTCTAACTATTATTACTATTATATAAGCGTTAAACAATAATCTTCACACACTATGTACAGACAGGGGCCAGACATGAAACACCAGAGGGCATGATCATTTTGGCATATAGCACTTCTGAATCCAGCAACCCAAGCGGCCCTCTAAACCAGATTCCCCGTATCGCGAGTGGTTAAAAAGATATTATAACGACACTTATATAACTCATAATAATAGCCCAAATAATTATTATAAGGTCCTAATAACATTACTATATTTAAATAAAAACTATATTAGAAATAGTGTAGGCGTAGGTCACTTACAGCGGGTTTTTTTTATTAAAAACTGGGCTTCGCAGGAGCAGCGTTTCCGAGCCGAAAGCTTTTCTTCTCGGAGCCGTCGGGCGCTCCGGGGCTTCCTTCTCGTGCTAGGGAGGTTCCCTAGACTTGAGAGGGGTTTAGGGAGGCTAGAGAGAAGTTATAGATAGAAAAAAGGCTTATGGTGTGAAGAAAATATGAAGAGTTCATCTCTTATTTATAGGGGTTTTATCGTAGAGTAGCCCCTAAGTTTCGTCTGTATCTTCCGCGTACGAGCTCCGTTTTCTATGTTCTTTATATCCACGCGTTGGTATTTATGAGTACTACAACTTTCATTTAGACCCCGTTGGCTAATTCTCATTGTAGCTCAGATTTAAAAAAAACTGTATCGGAATTCGCCGCGCTTGAAGAGTAGAGACTAAGTTTCGTCCATATCTTTCTCATACGAGCTCTATTCTCGACGTTCTTTATATCCACGCGTTGGTATTTACGAGTACTACAACTTTCATTTAGACCTCGTTGGCTAATTCTCATTCTATCTTAGATTTACAAAACTATATCGAATTTGTCGCGCTTGAAAAGTAGAGACTAAGCTTCGTCCATATCTTTCGCATACGATATCTGTTTTCGACGTTTTTTATATCCACGCGTAGGTAAAAATAAGATCTACAACTTTCCTTTTGACTCCGTCGGCTAATTCTCGACCGATCTTAAATTTAACAGTAAGAGGTTATTACACTGTTAAATGTCCGCGTAAAATTCATAACTTTTACATACGGACTCCGTTTCCGTCTGTCTTTTTGTCGTTGAGTTCCTATTAATGAGATCTTCAATTATCATTTAGGTCGTGTTGGCCAAAAACCGCTCAATCTAAAATTCGAGTTTCAGGTCGTGCACTGCTATGTCAAATCTTAGAAAAATCATAACTTCCTCATACGAAGTCAGATTTGGGCGTTCTTTTTATGTACGCTCTCGGTTTGACGTATACTACGACTTTTTTTTAGATTGCTAAGGCTAAAAAGTTTTCTATCGTAAATTAACTATTTACGTCGCGTTGTGTCGTGTCGGTTTTGCCGTAAAACTTCGACGGACCATAACTTCTTCGTTATAACTCGGATTTCGGCGTTATTTATATGTACGGAACCCTTGTGACATATAATATAACTTGGTTAAGATTACTCCTTCTAAATAATCTTCCACCAAAAAGTCATTTTTGACACTCATTGTCTCTAAATTGACTAGCCCGAATCTGCGGGCGTTACAAAACCCATCGAACCTAACTTTCAAAGAACTGACGGTGAACCACATTGTTCAAGATTTTCACAAAATGATTGTTTCCTTGTACCATTTCGATATTCAAAATCTCATTCCATTCAAATTGAGTGATCTTAATAAAATGTTCTAACACCAAGACGTTTTTTCCCAGAAAGATCCAATATTTTTTTTGGAATGAGATTTTCGTCTGAACATCTTTTCTGAACTTTTGTCACTTAATATCATTTCCAACCATACTTTTTCTTGACTACACTGGTCATCCAAGTAATTTTTCTCAATTGAATCACACTTATGTTAAGTTGTGACTTTGTGCAAAATTGAAGTCGCCTTCGAAACCAAAGCAAAAGAAGCCCTTCGATGTTCATCAACAGGTATTCGATTGTAATTCACGAGATACCACACAAGCAATTATCTATATATCTTGATGTCGATTGAAGAGATCTTTGCTCGGGATCATTTTGCTTTCGTATCAAATGAAATTTGATATCACAATATCCACATTTTGTTTTATTTGCTTCTATCTTATTCTTTGGCACACAAAAACACTAAAATCCTTGAGGTTTTGAGTCTTACCAACTCGAAACTTAGATTTCACACAGTTTGGCATATGATTTTGCTTCCAAATCCCAAAAGCGAATGAGCCCAACTACCATACTGACGAAAGTGTCTTACCTTCGTGTCGAAACAAATGGCATACTTATTTGGGAAACGGAATTATCGATGGTTCTTATCCAATTGGAAACAACGAAAGATCCAATGGAAGTGACGGTTTAGGATTTTCACAGGAATCAAGGAGAACGTGATGATCACTTTTATGACGTGATGAATTTTACGGTGCTCGTTAAATAACCAACACAATATGTGGATTTTTCTTATTGGGTACCAGTTCGAATTAAAAAATAATAGAGGTTATAAAATGAAGATGTTGATTTCCTTATCAAATTTTATGTTCTCTGATCAAACCTCAAAGAACCCTAATTGTTAATTGTTTCTAAATTTCTCCAAAATTCTTTGCAATGGCTGCTTCTTATCACAATGTTGATCCGACAACTACTAATGATGAAGATCCAAACCACTAATCTTCGTCTAGTTCCATCCCTTGATCAATACCCGGAGGAATTACGGATGCTTGTTCAAACTTTGAACAACTCTGTACTATCGTTTGCACTTTCCTCATCGTTTGAAATCTCGATGATGGCTTTCACTTGCTGCTTCAACCGCGATGTTCAACAAAACTACTAAGGTGGTTACGTTCCAGCTCTCGAATTCAAAAACAAAGAAACTCGATTGGAAGCATTTTGCCCAAATTCTTAAATTACCGACTTCAGGTACTTTCTATGAAGTAACAAATGATCAAGTGGTTCATATGTTCAACGAAATAGGGTCATCAACCTACCCTCACTGGAATCAGTCATTTTAAGAAGTCTAGTCTTCCCTATGTTTCGAGCTATTTTTTTGGGATTGTACTAAGGTGGTTAACAAGAATAAGCTCTGGGCTTAACAAGGCTAAGGTTGAAGTATACTCAGTCATCATAGGATTGTACTATGGTCTGAATGTGGATTATGCTTCACATCTATGGGAAGAATTTGGAACTTTGATCTCACACATGAATCTCACATCTGGTGTTTCGAGTGCTCAATTTTGGAGCTTAATTTCACAGGAGGTTTATAATCAAGAGAATATTCATGTTCCATCTGGTGTCAAAACTATCGAGTTTCTGATAATGGATACTCCAAGGGTTTTTGTGGATGATCATAATGTTTTTCCCAATGTTGTTCACATTCCGGATTCGATGCTCAAGCTTGTGGATCCCAAGAATCAGATGTTGGTACAATATTTGTCCTCTATTGATTTGTCTACTCAAACTGGGTTTCTTCCACAAAAGGGGGTAGAAGGAACATCTAAAGGCTCGAGGGCTACAAAGAAGAAGAAACAAGTTGTGGACGAGGAGATTGTTGAAGAAACCATTCCCATAAAAAACTAGGGTTCTTAAGTGAACAAAGAAACTAGCAAAGAAGCCTTCTAAATCTCGAATCAAGACAACTATTCCAGAGACTATAGTTGAAAATATTTAGCCAGTAGTTGAAATTATTGAGCTAACGGGAGTCGAAACCTCAAATCATGTTTCTTCAAAACGTGGTCAAAAAGGGTTAAAAAGATACAGTTTACCAGGAAGGGAGTTCTTTTTCGATAAGTTTCAGTTCGTGGATCTCCAACATCGAAGAAGCGTAGAGCTTTATATGTTGCACAACAGATAAAGAAGCGAAAGCATGTTCAAGCCTAAGTTCCTCCTGAGAACGTGACAGTAGAGACTGACAATGATAGTGATAGCGACAGGTCAGATATTCGAATCGAGGATTTATATATTGGTTCACCTCGAATGGATTCTCCTATCAAGTCGAATTTCTAGGAGACAGAGAATCCTAATGTCACTGTAAACATATATGATACGGATACAAACAGAAATTCAGGTGATCAATCACAATTCAACATCCCGGAGAAGACTTTGGTCATATCATATGGGGTTTCGAATACCGAGTCCATAAGGGAGGAGGTCGAAATTCTAGACATCACTGTGCACTTATCTAATAAGGACACAAATGTCAACATGGATGAAGGGATATCAACCTGTCAAAACACCAACAACATCCATCATTTCAACATATACAGTTCTTCCACCACCAATATCATCACCACTGGTTTCGTCAAATCATGTTTCCAAAATTTCTCCTACATTCGATGGTTTCATTAATTAGTCTATCACAACACTTTTCTCATCCTAATCCACTGAGGTTGAGAAAGTGATTCAAACCATAGAAGTTAACGATGATGATGTCATGGTGTCATTTGCGGATCTGCAGTTTGATCCGGAGGAGGAGAATATTCCTTATGAAATGATCATGTCAGGAAAAAAAATTCAAAATATTGAATTCCAAG